>NC_056746.1:405482457-405854957 GCF_019279795.1 Protopterus annectens
TAGCTTTCTGAAGAAATCTGGTAATTAATGAAGTGGAAGGATATTCGCAAAGGAGACTGGGGGGGGGGGCAATCATGAAGTACAGCGTTCCTCAGGGATTCCCTCTGCAGGCGGGGGGGGGGGGTTATGGCAAATTAACTGCTGCATTTGTTGTTCAGGGGGACGTGAATAGATGGCAGCAAGGCTGGCCCCATTGTAGGAAGATTGTGTTTGCAATCTTTTTGTTGAGGGACCATTCATGAGCTAGAAGAATGCACCTGCTCAGTTTGTCTGCTATCATGTTGGAGTCTCCCGGAATGTGCATTGATAAAAGAAAGTGGTTGGAAGAGATCGCCCACTGACGCACACGGAGAGCTTCTTGACACAACGGGTAAGATTTGGTTCCTTCCTGTTTGATGATGTATTAGATGACTTGTATGTTGTCCGACTGTACTGCAATTGTCCTCAAAGAGAGAGCATTCTGAAATGCCTGCAAAGCTAACAACGCTGCTCTCAACTCCAGGATATTTATATGCAAATTGGCCTCTATCTCCCCAGATAATGCTCCTTATTATCCCCATTATTGATTTCCTTGGATCTGAGCCAGCCAGACCTGGAAAACTGATACAAAAATGTTGAAGTTACAGGAGCCAGAGAAGGAATCAGTAAAGTACAGTTGTGTACCTACCATAAATGTAGATGTTTGAGTGTATTCACTGTTGCAGTCATTACTCTTGGGTTATCCTGCTGGCAGGCTACCCTCAGTCGGCCAGAATTCCAAAGTCTAGGTCCGGCATTGGTTGCTGTCGCCTCTTCCCTGACGTCAGAGCGCCAGGGGTATAAAAGATGCAGCTGATGCCATTTTCTTCAGTTTTTCTTGCCCCAGATGTCAGGTGCCCCAAATTGGTAGGCTGAAAAATATGCCAATAAGAAATGCATGCACAAAAATAACATTTCCTTCATCTACAAGCTAATACACCAAAAAGATTGTATAGGATAGAGAAGTGCAGATAAGTACCAGCAAAGAGAAGGGGGATGGTGGGTGGGTAACCTGGACTGCAACAGTGAATACACTCTAACATCTACATTTATGGTAGGTACACAACTGTACTATGTTCATCGTGTTTCACTGTTGCAGTCATTACTCTTGGGTAGAATCCCAAAGCTGAGGATGGGTGGCTGGGCTAAATAGGATTAGGAGAGGCTATGAGGCCCTGCAGAACTGCAGTGGCAAAGCCTGCTCTGGACTTAAGAGTAGAGAGGCAAGTGGTAGTACTTTGTAAAGGTGTGCACTGAAGTTTTGATTTCTTTTTGTTTACTGTGTACCCTAGGCCAATTAGTAATCTTTTTACAAACTCCAGATGCTTTAGAAGAGTGCCTTTGTTCTCTGCTTGAATTAGACAGTCGTCCAAGTAGGGATATATTTGAATTCCTTTTTGTCTGCAAAACACAATTACTGATGCCAGGCATTTTGTGAAGACCCTGGGCGCAGTAGATAAGGCAAAGGGCAGTGCAGAGAATTGGTAATGCATTCAGCCAGCTATGAATCTGAGGTATCTTCTGCAAGATTGTCTGATTGGGACATGCAGGTATGTCTCTTTTAGGTCCAAAGTTACGAGCCACGCCCTCTTGCCCAGCATGGGCAGAAGCTGCTGTAGACACATCATCTTGAATTTTGGAACTTCCAGAAATGTATTTAGTATAGACAGATCCAGTATTGGTCTCCAGGTTTTGTCCTTCCTGGGTACTAGGAAAAGTCTGGAGTAAAATCCTTGCCCCTGCTCTTGTTGTGGTACTTGCTGATGGGCCCTCATGTCCATGAGGGCTGTAATTTGCTTTTGTGCCTCTGCCCATTGATTGTGTGGCAGGCCTGGTATGCCCTTTGACCTTGGTAGAGTGTGAAAATGGAACCTGTAGTCTTGGGACACTATGTTCAGGACCCATTTGTCTTGGGTAACCATTTTCCAATTTGATGAAAAAGTGCTAGTTTTCCCCCCTAAGGGGCTGTCAAAAGAAAACTGCTTGGAACTGGTAGAGGAAAGTCATTGGGACTGTTTCCTGTAAGGCTATGATTTGTCTTCTCCGCTTTTGGAGGTAGGAGCACCCCATTGTTTAGGCCTGTATGAACCTTGGGGCTGAGATCTGCCTCTGGGACGCCTGTATCTGCCTCTTTGTGGTCTGTCTGACACTTGAAAGGACCAATTTTTAGAAGGCCAGTTCCTGCTAAACCTGGGTGGCTGTACCTGTAAGAAATCCTTGACTGTCCGCATGGATTTTGCTTTATCCTCCATTTTTTTCAACACCTCTTCTGCTTTAGTACCAAACAAAGTATCATGCTGTAATGGTGCATCTAATAATTTTGCTTTAACATGATCAGGCAGATTCTGTTCCTTTAACCAAGCATGTCTTCTAACAGAACCTGTAACAGCGGCCCTGCAAGAGGCCTCCAGTGAATCATAACCACATTGCAAAGCATGCTTTCCCACTTGTTCAGTTGCATGCAATAAATCCTACAATTCCTTTTCTCTGAACATTCAGCATTTGTCAACATTTTCTGTTTAATCGGTGACATTAAATATTGCTGATATTTAAGCATATGAAACTGACAATTTAAAGCCCTTACAGCCAGGATAGCAGAAGTGTAGACTTATTTCCCCCATCTGTCTAGAGCCCTAGAATCCCTATCAGAGGGGACAGGGTTTTTTGCAGTGGAAGCTTTAACCCCCTTGGGACCCTGAAATATAGTTTCTGGGTCAGCAGCGGGGTTTTTATATAGGAATTTATGAGAATCCGGGACCCTGTGGTATCTGTCTGGCTTAGCAGGTGCAGGGGGTACAGAGTCAGGGGACAGGCCAGATTCTGAAAACACATCATCTATAATGTCTAGAACAGGTGGAATAGCAAGGGGTCTGTGCTGAGGAAGAAGCAGAAAGTCTCTGAGCCTTTTCTTAGATTCAGAATAATCTTGGCTCTCCCAGTGGAAATGCTCCCTCATAGTATGCAGGGTTTCCCCAAAAGAATAATCCTCAGGAGGAGAGGCTGAAGGAATGGATTCTTCAGCATCTGAATCCTCATAGGGAAGCATGGAGTAATCCTGTTCAGAAGAGGAATCGGAGGAAATAGATACCTGATCAGAAGAATCATACTCTTGTCTCTTGCCTAGGCCTCTTATCAGGAGGGGAATGAGAGCCCCTGATCAAAGTAATTAGGTCTTCGGCCATTTTGGGCATCTGTTTTTTAGGCATGGAAGTCTGAGTAGGAGACTGCTGTACTTGTTTCTTTGTCTTTAGAGCTGATTTAGTCTTTGAAGCTGAGGCTGGCTTAATATATAGTTGTGTAGGTCTGAAGACACCCTCAGAAGCCGATGCCTGCTCAGCGGCTCCAGACCCATCTGAGAGAATGATTTCTGAGTGTCCAATACCTTGAGTATCCAGAGGCCCAGTCTGCTCCACGTGGGAGTCAGTAGCGGCCTGTGGCTCTGAGGTAGCGGGCGCCAGGGGCTGCGAAAGCGCCTCACTGAGAACCGGCGACTGGCCTAGTAGAGGCTTCATCGTCGGTTTTGGACCTCGGATGCCTATCCTTGTCCTTTTCCTTGCGTTTTTTGTAAACTCTGGTTGTCAGCTGGTCCGACGGCATTATATAATTAAATCTTCGGCCAAAGTAATGAAATGCAAAATCGAACAGACTGTTGATAGTGCGTTGGTTAAATCTAGCACAAAAGCGACAGCTAGCAACGTTGTGATTAGGGCCTAGGCAAGGAATACAGTAAGAGTGAAAATCCTTATGAGGTATTTGCTTCCCACAAGAAATACAATTGTTAACTTTTTCTGACATCGATCTGGAGCAAGAAAAAAGTTTCCCCAACGGGGTACTTAGCTTTAATGAAGTCTTTGGTTCTGAAATTTGGATTTGAAAATCTCAGGAGTCGGCCGACCGGCACTTGCGAACTGCTTTTGCTTCGGGCACCGCACGGCAAGAAAGACTAAAGAAAATGGCGTCGGCTGCATCTTTTTACCCCTGGTGCTCTGACGTCAGGGAAGAGGCGACAGAAACCGACGCCGGACCTAGACTTTGGAATTCTGGCCGACTGAGGGTAGCCTGCCAGCAGGATAACCCAAGAGTAATGACTGCAACAGTGAAACACGATGAACATCGGCGGAGTAGCAGATATACATCTCTCCTGACCCAGAGTGGTAGGAGCCAAAGAAACACCAATCAGGCTCTGCTCCAAAAGAAACTTCTTCACCAGTCTCTCCACATCTTCTTCTGTGAGGCTTCTGGAAGAGTGAGTGGAGTAAATCAATGGCGACCTGGCTCTTTCCAAGAACGGGGAAGGTACCCTGTCAGAAACCAGATCCAGAGATGGAGAGTACCGTGTCCTAGGTAGTAATTTCGCAGATTGCCTTGGATCACAAAAAGTCATATCTGAGAGCTTTGATTCCATCAGATCTGACTTAGGTGGCATTGGATCCAAAAATGTTTCTTTGACAGGTTCTTGGATTTTAGCCTTTTTAGGGTCTGGGATTGAGACTGGATCCTTACAAGACCTCTTTTCTCAAGGAGTTCAAAGCTGAGGAGGAGGAAGATGGCTTCCGAGAAGAGGATTCTTTCCTTTTGTAAATTTTTTTTTAGTGGAGGAAGAACCCTCCGATATAGCCTCTATAAAAGATGAAGACGACCTTTTAGAATTAGTTTATTTTTCTGCTCCACTAAAGCATGAGGGTTAAAGCTGTGACATACTGAGAAATCTTCTTGCAAATGGAGAGGATCTAAACAATAGGCACAATGTGTGGGCATCGGATAGTGGCAGCTTGAGCCCAAACTTCATACATTTTTAAATCCTGCCAGTTTATTCACTACCGTTAACAATACAACATAATAGGACAGATAAGAAGATTTTTTTTTAAGAGGGGAAAGAGGAAAAGGAGAGATGTAAATACTAATAATGATAAAACTAGGAAAGATGACAGTGTTGTAGGGGAAGAAAGATACTAATAATAGTATCGGAGAGGTACAGAAAAATGTACTAAAGACAGAATAATATATAAGAAACTGTAAGAAACCACAAGTAATTTATAGACAAAGGTAAGGGAAAGAATATAAAGTTTTTTTAAAAACAAGTTTGTAAGAAAAATACAAAACTTATCTGATGTACTCTCAAGAGTGATGGAAGACCATGTATTTTGCTTGAAGCAGCAAACAAGATCTGAAGTAATTGGGGCTGGTGCATAACAGGTTAAGAGAGCAGCTTGAGAGTTTTTAGTTGCCATGAGCTTTAACAATGGCCAACTCAGATCCAAGGGATTGGATGTGAACACATCAGTGGAAGACAGAATGAAAATTGTCCACATCAGATCAAATCTTTTCCAGTTACTTCTGTAAAGTTTTCTTGTGGAAGCTTTATGGGAAGATAAAAGTATATAATGGACAAAGGAAGACAGCATTGGTTGTCTGGCTATTAAAGGAAGTGGAGAAACCACACTGTTTGCTTGAGGTTTGATATATCTGGATAAATCATGCCTGTCAGGTGAGATAGGAGATCTACAATTGGATCCAACATTCAAGGTGGGTAAAGTAGACGAGGCCAAAGAAATGGGAAAGAAATCTGTCAAGGCCAGTAAGGTGCAATTAGGATGACATTTGCTCTTCAATCAAGCAGCTTTCCGCAGATATTTGGGGATTAAGGGAGTTTGGCGATAGGTGAAGAGGAGACCAGGGGGCTAAGTGTGGAGTAGAGTGTCCCTCAGTGATTCCTCTGGCGGGGGGATCAGGGCAAAGAAGCTGCTGTATTTGTTGTTTACAAGAGATGCAAAAAGATCGTAGCAAGGCTGGCCCCATTGACGGAAAATCACTTCTGCCACTTTCATGTTGAGAAACCACTCGTGAGGCTGTAAAATAGCCCTGCTTAATTTATCTGCTATCACGCTGGACTTCTCTGGAATGTGCATTGCTGTCAGGAAGTGGTTGGAAGAGATCATCCATTGCCACACTTTGAGAGCTTCTCAACACAAGGGGTAAGACCCGATTCCTCCTTGTCTGTTGATGTACTAAACTACTGACATGTTGTCCATCTGAATCACAATTGTCCTGAAAGGGAAAGAGTCTTGGAAAGGCTGCAATGCTAACAGCATTGCTCTCACTTCCAGGACATTGATATGTGAATTGGCCTCTTCAGGGGATCAAGTGCCTTGGACCATTTTCTCCAGAAAGTGCCCCCCACCCAATATGGGATGCATTTGTGGTCACTATGGCCTTGGGCTGAGGGAGAATGAAAGGATGGCCTTGTAGAACCTGTTCCAATTGAATCCACCAACAAATGCACCTTTTGCATGCCTGAGCGATTCTTACTTGGGCTGACATGTGTTGATAAAGAATCGACCATTGTGTTGCTAACATCCACTGAAGAATTCTGATGTGAAATCTTGCTAGAGGAACTAAAATTATGGCCGCTGACATTGATCCTAAGGCTTGAAGAATCAATCGGGCTGAGATTGTGGCATTGTGAATTATCTTTGTGACCTGGAATCTGACAGTCTGCACTCTTGACAGAGGAAGAGAGGCTGTTACAGATACCATGTTGAAAACTGCTCCTATGAATCCCAATGTCTGAGATGGCTCTGAGACTTGTAATTTATGGTTATCCCCAGATGGCAGCAAGCTTGGAGTACCTGATCTCACTCTTATTAGTAGATGCCTGGTCAGGGAGGTAGTGATCCAGTCACCTAATTACGGAAACACTTGGAATCCCTGCAAACTCAAGTGAGCTGCTACCATTGCCATGCATTTGGTGAATGTACTGGGGGCTGTGGTGAGGCCAGAGGCAGTGCTCAGAACTGGCAATGACTGGCTATCAGCTGGAAGTTTAAATACCTTCTGGATTGTCTGTTCATTTTTATGTGATAGTATGCATCCTGAAGGTCTGTCGAGAACACCCAGTCGTCCTGTACAAAAAGGGCAGAATGGACTGAACCGTGACCATCCAAAACTGTGTGTATGTGCCAAACTAACTTGTTTAAGTGGCTGAGATCCAAAATCCATCTCCAATCCCCTGCTTTCTTTATCACTAAAAAGAATCTTGAGTAAGTTCCAGATACTATCTGGTCTGGTGGGACCTCTTGGATGACTCTTTCTTCTAGCAGCTTTTGTATTTCTAGTGGTATTGCTTTCTACTGATGGGTTGAACATCAGGAAACTTGCATGAAGATGGAGGTGGAATGTAAAAGAGAATTATATAACCTCTGGAAATAATCCACTGCACCCACAAATCTTTTGTGATGTCTAGCCAAGCTCTCTGTGCAAGGATAAACAACTCCCAATTGCATCCAGAGGGGGACAATCTGCTCTCCTTTCAGAAGTACTGGTAGGGTCTGTCAGAGAAAGAATCTCCAGAGACTTGGTTCTGCAGGCCTACTCTGCCATGTGGATGGCGTCTTTCATTTGAGTTTCCCCCTCTGCCTCTGGAGGAACTCCCTCCATGTGGATCTTGGAAAGGACCCTGGGATATCTTGAAACACATTTTTCATCCTCTGTTGGCTCTTGGAGAAGGTCCTTTGAGGGTCGAAAAACATACTACCACAGCAGAGAGGGTCTTTTCCATCTTTTTCACACCTGGAGAGTGTGTCCTTCACTTTCTCACTATAGGGCTGAATAAGGAGGTTCCATCAAAGGGAGCATTGACAAACAAGGACTTGAAGGGCTTTGCAATGTCACACAAATGCATCCAGGCATGCCTAATGGAAATGCCCGAACCCACTGGCCTTGAGGTGCGCTCAGCTGTGAGAGAGACGAGCCTCATGGACGAGTTAGAAACAGATTGTAGGGTTGCCAACTGTGAAGATACAGAAACCAGAGTCTCAACAGTAGTGGTTCCAGAAAGGGATTTTGACAGTTTCTTTATCAAGTCCCTTTGTAGTCTGGTAAAATGTGCCAGTCAGTTCAGTTACCCAAGGGCAAAGGTCGCTGAAGCATACACATGCTTAATACCCTGTCCAAAGCCCTAGACTCCCTGTTAGGGGGATGGACAGAGGTACTCTGCTCCACAAATTCCTTCTTGGTGGTCACCACCATGACCACAGCATCTAGGGGAACTCCATCGCTTCAAAAACTCCATTCCTGCAGGTGTTGCCAGAATCCAATTCGGTCACTTGGGGATTATTTCAATTGTGTCAGGCTCCTTCCACACACACTTAAAGATAAAGTCAATGAGCTCATCAAAGAGCGGAGTCACCCAGGAGGTAGACTGGCCAGAACCAAATACCTCCAGGAATCCAGATTCCCATGGAGAAGGATTGTTGGAGGACCAACCACCCCTCTTGCATAAGGATCTCCAGGATGGTTCCAAATGAGACATCTTCAGGTGGTGATCTTGGGGATCCTTCCTATTCACTGAAGTCAGTATCCTCCGTACCAGTTTCCTGTGGGGAATCCAAGTGCCTTCTTTTGCACTTACACTTCTTAGGAACTTCTTCAGGGGGATGTTCCAGAGAAGTATCATAAAGGATAGTGATACCCTGCTGGGCACCAGCAGAAAACACAAAGAATGAGCGTCAGACAAAGGCAACTTGGACCGCACTTTTGGCACTTGTTAAAGCGAAAAGGGCCCCTTTTTCTGACATCTTAACAGTTTTATAGTATAATAAAGGAAAAGCAGGAAAGAATTTTATTATTATTATTATTTTTTTTTTTAAATAGTTGGGGAAAGAAAAAAAAGGTAAGAGAAGTACCAACGATGGTACAAAGAATTACACAGACTAAAGTGTAAAAGTTAAAGAAATACAAGTAACAATAAATACCAACTATGGTAAAAAAGGATTACACGGAGTGTAAGAAAGGGAAGAAAATGCTAAACTACTATAGAAGCAAGAGAAAGGAAAAACACTTATCGTTATAACCAAATGTTCTAGCGCTCAAGATGACTACTTCTGATAGTGAAAGCAGCAAAAGAGAAGTATTTTAGGGGTTGGTGCATTATGGGTAAGGGAGGAGCTCGAGAACTTTTTGGTGACCACAAGCTAAAGTAACGACAGAGTCAGATCAGATGGTCGGATCCAGACCCAATTGTTGAGGAATGAATGAAAATTGACATCAGATCAACTATGTTTGGATAACTCCAGAGTACAAAGTGCAAAAATAAAAAATCCTTTCAGCAATGGAAAGTAGAAAGGGATGTCACCAAACTTAGGGAACATATGACAAAAAATAAAATAAAATAAAAAAATAACCCGAGATCTAATAGATCTATTAGAGATACTTTGGAAATTTATGACAATATGTATAAAACAGAAGAAAGTGGAAACCAAGAAAAGGCACTGTTTATGGGAGAGTTAATTATGCCACCATTAGAAGAAGCAGCCCAACAATTAAAGGCAAAGACAGGAAAAGTTGAGATAAAAACAGTGAAATATAATCAATCAACATGGGAAATCTCCAGAAAAAGACGACACTCATCTAGACATCTGGAGGAAGAAAGTGGCAAAATGAGGTTTTTTTAACAGTATTGTCAGGGGAAGGGGGAGCACCAGCATATTGGAAGAAAACTTTGTCAGCTGTAATTACCCAAAGAGGGTAAATAACCTTCAGACCCAGCTTCATATGGACAGATTTCAATTTTAACCCATGACTATAAAGTCATTATGTCTATGCTAGCTAAGAGAAGGTTAAGGGTGTTGCCAGAATTAATAGATATGGATCAATGTGGTTTTGTGGTGGGCAGGCAAACTTTTGACAAAATTAATAAAAGAAATATTATCCAGAGGGGAGCAGAATGTAAGAATCCACCAATAACATTGGTGGGTCTTAATACAGGAAAGCATTCAACAGTCTCATCTGGGATTCCATGAGCAGGTCAATGGTAGCATTTGCAATCCTTGACAGAATAACAGGGTTAATTGAGACAAGAATTAATTTAGGACAGTTCCTCTCTGACAAGCTCTGTCTGAACAGTGGAATAAATTAGCTATGCCCTCTTTCCCCTTTGTTATTTGTTTTACATTTACAGCCACTGGCAAATAAAACAAGGGACTCACAAATACAAGGATATAAAGGGTATGATAATCAAGAAAAGTTAGCTTTTCTTGAATAAGATATTATTTTCTGCTTGAAAAATACAGAAAAAGGATATTTCAGACTTGTGCAATACTTTGAGACAGTTTCAAGTCTTTTTGGGACACGAAAATAACGCAAGGGCTATAGCAGTAAACTATGCACCCCTGCATGAATTAGGTCGGCAATACCGATATTTGTGTGGGACATAAGATGATGTATTTTGGTGTATGGATTTAAAAGAATTCTGTTCTGGCAGTTAAGGATATGTGGGACGAGACTAAAATACAAAGAAATAATAATACAAAAAACTGAGAAACTAAAAGCTTGATTATAGATATGGATTGTAAACTACAAGCAGTGAATCTGTTTTTAGTACCTCAAGTTTTAAACACAGGTCAGGCATATTTTTATCAGCCAGAGAAGTTGTGGATGATAAAGATTTGAAGGAATTTATTTGGGAGGGAAAGAGTTAAGTGGGACATGTTGATTTTCCCCTCAACAGAACAAGGTGGATTAGGACTACCTAATTTGAAGGGATACTTTTGAGCTAATCATTTAAGGCTCATATACATAATACAAGCAGAAAGCTATACATCAATGTGGAAAGGGATGGGGGGGTGAGAAATAAGGACAATGTAGGATTTCCGATGCAGGTCCTTAATGAGAACAACCACCATACAGGCTATTATATTCCTAAAGTCAAATAATGTATTCCTAGGACTAAATCAACATGGGAATGAAGAAAGGAGATTTTGCCAGTAGGAATGACTGCACATAGGGGTATAAAAATATGTAAGAGAAGCTGGAATTTACAGGAGGAAAATGGCAAAGGAAGCAAATAACTAGAGAGGGAAAAGCAGTAGAGTGGCATGACAACAAACAGAAGCTTGGACCGCAAGATAGAGACTGGCTGCCTTCCTACTAATGACTGATACCAGAGTATGGGTACAGAGAAAAGAAGAAGAAAGTGCCAAGTGAAAGATCAGCTCTGGTAAAAATTGTTGTTGAGTCTAGAACAGAAACTGCTGTTAAAAGAGATACTAAGTGGTTATATAAAATACTGCATGATAACCATGACAGTCAATCAGAGGAGGTTTAATTTTTTTTGGGAAAAGAGACTGGAAAGGAAATTTACAAAAGTAAAATGGGAGGATACATGCATGGCTCCCAAGTGCATAAAGTCCGAAAGGTTTAGGACTTTTGCTTGGAAGTGTTTGCATAAGTAAAGCAGCATGGGTATTCATTGTGTTTTCTTTTGAAAGAAGATTCCTTGAGATCTCTCTCTTCCTTTTTGGATGTATTGTCATTCAGCAGGTTTTTGCTGGGAGGATTTAAAAGGCTTTTGAAAAAAGGGACCAAAGAACAGGGGTAATTCCTTTCCTTATTTTGGAATAGGAAACAAATATTCTTTTGTCTCTCTGCATTAATTTTTCTATTTCTTTAGCTGAAGAATTTGCAAAAAGAAGGTCTCCATTAAGTGGCATATTTAATAATTAAGCCTTTACATTAGAGGGATTTTGAAATCATAGCCAGCCATTCCTACCCATTTCCTCTAACGCTCCTAAAAACAGGAAGGATGGCCATTGGCTCTGGATAATCCTTAATTAGTAACTTGTATCTTTTCTGAGATTCTGATGCCACCTTACCTCTCCCACTTAAAATATGCATTCATTTTTGAGACTTTACCCCCAAAAGTTATTTGTTTGTTGGGAAAGTCTGAAGAACGGGAGCCTTCAGATTCTGACTCACAAAAAGTAGGGAAGGATAACTGGAAGTACAGTTGAGACTTTCAACATCAGATTGAGAAAGACTGGTTTTCATGCTTATAACAAGGGTATAAGCTGGAAGGGAAGGCTAAAGAAACTGGACTGGTTTGAAAAAGCCTTACAGAAAATTGTTCCAATCCTCCTGGGAAGACTTTTGCACCAAAGGTGTAGAAGGAGGAGACAAATGTTTATTTTTTTGTGTTCTCAATTTTTTAGGGAGTCTCAAGCTTTATAGTTTTAGGGAAGGAATCCACAGGCCACACCTCCATAAGCAACCTGGCAATGTCATCCCCCCACCAGTACTTGGTGAATGCCTTCCTCGCAATCAGAGACTAAATAAAAAGTGGTTCTCCTTTTTTGATGATTTCAGCCTAACATATAGTCTGAAAGGACATGTAAAGTTTATGAGTCTTCTGAAGGGTTCCCACCAGAAGAATCAGAAGAGGTAGACTGACTGTCTGAGAGCTGTGTGCCTCAGTAAAACTGCCAGTCCCTGACTTAAGAAGGGGGGGGGGGTGCAGATTCTTTGGCAATATTAGATTCATAGATTCTGACTCACAAAAAGTATGAAAAGATAACTGGATAACTGTGGTCAAAAACAGACACTAGGCTAACTGCCCTTGTAAGCCATTTTAAGCCTAACCAATTTTCCCATGTGAGAACCAAACCCTACACCTTGTCTCTCTAAGGTAAATGCCTTAACCATTTTGCCAACATTTTGGGGGGGTCGTCATCAGGGTAACGTGTACCAAATGCCTGAGGTGCTTATTCTCAAGGAAAATTCTCAAGGAAAATTTTTACCAGATTCAACTCACTCCCTTACAGTTTTAGGAGTAAAGGAAAGGCATATCTGAGGACAAAAAAAAACACTAGTATGGGCATCCTTGTAAGAAATCTGGCTACCACAAGAACGTTTATCCTTTCTGACATAAGAATTGTTTATACATGTTGTCACAGAAAAAGGAAGGCTCTGCAACAGGGATACTTATCTGCCTAAATCTGTAGCTGAAGAAAACCACACATACTCACACCTCTAATCTAACGAGGTACATTCTGCAAGAAAGTTCTGATTTTTGGCACATTTATTTGTTCTTCTTATACCAACAAAATCTTGTACTGAAGGAGGAAGTGCATGAGGAAGGAGTTCAGTGCTTTTCAGACTATCTGGATTTACGATACCCTTGGCAAGATATATCCCATATAGTTTTAGCTACTGCAAGAGTGAGCTACTGAACAACATCCCCCAGTGCTACTTAAACATGTGCACCACTGGCTTTCTCTCTAAATATACCATAAGCCTGCTTCTCTCACTTCATATTGCAATTACTGCTTGCATTATACTAACTTACCTTAAATTTCTCTATAAACTGGCTAAAATTTCTCTAAATATTAAATCATTGTCATGTAACTGGAATCTATTCTTAATCAATATTTTCATATTATGTTTAAT
Source organism: Protopterus annectens (assembly GCF_019279795.1). Taxonomy (NCBI): domain Eukaryota; kingdom Metazoa; phylum Chordata; order Ceratodontiformes; family Protopteridae; genus Protopterus; species Protopterus annectens. Next base: position 405,495,697 of record NC_056746.1, read on the forward strand.
TTGGTATAATTGTTTAAACCGTAGTTTTTTTATGTATTATTTTTAAAAATTGTAAAATTATGGTTCTTAAAATGTTTTGTAATACTTTGGAGGTTTTCTCCCTCGGCCTCCGCTAAAAACGGGCTCCTACCCAGTCGGACTTTCCCAGTAATCAAATGTCAATAAATTAATCAATCAATAAATTACTGCCCTCCACAAAGATCCTCTTCATATACCCCCTTTCTACCTAATTCCTCATCTACTTCTTAGACATAATGATACACATTCAAGATTCATTCTTCTTCTTCTTCTTTCGGCTTTTCCCGCTTAGGGGTCACCACAGCAGATCACCTGTCCGCTCATGATTAGTAGTGGAGTTTTACGGTGTTGAGATGCCAGCCCGGCATCCAACCTTCCACAGGAGGCACACACACGCACACACTCACGCCTAGGACCAATTTAGAGTGTCCAATCCATTATGTAGTACAAAAATCAGAATTACTTTACTAGAGTTTATAGTGTAGCATAATATTTATTATGCAATATAAAGGCTCTATTAATTTATGTGCTCCTACTTTAAGAAGTCTAGCAACTATTAATCTTACATAGGTTAATCCTACAACTTATTTAATTGCCTCTCTGATCGTATTATGGTTTTCTACATCTAAATTAATACGTTGATTATACAGTCATTTTCATTTTTTAATCTGTTTATAAACCCTGACCTAAGTCTGAAAATAGTCAGTTTTGATCTGCACTCTACCCCAGTCACTGAATGCATGCATGCATAAATAAATAAAGTATAACATTTTGCATAAAATTCCAGTTTGATTTACTGCCCTATCAGAAACATGCTCATTACAATCCTTCCCACAATTCACCTTAAGGTACAGTTACATATGATCACTTTATAGTAAAATCACAATTTCAAAAGTAGAAATGATGCCAACAGTCATTAAATGAAAATACTGTGTTGATGTTTCAAGTCTTATGTTTCTATTACATGTGGAATAAACTGGATTCGTCATAAATGCAAGGCTGTTTTCCCACCATATAAAGATGTAGAGGTTTACTCAAAAGTTCTGAAGTACAAAAACCACAGCACAAACAAGAAAACATAAAGAACATAAATACGGAAGTAAGCTCATTTTACTTAGTGTATGATCGTCTGAGAAAGCTAGTCACCTTCAATGCTTAGCAAAATCCATCCAACTGAAAACTAATGCAAATGTATGCTACATTTTAGGCAGACAATCCTTAGGAAGAAAGGTTATAAAGTGTGGCCTACTAACTTTAAACCAGAATGACACACACCTATGCAGAGGTCCTCAATAAAAACTTACCTAAACAGCAGAAACCTCCAAAACACACTCACAAACACTCCACACACAACACCAAACACATCACACACAGCAGACAACACACCAGTGTCTCATAAACACAGCCCATAAGGCAAACAATAAACCATCACAGCTCACAAGACATAACAAACAAACCAAACATACTAGTCATTGGTGACTCAGTTCTGAGACACACCGATGTCCCCCTCACCAGGCTCAACAAGGAGAATGTCAAGGTCAGTTTTCTGTTTGGTGCCAGAATTCACCACATCACGCATAGACTTAAGTCTCTCCACAACAAGTAGAACTCTGTCATTGCCCATGTTGGTATGAATGACTTGAGACGTACCTCCCTGGACTATATGAAGAGAGACAAAGTACAGTTGTGTACACTTTCCATAAATGCAGATGTTCGAGTGTATTCACTGTTGCAGTCATTACATTTGGGTTATCTGCTTGCAGGTAGCCTTCAGTTGGCCTGATTAACAAACTCTTGGGTCCTGCGTCAGTTGCTGTCTCTTCTTCCATAACGTCAGGTATAAAACATGCAGCCAACGCCATTACATCAGTTTTTCTTGCCCCAGATGTCAGGTGCCCCCCTAATGGGAAGCAATTAAACATAAAAACACAAAGATATACCTCCAACAAAAAAGCAAATACACCAAAAAAGGCTTTTAAGCATAGTAAAGGAACGTAGCGGTATAGCCAGAAGAAGTTAGAGGGCTGGAGGGAGAGTAACCAGGACTGCAACAGTGAATACACTCGAACATCTACATTTATGGTAAGTGTACACAACTGTACTATGTTCTTCGTGTTTCACTGTTGCAGTCATTACATTTGGGTAGATTCCCAAAGCTATGGTTGGGAGGAGGAATTTAGATAGCATTAGGGCCAGCAATAAGGTCCTGCAAAACTGCAGTGGCAAAGCCAGCACTGGATTTAGAGAAAATTGGCAAATGATAATGCTTGGTGAAAGTATGTACAGAACTTCAGGTAGCAGCTTCTAGGATGTCCCTGGTAGGGACGCCTCTGAGAAAGGCTGTAGAGGTAGATGCAACCTTGCTGGAGTGAGGTCTGATCCCCTGGGGGATAGGTTTTCCATGGTGCTTACAGCAGAAACGAATGCAATGGCTTATCCATTTAGAAATTATTTGCTTTGAAATAGCCTTCCACTCTGCCTAGTCCTGTCCAAGTAGAATCTAGGTTGTCTGTGCTCATCTAAGGAATACAGTATCTGTTCCTCTTTATTCTGTGGATTGGGAAAGAAGGTTGGCAAATGAATGGACTGATTTAGAGCCAAACTGGATACCACCTTGGGCATGAAGGATGGATTGGTTCTGAGGGACACCCTGTCTGCATGAAAGATGATGAAAGGCTCCACTGCCATAAGGGCCTGTAATTCAGATATCCTTCTAGCTGAAGTGATTGCTAAAAGAAAAGCTGTTTTCCAAGAAAGAAATTTTAAGTCTGCAGTAGCAGTGGGCTCGGAAGGAGGTAGAGTGAGTTTCTCCAAGACAAAGTTAAGGTCCCAGGCTGGGGTTGGAGCTCTCCTGGGTGATCTCAAATTTTTGGCCCCTCTGAGGAAATGCTTGAGCAGTGGATGAGAGAGAAGAGGGGAGGTTCTGTGTTATAATGAGCTGAAATGGCTGAGGCATGGACTTTAATGGAGGAAAAAGACAAGCCCTTGCAAAACATCTCAGTTAAGTATTGTAAAATCTGAGGTAAATTGGGCGCGGCTGTGCTCATCCCTTGAGACTGGTTCCAGGCACAGAATCTTTTCCATTTTTCAGCATAAGATTTTCTAGAACTAGGCCTCCTTGCCTCTAAAATTATATCCATCGCAGGTTTGCTGAGGGATGGTAAAGGAGAGATTAAGTAATAAGCCAGGCTGCAAGGTTCACTGTTGGATGCTGAGGGTACAGAATCTGGTTCTCCTGCTGAGACAGCAGGGAAGGAGTCTGATGCAGGTGCCATGGAGATAACCGTGACGCACTACGCAGGAGGGGGTACCAGTGTTGGCGCGGCCAGTCTGGAGCAATCAAAAACATCCTTGGTTTGTCCCGTTTGATTTTTAGTAGTACTTTGGAGAGCAGAGGCAGAGGGGGGAAGGCATAGACTGATAGGTTTTTCCAGCTGAAGGACAGAGCATCCACTTTCTAGGCTTGTTTGTGGGGAATCCTTGTGCAAAATTTATCCAATTGGTAGTTCTGGGGAGAGGCAAACAGGTCTATATCTGGGCTCCCCCATTTGCTTGTCAACATGTTGAAAATCCTTGGTTCCAGTTTCCACTCGTATAGGTCCATGAGGTTTCTGCTTAGTCCCTCTGCCAGTGTATTTAATTTTCCTGGCAGGAATTGAGCTTGTAAGTGCACTTGGTAGCTCAAGGCTGTGTTCCATAATGCCATGGCTAGTCTGCAGAGGGGGTAAGAATGTGTACCCCCCCCTGCTTGTTTATGTACCACATAACACTGGTGTTGTCCGTCTTTACCATTAGATGTCCTGGAATAATGTGGTCCTTGAAGGCTGTCAGAGCATTCTGTACAGCTAACATTTCTTTTTGATTGATATGCAGGTGCATTTGACTTGGGTTCCAATTGCCCTGAATGCACTTCCCTGACAGGTGAGCCCCCCTTGAATGCACTTCCCTGCCAGTTGAGCCCCCCATGCATAGTCTGATGCATCTGTTGTTAGGGTTTGGGCAGAAGGGGGTGGTGTGAAAGGTAGTCCCTTGTTTTGATGGCAGGCCTCTGCCCACCAATGGAACTGTAGGCATAGGCAATGTATGATAGGAATCATTGTTTCAAGGTCTTGAGAATGTTGACACTATAGGCTTTTTAGATGATACTGTAGTTTCCTCATATGCAGTCTTGCATATGGAATTAGAAGAATGCAGTATTTGTCTTGCAGACATCAGGGTTTTTGTGGCCACTTGTTTGAAGTAGGTTGTCAAATGAATTTGCTTTTCTGGCGTGAGGTAAGCCATCTGGGAAGTTGTATTCAAGCTTGCTCCCAGGAATAAAATTTGTTGAGAGGGTACCACGTGTGATTTCCTTTCATTTATGGTGCACCCCAGACAAGTTAGAACCCTTTTTACAAAGGCCAGATTATTCAAAAGTATGTCCTGGCTTTCTGCCTGAATTAGACAATCATCCAGGTATGGGTATATTTGAATATTTCTTTGGCTGCAAAATGCAATAACTGGAGCTAGGCACTTTGTGAATACCCTGGGCGCAGTAGATAAGCTAAAGGGCAGTGCAGATAACTGATAGTGCATGCAGCCTGCTTTGAAGCGTAGGTATCATCTGCAAGATTCCCTGATTGGGATGTGCAGGTATGCTTCTTTTAAATCTAGTATTGCCAACCAGGCATCTTTGCCTAGCATAGGAAGTAATTGAAGAGTCAGCATCTTGAATTTTGGAATCTTCAAAAAAGTGTTTAGAGTAGATAGGTCCAGGAAAGGACGCCATGAATTGTCTTTTCTGGGTACCAGGAAAAGTCTTGAGTAGAAGCCTTGTCCCTTTTCCTCTTCTGGTACCAGTTGAATAGCCCCCATGCTTAAGAGAGAAAGTACTTGTTTTTGGGCCTCTACCCACTGATTTGGGGGTAAGTCTGGCCATCCACTTGGTGTTGGCAACGTGTGGAAGTGAAATCTGTACCCTTGGGACACTATATTTAAAACCTATTTGTCCTGGGTAATGAGTTCCCAATTCTTTGCATGAAGAGCAATCTTTCCCCCCCAAAGGGGCAGTCAGTTGATAAGTGCTTGGAAATTTTAAAAGGAAGTCAATGAGACAGAGTACCATAGGGGGGAGTCGTATTATTCTCAGTCTTGGAAGTGGAGGCCCCCAACTGCTTAGTTCTGAGAGTCCCCTAGGACTGAAACCTGGGGTTTTTGCTGTGTCTGGGTTTGGCTTGAGAAGACCTGGAAGGGGCTGGAAAGGACCAATTCTTAGAGGGCCAGTGCCTACTACATCTAGGAGGCTGAACTTGTTAAAAATCTTTAACAGTTTGCATAGATTTAGCTTTATCTTCCATCTTTTTAAGAACTTCCTCAGCCTTGTTGCCAAACAGGCGGTCCTGATTTAAAGGAGCATCCAACAATTTACCTTTAACATGATCAGGCAAAGATTGCTCCTTAAGCCAAGCATGCCTTCTGAGCACAGACCCAGTAACAGCAGCCCTGCAAGAGGCCTCTAATGAATCAAAACCACATTGCAAAGTATGTTTTCCAACTTGTTCAGCAGAATGCATTAAATCCTGTAATTCTTTATTTTCCACACAGTCAGGAATCAACATAATTTTCTGTTTAAGCAGTCCAATAACATGTTGCTGATATTTTAACATATGAAACTGGCAGTTTAAAGCCCTAATGGCCAAAGTTGCAGAAGTGTAAACCTTCTTACCCTATCTATCTAGCGCCCTGGAATCTCTATCAGAAAGGGTAGGTGTTAAAAAAATGTGTATTTAAACATATATAAAGTGCTAGTTTAAAAGCAAATAGTATGTAATGCATTTTATTCTATTTTACAATATGGCAGTAAAAATAATCTTACATGTAATTGCTTAAAGCTTTGGAGCTGCAGTGTGATTAAACTCTGACCCTGGCAGTAGCCAGCTCAGCAAGCTTATGTTTTTCACTAATAATTATCTGCTGGGTCAAAAAAATAAATGTATAAAGCATTAAAAATCTTTCTTCCTTCCTCTGAGATGGTTGGCCTTGCAAATGTTATCAGAGATAAAGCACAGCTGCTAAAAGTAATGTTGCGAAAAAAACAAAAAAGTGTATTACAAGACTAAACTGACTATTGTATTCGAGCAGGACTGAAACCTTAAAAAAATAACATTTACAAAAAGACATTATAACTGACCAGGTGCTTTGCAAGGCTGTCTTATTCTCATAAAAAAACTTTTAAAAAGTATAACATCAGCTTTTTCTTATAAATAAAATATTGTAGACTATAGTGATGTAAGTGCCCTGTGACTGACCACGTCAGTAAGGTGGGCACAGCATAAATGTATAATTATAAAATGTAAAACACTTCTTGTATCATGCCAGACAGAATTCTATACTTGTATTGTATGGTCTTTTGCCTCCTGGTGTACACTAGTAAAGTTTTTGCATCTGAGCCTTTTGTGTTGTCCTAATTTGTTTTTATTTAACAGTAGGATTTTTAGCAGTAGAAGCCTTAATGCCCTTGGGCCCCTGTGAAATAGTCTCTAGATCTGCAATAGGATTTTTGAAAAGGAACTTGTGGGACTCAGGGACACTGTAGTATCTGTCAGGTTTTCTGGGAGCAGGAGGCAGGGAATCAGCGGCCAAACTAGATTCCAAGAAAGCATCATCAACAATGTCTAGTACAGGAGGAATAGTTAAAGGCCTATGCTGAACAGAATCCTGATCAGAAGATTCATAATTAACTTCAGTCCTAGGCCTCTTAGATTAGAGTTATTAGATCTTCAGCCATTATCATTTTGTATTAGGCCTAGTGGCCTGGGCATCGTTTTTTAGAGATGGACCGAGATTTAGGCCTAAGTAAAGAAGGAGGCGTCAGTTTAATATTGCAAGTCCATAGGCCTGAATACACCCTCAGAAGCCGGTGCCTGCACAGCGGCTCTGGACCCATCCAAGGTAGAGACATCCGCGGGTTCCATAGTTGAAGCATCTCGCTGCATACCGGACTCTGAATGGGTCTCAGTAGAGGCCTGAAAATCAGAAGTAGTGGGCATCAGGGGCTGCAAAAGCACCTCACTCAGTACCGGCGAACTGGCGACTGGCTTAGGAGAAGCGTCGTGGGCAGTTTTGGACCTCCGCGGCCTGTCTCTGTCTTTACCTTTGCGTTTTTTCAGAATCCCGGTAGTCTGATGGCTAACCAATGACATTTCTGGATAATTAAACTGAGAACCGAAACATTTAGAGGCGAAAATATACAGACAACGGATAGTGCACTGATTAAATAAAGCACAAAACCGTCAGCAAGGTACGTCATGGTCAGGGCTTAGGCAAGGAATACAGTACGAATGAAAATCTTTATGAGGTATTTGCTTTCCGCAGGTAATGCAATTATTAACTGTTACTGACATCGGGAAGGAGCAAGAAAAAGTTTCCCCAATGGGATACTTAGCTTTAGTTGAAGACTTCTGTTCTGAAACTCGAAAATGAAAATTTCAGGAGTTGGCCGACCGGCTCTTGCAAACTGCTTCTGCTTCGGGCACCGCACAGCAAGAAAGACTGATGTAATGGCGTCTGCTGCATGTTTTATACCCCTGACGACCTGACATCATGGAAGAAGGGACAGCAACCGACACAGGATGCAAGACTTTGTTAATCAGGCTGACTGAGGGCTACCTGCAAGCAGATAACCCAAATGTAATGACTGCAACAGTGAACCACGAAGAACATCTGAACTCTGAGTATGAGTCCCATGCAGGTACGATCCTAGCCCTATGCAGCATCCTATCTTTACCAAGAATGATACCACAATAACAACAAAAATGATTAACTTCAACAATTGGCTTAGTTTCTAGTGTCATTTCAAGGGGATCCAGTATCTGTCTGCCTGGGATGACATGGTTGACAGGCCTCGATGCTTTGGCAGAGATGGTCTCCATCTGTCACCACTGGGTTTCCAGATCCTGGCCAAGGCTCTTGCCTCCGCCATTGCGCCTTTTTTAGGCAATGTCTCAAAGACAAATCTTCCAACATAAAAGATATGTCAAAAAGCAAATTGAAGGTCATGCTGCTTAACGCTAGGAGCTTTAACCTGAAAATGCACTCACTGGAGGCTCTCCTTGCTCTGGAAGATGCTGATGTCTGTGTGGTCACAGAAACTTGGTTCAGAGCTGCAGAGAGCACCCCTGCCTTACCAGACTATACCTCTTTCTACACATTCCAACCCCAAAATGAGGTTGGGAAGACTAAGGGTAGTGGAGTCTCTATCTTCATTAAGGACAGGCACATCTCCAGACTGGTTTGCCAGCATGACGCACTGGAACTACTCCAGGTGCAACTGACAGTAGGCAAGACAGCCATCCAAGTTATAGCCAGCTATAGACCCCCCTCCATGACTCTGGACACCCACTCCTCTTACCTGGATCTACTTGAATCCATCAAGGTACCCTTTAACACCCTGATCCTTGGTGACTTCAACTACCCCACCATAAACTGGGTGAACTATTCTTGCACTAATGCACTCACTCAACGATTCCTTGACTTCATCAATTCTAATGCACTAGACCAGCTCGTCTCATCCCCCACAAGGAGGGATAACATTCTAGACTTGGTTCTCACAAACATGGACAACCGCTGCGCCACTCCCATAGTATGCTCTTCCCTGTTGAGATCAGATCATCGGACTGCCTCATTCAAAGTTTCTATCCCCTCCACCCCCCCACCCCCCACCCCAACCATAGTCATGTAAAAAACTTTTCAAAAGATGACTACAACCTGTTAAGGGAGGGTATCTGTAGCTTCACACCACCGCCTCCCTTAAAGGATGCAGACAACTATGCTGAACAGTATGCCAATGCAGTATACAAGCACCTGTACAACTGCATAGACTCAGCCATACCCAATAGAATGAAAACCTGCTCCTCAAGGAAACACAAACCTGTTTGGTGAATATCCTCTATCAACAGGCTTTACAACAGAAGGAAGAAACTACTGTCCAAGGGTAAAAAGGAACATATTCCAAATTGGAAAAACTCTCTCCTCGGCCTCAACAAGCAAATCAGATCACTAGTGACAGCTTCCAAAGCCAATTATGAATGAAAACTAGCCTCCGAAACAAAGGGAAACCACAAAACCTTCTTCAGTTACGTCCGGAACCTCCATGGCAAAGCCCAAGTTTGTTCCTAATTAGTATGTAACAGTATCACGTACACGAATCCTGTTGACTTAGCCAACCTGGTAGCAGAGAGGTTCAGCACAAACTTCACCTGCTTGTCCCGTCCAAAGGCTCTTTCGACATCCCGATACTTGTCCCGCACTTCACATCTCCATAGATAAAGTGCTAAAGGCCCTATCCAAGGTAAAGAATACAGCTTCCATGGGACATGATAGTATGGCTGTATTCTACACCATCTCCAGCAAGAACTGGATTCTCCATTGAGCACCCTATTCAACCACAGCCTAAGTACAGGCTTCATTCCAGTAGAGTGGAAAACTGCCATTGTCATTGCCTTGCACAGAGGTGGTGCCACTACTGACCCTGGAAACCATCACCCCATTAGCTTGACAAGTCTGATCTGTAAAGCCATGGAGTGTATTACTATAGATCTCATAAACAAGGACATAATCTCCAAGCACTTGACTCCACCCAGTTCGGATTCGTCAAGGAAAAATCTTGCCTGCTGAACCTGATTGACTTCTTTGAGACTGTCACCAAGGCACTGAATGAGTGAAACTCAGTGCATACAGCTAAGCTTGACTTGGCCAAGGTCTTTGACACAATCCCCACTAGGGCATCATCAAAAAGCTAAGACAACTTAATCCCTATTTCATCAGCTGGGTGTCCAACTGGCTCACAGATAGGACTCTCAAAGTCAAAGTAGGCAAATCCACCTCCGACAGCAGACCTGTCACTAGTAGAGTTCCCCAGGGATCTGTTCTAGGACCCCTACTGTTTGGCATCTACTTCTCAGAGGTCCAGGCAAAGACAAAAGGCCTGTGGCTGACCAAGTCTACGGACGACTGTAAGTTGGGTGCTGTTACTGACTCCCCAAATTATGTTAACATACTGAGAGAGGGTCTCACAGCAACTAATGACTGGTGCCAAAGTCATGGCCTCAAGCTAGATGCAAAAAAATGTATCATTATACCATTTGGCAAAAACACAGCCCCTACTGATTACCACATCAACCCCTAAGCACAGAACTTGTAGTGAACCTGGGCACTCAAGTTGATGATAACCTCACATTCAACCATCAGGTAGCGGCAGTGGTCAGAAAGGCCTTTTACTTGGTTCATCTCATAAGTAAAGGGATTGCATCCAAAAAAAGGAGATTATTACCTCCCTATACTCCTCCCTCATTAGATCAATAATTAAGTATAACACCCCGTTTGGTATGTACCGCTCCAAACATCTGCACCAACTGGAAAGGGCACTGAAATACCTCACAAAGAGAATCCATGGTCTCCAATACCTGTCCTATGCAGACAGGCTTAAATCACTATCACTCTACTCAGTATCGTACACATTGCTCAGGGGTAATCTGTGTCTCGCCTACAAGGCAATCTCGGACTCTGCCCTACTAGAGATGCTCCATATCCGTAAGTCTAACTCCTCACACATTACCCGCTCGAAAGGCCTGAATCTAACATAAGACATAAACAAAACATGCTGGACAGACAGATTTGTCTCCCAGAGTCTGCCCCATCTCTGGAATAGACTTCCCATACATGTCAAACAGAGCATCTCGCTGACCCTCTTCAAGCGCAACCTTGATGAGTGCATGGGAAAATACAAATTTGACCCAGGGCTTCCATCTGTGCCCCTCATTGACAGGGGTGACAGGTGCAGACTGAGGTTTCTTTTTGGGGATAAACTCTTGGCTAGGCTAGTAAGGGCCCCAAGGCCATTAGCCTAGTAACCTCCTATAGGTTCATAGGTTCATACTAGGCTATCTGCCCTAGGGCATTTATAAGCCTAGCCAGAGTGTGTTTGGCTTTCGCCACCCATTTTAAAATAATTTTGCTATGCCCTTTTTCGAGGTTAGTATACTGTGCCTCTGTCTAACAGTGACACAGATGTGATACCCGGGGTAAACCTACGATCTCCCATCCACTCATCAAGATTCCTCTTGAAGAGTCAATGAGGGACTCTGCCTAACCTGGACTGGGATTTTATTCCAGAGTGAAGGGAGCCTCTGGGTTATGAATCTGTCCCTCCAGCATGTCCTATTTATTTCAGTGCTGAGGTTCAAGTCTCTCGAGCGCATAGCTCGATGGGATTTGGATTTTCTGAGGTGCAGCATGTCCATTAATTCTGGGTTGGACATGGCTTTATACATCAGGCACAGATCGCCTCTGAGCAGGCGGTATGCCACTGAGTAGAGCTGGAGTTTCTTTAACCGGGCAGCATATGGCATCTGTTTGAGCCCTTTGATCCTCTTGGCGAGGTACTTTTGGGGTCTTTCAAGTTGCTGCAGGTGTCTGGTAAGGTACATCCCAAAAGGGGCATTGTACTCAATTATGGGCCTGATGAGGGATGAGTAAAGAGGCACGATGACCTCCCCTGATCTAGATGTGAATCCCTTCATGATTAGGTGCGCTATATAAAATGTTTTTCTAACTACTTTGGCCACGTGGTTGTCAAATGAGAGATTGCTATCAACTTGGGTCCCCGGGTCCCTAATTACTTCTTCTGTACTTAATGGATTACTACCTATGTGGTAATTTGTGGGCACTTTGTTTTTGCCAAAGGGGATGACTATACACTTTTTGGCATTTAGCTTGAGGCCATGGCTCTGGCACCAGTTGTCTGTTTCTATGAGGCCCTTTTGGAGGATGCTTGTGTCGGCTGGAGTGTCGATTATGGCGCCCAGTTTGCAGTCATCTGCAAACTTTGTCAGCCACACTCCTTCCGTGTTGGCCTGTACCTCCGAGAAATATATACCGAACAAGAGAGGTCCCAGGACTGAGCCTTGTGGGACGCCACTTGTAACTGGTTAGGAGTCTGACATGGCTCCAGCAATTCTAACCATGTGGGTTCTGTCCTTGAGCCAGTTTGCAACCCATCTAGTGACATAGGGGTTTATATTTAAGCTAGTGAGCTTATCTATAATGCCCGAGTGGGGTATTGTATCGAAGGCTTTTGCGAGGTCCAGGTAGGCTGTGTGGACCACCTTCCCCTCATCAATGGCCTTAGTGACTGTTTCAAAGAAATCAACCAGGTTTAAGAGGCAGGATATGCACTTAAAGCCAAACTGGGTAAGATCCAGTGTCTGTAGGTCCCCAATATTTTTATTTATGAGGTCCATGATGATCCTTTCCATAGCTTTGCAGACCAAGCTAGCCAGGCTTATGGGGCGATAGTTTCCAGGATCCGTTGAGGCACCACCTTTGTGGAGAGGGACCACTGTTGCTGTACGCCACTCTTTGGGTACATATCCTGTAGTAAGGCTGAGATTGAACAGTAGTTTTATGTTTGGGTTTAGCTCTTCTTGGAGTTCATGTAGGACACAGCCCGGGACACCGTCTGGTCCCATTGATGCTGTGTTTCTTGCTTTGGAGAGGGCAGCTCTTACCTGAGCATCTGAGATGTCAGGGGGGCAGCACTCTGCTGGGATAGATATTTGCCCTTTTGGTGGGGGGGGGGGGGAGAAGTTTGCACTGAACCTGTCAGCTAGGATGTTGGCAATGTCTGTGTGTTCGGTGTATTTTTTGTCATTTTGGACTAATTCTGAGCATATTTGGGAATTCCCACCCAGGTTCCTAACATAACTAAAGAAAGCCTTGTGATTATCCTTAGTGTCCTGTGCAGTGTTTCTCTCAAAGCTGGCCTTAGACGATTTTATGAGTGCCCGTAGTTTTTTGCTAATACTGATCAGAGATGCCTTCCCTTTTTGGAATTTTGCTCTATCATGTAGTAGCTTCCTCCTTCTACTGTATAGTTTGTTTATGGCTGGGGTCCACCAGACAGGACGTCTGCCTTTGGAGGATTGGGACTTGGTTTTATTTGGGATTGCATGATCCATGCATTCCTGAAGGTGTTCATAGAATGCGTTTATAAAGGATTCTGCGGTCTGGGCCGTATTTTCCACAGGCCCAGGGGCTTTGAAGGATTCCACCTCGGTTTTGAGGAGTGTGAAATTTGCATTAGGGAAGTTTTCCACTGTGGTTTTCAGGGCAGGGGGTGGAGTCGGAATGTGAATATCCAGTGAGATTAGTTTATGGTCTGATCTTACCAATGAGGGATACACTTCTGGTCTGGAGCATAGAGTCCCCATGTTGGTGATGATCAGGTCCGATATGTTTTCCCCTCTTGTGGGAGTGGTAACAAGTTGTTCCATAGCATTTGAGTTTATAAATTCTAGGAACCTTTGGGCTAGGGTGTTGGAGCTAGAGTAATGCTCCCAGTCTATGTTTGGGTAGTTGAAGTCGCCCAATATAATAGTGTTTGGAGAGACCTTCATATTTTCCAGTGTTCTCAGGAAGGCCGAGGGGGGTTCCTGGGTTTGGGAGGGTGGTCTGTAGCAGGCTATAAACTGGAAGGCAGTTTTACCCACTGTTAGTTGCACATGGATGGTCTCTGATGCTTTGTGCTGTGCCACCAACCTGGAGGTGTGGGTATCTTTGACGAATATTGATACTCCCCCTCCTTTTGTGGTTCGGTCCAAGTTTTGGGGCCGAAAAGCATGGTATGAGGTATAACCTGGTAGTGCTGGGGTGCTCTCGGGAACCTTGAACCAGGTTTCTGTTACTGCACAGATATCGATGTTCTCCATGCTAAGGAGAGTTTTGAGTGCGTGCATCTTGAGGTTTAGACTTCTGGCATTGAGTAGCATTACTCTTAGTTTCTTATCCCTTGTGATACCTATATGTTGGTGGGTTTGTCTTTTGAGCCTTGCCTAAAAAAGGCACTATGGGGGTAGCAAGAGCCATTGCCAATATCCAAAAGCCCAGGGGTGACAGGTGCAAGCCGTCCCTAGCGAAGCATCGTCGCTTGTCGAGCATGTCATCCCAGGCTGACAGGCATTGGATCCCCTTTGAATGACACCAATACTTAAGCCAATTGTTGAAACTGATCATCTTGTCTTCATATTGTGGCATCATTCTTGGTGAGGTTAAGATGCTACTCAAGGTCAAGGTCATACCGGCCTGGGCTACATGCTCAGAGAGCTCCTCTATGTCTCTTTTCATGTAGTCCAGGGAGGTACGTCTCAGGTCATTCACACCAGCATGGACAATGACTGAGTCATATTTGTACTTGCCTTGGAGTGACCTGAGTGCTTGTTTTATGTGGCGGATCCTAGCGCCCAACAGGCAGCTCACCGTGACCTTCTCCTTGTTCAGCCTGGTGAGCGGGACGTCACTGTGCCTGACGATAGAGTCACCTATTACAAGTGTATCAGGTGTGTTGTTTAGCCTTAAGGGCTGTGACTGTTCGGCACACTGGCTTTGTGAGCTATGTGTTGTACGTGTTTTGTTTTGGGGTAACGATTTCTTGGGTGTCTGCTTTGGAGGTCTCTGCTGCTTAGTCAGATTTTTATTTATAGCCTCCGGGCATATTTTTGTGTGTTTATGTGTTTGGTTTGCTGTCGTGGTAGACTTATGTGAGACTGGAATTGTAGTGAGTATGGTTTCCTTCTCCTCCTGACTGGTTACGCCAGTACTGAGTTGAGAGAGCTTAGCCTCCATTAAGGCTATATGGTTGCATCTCTCACATGTGTTGGAATTTGTTGGGAGGAGGAGATGGTTGTCTGTGTACATGAGGCAGTTGTAACATTGCCTCAAGATCCCCAGATTCACCAGCTGGACCGGAGAGGAGATTGACAACTGACCTTTGGACATGCTAGAATAGTATTGGGAATTCCTTTATAACTGAGAAAAAAAGGGCTAATGGGGAACAAGGTACTCAAGGGGAGCTTGTGAGGGTGTAGTGCTTTTAATTTTTTAGTGCTGACTTGTATAATTGCTTTAGTGGGCAAGTGCCAGGTAACTTAAATGCAATGTGTTACAGGTAACTTAAATGCAAAAATGACAAACAGTAACTTTCTTTCAAGTGAAACAAGGAAATAAGTACAGTAAGCAATGCAGATATCACTAGGGATCCGCAGAAGCGCTGAAAAGCCGCGTTTTAGGTGGAATTAGCGTTTCAGGGAAATAACAAGCAAACAAACAACAAGCATACAAACAAAGCTAGATTCAGCAAGCCTGGATCTAGTCTATGCTACAGCAAACAAGGTGTACCAATTTCAGTAAGAAACAGTTCAAATATGCAGGCACTATAAGCCTTTAACCAGAAATTCCCAGCTCAGAAGGGCAGAGTCCAGCCTCTCCTCCCACAAGAGTGCAGACCACGAACCTTCTTAATGTAAAATAACTGGCCTGAAGCCCAAGTGCTTAAACCAGAACTAATATGATCCTATGACACTAATGCTGTAAAGAAAGAACATTTAAACAGAACTAAAGGGGGCTTTGTAACTCAGCCTTCATACAGGGACTTTTTTCCTTTAAATATTTAGCCTCTTTATACAAGACACAGAAAAAGATTACATACCTACTGATGTTGGAATTTGGCCAAGCAATGATTGTTTGTACTTCTGTAAGCTCTCATCATCTTTATCCATCTCTTGTATTTCCGCCACTGTCTTCATCTTTGGGATTTTGTAATTAAGTTCATTTTCAGCATCCTCTTCTCCAAGTGACTGTTTCTCTGCTTCCTGGTCTGCCATTTTGTCTAAACATAAAAAACACAAACAATAAACAGCAGTTAAACAAGGTACAAGTGCCTGGAATTGCCTAAAAGTGTGGTCAAGTAATATACTGTACACCCCGAAAATGACAAGATGGGTGTCAAACCTGGGCTTAATACAAATCTTGCAAAAACGTTCATAAAATGGCATGCAACAGACAAACATAAAACTCCTGTTGGGGTAATACAAGAAGAGTCATCCATCTCCATTTTCACAAGTTAAGGTTCTGTTGACTGATAGCACCCTGAAAAAGGTCATTACAAAGTGGCAACAATCAGAAAAGTTTTCAGCACGTAGTTTTTGGAGGGGGACCCTCCCTTACACCCTCCAAAACTTTTGACTGCACCCACTTACCCTATTGTTTATTGGATTAGAGAACTTGGCATAGCTCCTCGTGGTCCCCTGCAAAGTTCCTAAAGCAGCAGAGAGCAGAAAAAGCGACTTTCCTGATTCTAAGTATTTTTTAAGCATTTTTATTGCTTTTTTCGACCTTTTGTGCATTTTGACCACTGTTTCTGCATATATTATTGTGATATTACCTGTTTTCTGTTTTTCTGAGCTTAATTTGTTGACTGCACTTCTTAGCTTAAGTTTTGCTTATAAGTTAACCTACAGGCTAATACACTCAAGTGTACTAGCCTTTGATAGCATTTAGTCGAAAAACCAAGCATTTACTGTATTTTCTGTCTGTGTGTGTAAAAAAACTTGAAAAAAAACAAAAAAATACTTCTGCTTTCCTAACTTTCCTAGCTAGTTGTTCCAGTGATCAGATTTTGCTGATCCCTGGGCTTTGTATTTGGTTCCTGTGTTCCTCCATTTTCTTATGTGGCCAGAGGGAAGTTTCTTTACTCACCAGTGAGAGTGGGGAGTACTGAGCTGCCTGTTTGTCCTCAGAGGAGTGGTTTGAGACAGTAACTGGTAATTCATTGGCCATTTTGGGTCATTTCCTGCTTTTTCCAGCCCCCTGCTATAAAGCACGCTTTAGCGCGGAGTTGCTACAGGAGCACACAAGAGCAGCGGTTAATCAAGGTTAAACTATTGCTACCTAAAGTCCACTCTTCAAATTTTCCCTTAAAACAGCCTTCCTTGAACTGTACTGCTGATCTAACCAGCGTATTCTATATCTAAAAAGCTCAGCTCTACTTGATTCCTAAGTACACTATTCTCTATCTGTAAAGCCTAGCACTTGCTCCTAAAGTATTTTTTTACTTGATATAGCACTTTTATTATACATAGTACCCCACCAGCCAAAAACCCCTTTTCGATCACCCACATCCCCCGGAGTCTTTTAAAGTCCTTGTCTATTCCTTCTAGCATGTCGAGGGATCAGTTGCTAGTGTCCTCTCCTGCTCAGCTGGTGAATCTGGGAATATTGAGGCAATGTTACAATTGTCTCATGTACACGGACAACCCTTTCCTTCTCCCACAAAACACAAATACATGCGAGAGATGCAACTATATAGCCAAACTGGAGGCTGAGCTCTCTCAACATAGGACTGGTAAGACCAGACAGGAGGAGAAGGTAACCACACACACCACAAACCCAGTCTCACATAGTACTATCACAACTTCAAATCATACACATAAATACACAAAGACATACTCGGAGGCTCTGATCAAAAATCTACCAAAACAGCAGAGGCCACCAAAGCAGACACCCAAACTGCCACCTCAGGACACAACACATGCAACACATAGACCACATAGTCAGTGTGCCAAACAGTCACAGCCCTTAAGGCCAAACACAATGCCAGACACACTCGTCATTGGTGACTCCATAGTCAGACACACCGACGTCCCGCTCACCAGATTGAGCAAGGAAAAGGTCACAGTAAGCTGCCTGTCGGGCGCTAGAATCCGCCAAATAACGCAAGCACTCAGGTCTCTCAACAGCAGGTACAAGTACGACTCTGTCATTGTCTATGCTGGTGTGAACGACCTGAGACATACCTCCTTGGACTACATGAAAAGAGACATAGAGGAGCTCTCCGATTATGTAGCCCAGGCAGGTATGACCCTGACCTTGAGCAGTATCCTATCTTCACCAAGAATGATGCCACAATACAGAGACAAGACGATCAGCTTTAATAATTGGCTTAAACTCTGGTGTCATTCAAAGGGGATCCAATGTCTGTCTGCCTGGGATGACATGCTGGACAAGCCACGCTGCTTCGCAAGGGCTTCCGGATATTGGCAAAGGTTCTTGCCACCCCCATAGTGCCTTTTTTAGGCAAGGCTCAAATTCTAAACCTACCACCCTAGAACACAAAAAAGGAAAAAAACTAAGGGTAATGCTGCTCAATGCCAGAAGTCTCAACCTCAAGATGCACGCATTCGAGGCCCTTCTCAGTATGGAGAACATCGATGTCTGTGCTGTGACTGAAACCTGGTTCAAGGCTCCCGAGAGCACCCCGGCACTATCAGGTTTTACCTCATATCATGCGTTCGGCCCCAAAATCCGGACAACACCAAGAAAGGAGGGGGGGTGTCTATATTCATCAAGGACACCCACACCTCAAGGTTGGTGGCAACGCACGATGCATCGGAGACCATCCAGGTGCAATTAACCATAGGCAAGACTGCTCTGCAATTTGTAGCATGTTACAGGCCACCCTCTCAATCTCAGGAACCTCACATAGCTTTCCTGAAAACACTGGAGGGGATAAATGTATCTCCAAACACCATCATACTAGGTGATTTCAACTACCCGAATATAGACTGGGATCACTACTCATGCCCCAACACTCTAGCCCAAAGGTTCCTAGAGTTCATAAACTCAAATGCCATGGAACAACTAGTCACCATCCCCACAAGAGGAGAAAACATACTAGATCTCATCATCATGAACATGGGGTCACAATGTTCAACACCAGAAGTATACCCCTCACTGGTGAGATCAGACCATAAACTAATCTCACTGGAAGTCCACATCCCGCCCCCACCTGAGATAAAAAAGACCACAGTGAAGAACTTCTCAAAAGCCGACTTCACACTTCTAAAGACTAGTGTGGTCTCTTTTAAGGCCCCCGAGCCTGCGGAAACTATTACTCAAGCCGCTGAATCACTTACAAATGCCTTCTACCAGCACCTACAGGAATGCATGGATCAGGCAATCCCAAACAAAACAAAGACTCTTTGTACCAAAGGCAAGCGTCCAGTCTGGTGGACCCCAGCCATAAACAAGCTCTACAACAAAAGGAGGAAGCTACTACAAGATAGAGCAAAATCCTTAAAAGGGAAAACACCCTTGATCATTATAAGTAAAAAACTAAGATCTCTCATAAAATCATCCAAGGCAAATTTTGAGAGAAAAGTCGCTAAGGACTCAAAGGACAATCATAAGGCCTTCTTTAGCTATGTTAGAAACCTGGGAGGAAACTCCCAGATATGCTCAGAATTAGTTCAAAATGATGTAAAATGACTGAACCTACAGACATTGCCAACATACTGGCTGACAGGTTCAGTGCAAACCTCACAAGGTGAGATATCTATACCAGAGAATTATAGCCCCCCAAACATCTCTAACGCTCAGGTGAGAACTGCTCTCTCCAAGGCAAAAAACACAGCATCCATGGGACCAGATGGTGTCCCCGGATGTGTGCTCCACGAACTCAATGAGGAATTAAACCCGCAGTTAGGGCAGCTGTTTAATCTTAGCCTCACCTCAGGATAAGTGCCTAAGGAGTGGCGTACGGCAACTGTGGTCCCACTTCAAAAAGGCGGTGCCTCCACCGACCTTGGAAATTACCGTCCCATCAGTTTGACAAGCTTGATCTGCAAAGCTATGGAGAGGATCATAATGGAACTCATAAATAAAGACATAGGAGACTTGCAGACTTTGGATCCGACCCAGTTTGGCTTTGTCAAAGGCAGATCATGCCTTTTAAACTTGGTTGACTTTTTCGAAACAGTCACCAAGGCCATTGATGAGGGAAAGGCAGTCCACACAGCCTACCTCGACCTGGCAAAGGCTTTCTACACAATACCCCACTCAGGTATCATTAGAAAAACTCATCAGCTTAAATGTAAACCCATACGTCACAAGATGGGTTGCAAACTGGCTAAGTGACAGAACCCACAGGGTCAGAGTTGCTGGCGCCATGTCAGACTCAAAGCCTGTCACAAGTGGTGTCCCACAGGGCTCAGTCCTGGGCCCTCTCCTGTTCGGCATCTACTTTTTAGAAGTACAAGCAAACACAGGAGGATTATGGCTGACAAAATTTGCAGATGACTGCAAACTGGGCGCCATAGTTGAGAACACATCTGACACAGATATCCTTCAGAAGGGTCTTATAGAAACGGATAACTGGTGCCAGAGCCATGGCCCAAAGTTAAACGCCAAAAAATGCATAGTCATACCCTTCGGGAAAAACAAGGTTACCCCTAGCTACCATATAGGCGGCAACCCACTAAGCACAGAAGAGGTTATCAGGGATCTGGGGACCCAGGTTGACAGTAACCTTTCATTTGACACTCACGTTGCCAAAGTAGTTAGGAAGACCTTCTACATTGCCCACCTGATCATGAAGGGATTCACATCTAGATCAAGGGAAGTCATCGTCCCCTGTACTCATCACTCATCAGACCAATGATTGAGTACAATGCCCCATTCGGAATGTATCTGACACGACACCTGCAGCAACTGGAAAGGCCCCAAAAGTTCCTCACCAAAAGGATAAAGGGTCTCAAAAATATGTCCTATGCTGCCCGACTGAAAGAACTTCAGCTCTATTCAGTCGCCACGTCTGCTCAGAGGTGACCTGTGCCTGACATACAAGGCCATGTCCAACCCAGAATTGATGAACATGCTTCACCTCAAAAAATCTAGATCCCTCAGAACTACAAGGGCGGAAGACTTAAACCTTGACACGGTTATTAATAGGACGTGCTGGAGGGACAGATTCATCACCCAGAGACTCCCTATGCTGTGGAACAAAATCCTGGTACATGTGAGGCAGAGCACCTCGCTGTCTTTGTTCAAGAGAAATCTTGACCAATGGATGGGAGATCGCAGATATACTCCAGGGATTATCTCAGTGTCACTGCTTGACAGAGGCACAGCAAAATAATGGGCATAGTATCCTCCAAACTAAAGGGGTGGCAAAAGCCACAAAACTCTGGGCTAGGCTTATAAATGCCCTTGGGCAGATAGCCTAGTATGAACCTATGAACCTATTCTTCCTCTGAGTTTAGAAGAGTTATCAATTATAACTATTTTTTCTGTCTGTAAAACTTTCATTTCATCAATGCAGTTTAACTTTGGACATACAATAAATAAGGGTACAGCCTTGCAGAAGCATACTGGGTGCCAAACTCTACAACATTCGTGAATAATGAATTCAAAGATTAGCAGATGAAAAATGAACATACTAAACAAACCAAAACTGAGGTTAAAGCAATTGCTTTCTAGACAGATTAAAACCAAAGGTGTATCCAAAATCAAATGTGAGTCACAAACCATCAATGTAAATCTTGTAAATCACTGAAGGTCCCACACCAGGAATGAACATAAATTCTTCCTTTTGGATGGCGCAGTGGCGTAGCAGTTAGTGTTGTCGTCTCACAGTAGGAGGTTCTCTGGTTTGATTCTCAGCTGGGGTGCCTTTTGTGCTGAGTCTGCATGTCCTCACTGCGTTCGTGTGGGTTTCCTCCGGGTGTTCCAGTTTCCCCCCACATTACAAAGACATGCATGTCTGGAGTGTTTCTCCCAGGGCCTCTGCTGAACATTGGCTCGTTCCTAGTCAAACTTTCCTGGTAAACAAATGTTAAATAAATTAATAATTGATTTATTAAATTTATTAATAATTAATTTAATAAATTAAAACTTGGAGCTTTTGTCCCTTAGTAGATTGAGACTTTTACAGAGTTAAAATTACCTATTTTTTTTACATAGTTTTACATATGCACCCAGGTCATCCTCTTCACCCAATAAAAAACAAGTAAGCTAAATAAGTTTGTTAAGTTAAAGAGTACATATCCATTAGACTAAAAAAAAAATACAATTTTTTTTTTATAACACATTCACATCTTTAGTGAAGTACACCAAAATAAGAATGACTGTTTTTTTATAAAACCTCCTGGGGAGTGACTCCCCTTATTAACAAGAAGCAAAACAACTAATACCAGTCATTCAGATGACTGCATAAACATTTCTAGGTACTCGATGAACAAAATTCTTCTTTTCAGTTTAAGATGCACAAGCATTAAACACTAATGTATAACATCTGCATTTAAGTATGTACCTTCTGCTATGGTTACCATTATGCAGTCTGAATACAAGTGCTAGGACTTTCAAAACAGAAGTTTGCATTTTAAGTCATAGTCTACAAGCTACAAAATCAAATAATTTTAAGAATACACTCATTACATAGTACCAACCCTGTTTTTTTATTTTTTATTTTATCCTACACTGTGATTGTTGAATTTTGAAAAGTGTAGCAATAGAAACACTGGAAACAAAGCACATCAACACAGCACATAACATTCACAAGACTACACTGCTACACATTCTGTTCAGTGCTGTCTCGATATACTAGGAAAACATGAATAACATAACAGTAATATTGCATGACAGGGTTAGAACCTGACCACTCCTGGCCTAAGCATTTGATTATTCTGACTTTACCAGGATAACTAAACTGCTTAGCCGTAAGTAAATCACACTAAAGCCACAACCCTGCTATGGATACTGCTATAATATACCACAAGCAGACACTGATGTGCATATGTGTGTATGTGGGGTGGGGGGAGGTAAACGAAAGGCTTGACCTCCCTATAACTCATCCACAAGGAGAGAATGTGCTAGCTTCTTTACTTAGCCATGTGAGGGATCAATGGTCTTCTACAAAAAGATTTTATATCTTTATAAACCTGTATCCACTGCTGTCCACTACTGGTGTATACAGTGTCTTATTTTGCTTACCTACCTACAAGTATTCTTATTTTCCAGAACACTTGGAGTCATGTTTCTTACTTATATCAAACATTAATTTTATCTGACCACTAGCATCCTACGGGTAGACTGAACATATGCTGGCATTTTATCAGAAACATTTTCTTACTTTCATTATGACTGTGGTTATGGAAGCAAACAGGGAAATCAGAAGAAACTGAAAACCAAAAATCAATGGAACAGGTTAACTGCTTCAAGTATCTGAGAAATGTCATTGAGAAGGGAAATCTGACTGAGGAGTTTAAACTAGTATCAGAGATCAGAGATGTTGCAACCAACTGGCACTAAGTGCCAGGGGTAATATACAACAGAAGAATGCCAAAGAAGCTAAGGTGTACAAAACAATGATCCAACCAGTAATTCTCTGTACGGCACAGAGGTCTGATCACACAGCAACTGAGGTAACAAGGTGATAGCGAAGAATGTCTGAAGGCAGGTAATAAGGTACACACTGTGGGACAGACCATAAAAGAAGATCATAGCTGAAGCCAAATTAGTCCTAGTTTGTGAGATGGTCAAGGAGAACAGATTATAGGGGTTTGGGAAGAAGATCATTTGGTAAAACAGAGTTTGGGAGAGCTGGGAAGAAGGCAAGAGATGAGGAGGACATCCAGCCAAGAGATGTCTGGACTGCAAGAGACATCATTGATGACAAGCATGAATATCAGACAATGCAGGAGTGTGGCAATGAATCAAAAGAGGTGACTATTGTTGATGTGATACATTAACTCAACATAAAAACAGGAAAAAGAGGGTGGTGGTGATTTTCTTACTTTCTTCTGAATTTTGTAGTCAGCCGCTACTACAGTTGAAACACCAAGACATAAAAACAATTAATGGGAGTCATTCATGGCACCAAATGTCCCTTGAAATATAACATTTAAATAGGATGGCTGAAAGATTGGTAACCTTTCCTAGGTGAGTCACAGCAACAGAACCCTTCTGCCCACGAACACACACACAGGCTGTGAATTAAAGGCATTTGTTAACTCTGCAAATATGACCAGAACAAGCCATGCACCCATCCTCCTAACAGCAGCTAAGGGGAAAGACCATCCAGTGTAATCTTAACATTGCAGCTGCAAAGCAAACATTGTGATAATCTAAAGCTACAGTGCCAAATATCTAGTCTTTTTACAGTACAGTTTGGTCACTGCAGATTAAATATTTTTCAGCCCTTTCCTTACCCTGATCCTAGAACTATCAATAGAATACATTAAGAAAAAAATGCAATTATAAAGGACATACCAGGCCCACAGAATATGGGCTTTCTTCAGGCAGTGCCATGTATTTTCACTACCACCAAATTTCTTAGTAGAAATATTGACTCCATAGCAGAATGGAATGGAGCCTCGACTAAGACTCAGATAAATCAGGCTGATTTCTGGATTCAATTAATGGCCTAAGCACTGTAGTAGCTAGTTGGGGGGGCAAGACTGTGATGCAGATGTTGCCTCATTGATTGACTAAGGGGTAGGACTGCTTTTATCCTTCTGGGGAAGATTCAAATGTACACTGTTGTGTAGAACTTCAGAGCAAGAGATCAGCCAAAGAATGCACGCATTTAAGCATTTCATCACTGGGGGCATGGAAGCACACAAAGTACAGTTTTGTACCTACCATAAATGTAGATGTCTGAGAGGAAAGCATCTGCAGTCTTTACAAATGGGTTGTCCTGTCGTCAGGCAGCCCTTCGGTCGGCCGGATTCCAAAGTCTGGGTCTGGCTTCGGCTGGTGTCGCACTTCACCCGACGTCATTGCGGCAGTTCTTCGGGTATAAAGGCATCAGCCGACGCCATTTTCCTCAGTGTTTCTTGCCCCAGATGCCAGGTGCCCTCTTGGATGGCTAAATTTGGATAAATGCCAAAGTTTCCAAATAGTAGAGAGCAAACACACAAAATAAACATGTATGTACATATATACAAACAAATACACCATAATAGATCCCCCCCAAGCTAGCTGAAGATTGGTAAGTACCCTAGGAGTACCTCAGAGGGGAAGGAGGGAGGGTAATCCTGACTGCAGATGCATTCCTCTCGGACATCTACATTTATGGTAGGTACAAAACTGTACTATGTCCTTCAAGGGTGCATCTGCAGTCTTTACAAATGGGTAGAATACCATAGCTAAACTAGGGGAGGAGGAAATGAGAATAGATTATGGTGTAGTCAGGATCCCTTGCAAAACAGCAGTGGCAAAACCAGCACGGGATCTAGAGTATAGAGGTAAGTTATAATGCTTGGCAAATGTATGCACGGAGGTCCAAGTAGTAGCCTCTATAATGTCCTTGGTAGCCACTCCTCGTAAGAAAGCTGTGGTAGTGGCTGTAGCCCTTGTGGAGTGAGGCCTGATATTCTCTGGAGTTTTCTTTCCATGGTAGGAGTAACAAAATCTAATGCAATTTCCTATCCATTTGGAGATTGTCTGTTTAGAAATTGGTTTTCCTTCTATTCCTGTTGCATATGCTACCAGAAGCTGGTCAGTTTTTCTATTGTTTTTTGTCCTGTCCAGGTAGTAGCGTAATTGTCTGTGTACATCCAAGGTATGTAAGAGCTTTTCTCCCGTTCTGTGGATTGGGGAAGAATGTAGGAAGGTGGATAGCCTGATTTAAAGAGACTCTGGATACCACCTTAGGCATAAATGTAGGATTTGTTCTCATGGACACTATCTCGATGGAAGATCAGGAAGGGTTGTACTGCCATTAATGCCTGTAGTTCAGAGACCCTTCTTGCTGAAGTTATTGCCAGCAGGAAAGCAGTCTTCCAGGATAAGTATTGCAATTCTGCTGTAGCTGCTGGTTCGAAAGGAGGTAGAGTCAGTTTTTCTAGCACAAAGTTCAAGTCCCATGCTGGCAATGGAGGTTTCCTGGGAGGTTTTACATTTTTATTTCCTCTCAGAAACTGTCTGAGCAGAGGATGCGAGAAGACAGGAGGATCCAAGCTGTATTCTGCTGAAATAGCTGATGCATGTATCTTGATGGAGGAATAGGACAGGCCTGTATGGAAGAGCTCCGCCAAGTACTCCAGGATGTTGGCTATGTTTACCAGTGTCACATCTTGCCCCTTTGCAGTACTCCAGATGAGATATCTTTTCCATTTTGCTGCATAATTCTTTCTTGTTGAAGGTCTACGAGCCTCCAGGATTATGTCCTTAACCCTTTGGGATAAATTTGGGTTAATTGCTGCTATGTAATGTTCCAGGCAGTTAGCTGCAGAGTTTTTAGGTTTGGATGCAGAATGTTGTAGTTGTTCTGTGTCAGCAGTAATGGGATCAGGGGCAGTGTCCATATTTGTTCCCGGGACATGCTCCTCAGCAGTGGATACCAATGTTGTCTTGGCCAGTCTGGGGCTATCAGAATGATCCTCGGACGTTCCTCTTTGATCTTGAGAAGCACCTTGTGCATCAAAGGAAGTGGTGGGAATGCGTATGCTGTCAGGCTTTTCCAACTGAAGGATAGGGAGTCCACCTTCCAAGCAAGTGGGTGGTAAGTCTTTGTGCAGAATTTCTTCAACTGGTGATTGAATGGGGATGCAAACAAGTCTATTTGTGGTAATCCCCATTCTCTTGTGATGGTTTTGAAAATGTCCGGATGCAGCATCCATTCGTGGGCATCTGTTGTAGTTCTGCTTAATATGTCTGCTAGAATGTTTTCCTTCCCTGGTACATAAATTGCCTGTAACTGAATGTTGTAGCTCAGAGCCACATCCCATAGGTCCAATGCCAGCCGGCATAGAGGGTATGAGTGTGTGCCTCCCTGTTTGTTGATGTACCACATAACTGTGGTGTTGTCTGTCCTTATCATCAACTGGCCTTCTTGGAGAAGAGGTCTGAAAGCCTGGATTGCCAATTTTACTGCCATCATTTCTTTTAGATTTATGTGCAGATGCAGCTGGTCTTGAGTCCATAGGCCTTGAATGCACTTGCCCATCATGTGTGCCCCCCAACCGAGGTCTGAGGCATCTGTCATGATGGTTTGTCTTGGTTGACTTTTTCAGAAGGGCAGTCCTGTGTTTGATTGACAGGCCTGAGCCCACCATAAGAACTCTTGCTTCAGGCATGGGATCATTGGAATTTTGGTTTCTAGGCTGTGCTTGTGCTGAGACCACAAATTCTTTAGGTACCACTGTAGCTTTCTCATATGAAGCCTGGCATGAGGGACCAGTATTATGCAGGATGCCATGAAGCCTAGAGCTTGTAGCACTTTTCTTGCAGTTAGATGGCTCTGCTTTGTTAATGCCAAGAAGTAGAGAGGAAGTTGCTCTTTCTTTTCTGCAGTTAGAAATGCCATTTGTTTTGATGTGTCCAGTTCTGCACCCAGAAAGGTTATTCTTTGGGATGGAATCAGCCTTGACTTTTTGTATTGACTGTATATCCCAGGGCTTGTAGCAGGTAGATGACTCTTTGTAAGCCTTCTGTTAGTTTGTTTTGTTGTCCGCTTGTATCAGGCAGTCGTCCAGGTAGGGATAGATTTGAATTCCCTGAAGTCTGCAATGAGCGATTACTGATGCCAGGCATTTCGTGAACACTCTGGGCGCAGTAGATAAGCCAAAGGGCAATGCTGAGAATTGATAATGCTCTGATCCTGCAAGAAATCTGAGGTATCTTCTGCAAATTGGTTTTATGGGGACGTGCAGGTATGCCTCCTTGAGATCTAGAGTTACCAGCCAAGACTCCTTGCCCAGCATGGGAAGAAGCTGCTGTAGGGTCAGCATTTTGAATTTTGGAACAATGAGGAATGTGTTTAAAGCGGACAGGTCTAGAATAGGCCTCCATTTGTTTTCTTTTCTTGGCACTAGGAAGAGCCTGGAGTAAAATCCCTTCCCTTGCACCATTAATGGTACCTTTTCCACAGCTCGCATTCTTAATAATTGAGATATTTGTTTTAGAGCTTCTGTCCTTTGAGAAGGTGGTAGGTTTGGCATTCCTCTCTTTCCTGGTAGAGTATGGAAATGGAACCTGTAACCTTTGTCTATAGTCTGCAAAATCCATTTTTCTCTTGTAATGCAGTGCCAGTTTCTTGAAAATAATGTTAGCTTTCCGCCTAAGGGTGCTTCTAGTTGTTCCCTGGTAGGCGGTGCCACCAAGTCACTGTGATTGAGTTGTTGTAGTGGTGGTGGCTGTATCCGTGCCTCGTTGGTTGTTACCCTGCCACTGGCGACCCCTGTAGGCACCCCTGGATTGGTTTCTGCCTCTAGAGCGCCTATTCCTGCCTCTTTGTGCCTTAGAGGAGTCCGGAAAGGACCAATTCTTGGAGGGCCAATTCCTGCTAAACCTTGGAGGTTGAACTTGTAAGAAATATTTTACTGTTTGCACAGATTTTGCTTTCTCTTCCATCTTTTTTAGTACCTGCTGTGCGGGGGTACCAAATAAATTGACCTTGTCCATAGGTGCATCCAAAAGCTTAGATTTGACATGGTCTGGTAATGCCTGTTCTTTCAACCATGCATGCCTCCTGATAACTGTGCCAGTCATGGCCGATCTAAAGGAAGCCTCCAGTGCATCATAGCCACATTTTAAAGAATGGTTACTAACCTGCTGTATGTTATGTAACATTTCTTGAACATACTTTTTATCTAAAGATTCTTCAGAGGACAGCTTTTCAGTCAACTGGTCAAGCATAAACTCTTGATATTGAATCATATGAATTTGGCAGTTCAAAGCTCTAGCTGACAAAGAAGCAGAGGTGTAAACTTTTTTACCCCATCTCTCTAAGGACCTGGAATCTCTTTCAGAGGGGAGGGGGTTTTTAGAAGAAGTAGCTGCTACAGCTTTAGGGCCCTGGAAGATAGTCTCTGGATCTGCAAAAGGGGCCTTATATAAGTGGTGATGAGTGTCCGGGACCCTGTAGTACCTATCGGGCTTTGCAGGAGCCGGAGGTAAAGTATCAGGAGCAGTGCAAGCATCATTGACAACAGATAGAACTGGAGGTATAGCTAAAGGCCTATGCTGTGGCAAGTGTAGAAAGGTCCTAAGCCTTTTTCTAGAGTCTGAGAAATCTTGGCCCTGCCACTGGAATTGTTCCCTCATAGCATGCAAGGTTTCCCCAAAGGAAAATTCCTCAGGAGGAGAGGCTGAAGGGATGGATTCCTCAGCATCAGAGTCTTCGTAAGGAGAATAAGAAGCCTCAGGAGGGCCTGTATGTTCTGAGTCATCAGAGGAATCATCTGTGGCTACTGGCTCAGGGGGCTCTGCTCTAGGCCTCTTTTCTGGAGGAGGCCCTGTCTGGATGCGGCTGGGCTCCACGGATTAAAGAGATGAGATCCTCTGCCAAAGAAAGCATATGGGAGCTGGTGCTGGGCCTGTGAGAGGGGGGCTTGGCAGGCACAGGTTTTGATGCTTTGGCTGCTTTAGCCCTGGCAAAGGCCTTAATAGACATAGCTGGAGGAGGCCTAGCAGCTCCACATGCAGGGGTAGAAATATCTAGGGGAATGGTGTCTGATAAATCCTGCGAAATCGCAACAGAAGGTTGGATTTCAGAAGCCGTTCTACCAGGATAGAAGAGGCCTCGGTAGAAGGCAAGTTATCGGCTGAAGAAAGAACCGCTTGCTCGGTTTCGGCCGAAACCGAGACACTCGTGGTTTGCTTAACGCGGTTTCGGCGAAACCGCGGACCCGATGTCGGTCCTTTTCTTTGCGCTTTTGGTTATTTGCGTAGTCGGAGGATCCGGCGGCATAATGTAAGCAAAATCGGGCGAAAATCTGCTCAGCAAAGTCGGCGGCGTCTAAGCGTCCGTCGGTTAAAGAAGCACAGGCTAGACAAGCTGCTACGTCGTGGTCTGGGCCTAAACAATGTATGCAATAGGAGTGGAAATCTTTATGAGGTATTTGTTTCCCACAAGATAAACAGTTATTAACTTTCTCTGACATCGGCTGAGGCAAGAAAGAGTCCCCAACGGGGTACTTAGCTTTATAGAAGTCTTCGAAGTAGTATTCGGTAGTAGTAATCTCTGGATCTGACCGACCGGCACTTGCGAACAGCTTCTGCTTCGGGCGCCACGCGGCAAGAAAGACTGAGGAAAATGGCGTCGGCTGATGCCTTTATACCCGAAGAACTGCCGCAATGACGTCGGGTGAAGTGCGACACCAGCCAAAGCCAGACCCAGACTTTGGAATCCGGCCGACCGAAGGGCTGCCTGACGACAGGACAACCCATTTGTAAAGACTGCAGATGCATCCTTGAAGGACATCTGCACAGAAGCTCAGCAAAGGACGCAATACATTATGCCTGCAGACCAACAGGTGGAGGGTTGTAGGAGCATCAAAAAGGTCTAGCCTTATATAAGAAGGAATTCGGCCTAGTTCCCCAGCTCCTGCTTCTTCTTTTTCAACACTCTTCAGTAATAAAGATGGTAGGGAAACAAATGGGTCAAAATGTGAAAATAATGCCCAATGGTCATGTAGACAACAGAACAACAAAAAAAAAAATCTTAAAATACTGCAAAGTATGGACAATTTCTGAAATCACAACTGTTTAACCAGCCTGGATCAAGATAACAGCTGCAAGAGATTCAGCAAAAGCTCAAAAATGCTGGTAAGTCAATATGAAAAACTCAGTGAAGGTCACTGGTCTGGTGAGACATTGTGTTTTAAGTCAATCAGTTTTTCAAGCACTTACAAAAAAAATCATACAATGACTGCTCATTACTATTCAAAAACAAGCTCTCTGATTGGACAACCCACCCAGTCTGCCCATTGTAAATCAAGCATATATCAACAGAAAAAAGTCTGGTAATGAAGGACCATTGAGCGGCCAGACTTTATATTGCTATATGCTGAGGGACAGAGCAAAATATGAGAAAAATCAGCTACGTTTTTCAAAATGAAATAATCAAAAAAGTACCTGATTTTCCTTGCATTTCTGTGCTGTCCCTTGCAAAATCTCAGCATGGGGTAAAAAAACAACAGCAGCAGCAATGGAGATGGTCTCTTCTCCATTGCGTCTTCTACACTGTACTGATGTACTGTGCAAGTGTGACAATGCAAGTCCCACACCCATGTGCAGTACATCAGTAAACAAGGAAGAACACGAAGGAACACTATAGCTCAATTATACAAAGACGCTGTTTTTCGTTCTTAAACAATGTCATTGTGTAATAGCAATAATCCACTCCGGTTTGTGAGTATATTAGGATTTACCCATAGTTGGCTTTGTCCTCATGATCAAACCACGCTGTGTGCAAATCTTGATATAATACACACAGGCGTTAAATAACCAACAAGCATATTAAAAGGAGTTCCCAATGTAAAAATGCAATATCATGGAATGTAAGCAAGTTACTGGCTTAAATAGTTTAAAAGAGTAATGAAAGTACAGGAACATAAACACTGTTGTAAAAAATATATAACACTAGCTTCTGTCATCACTAAATGTGAGATATATACATGCTTTATTTGTGGTATAGAAGCAGCTGTTAAGACAAACTTTTGTTGGCTTGTATTCCTGTGACAATATCATGTCTTCATTTTTTTTTTTTTTTAACACGAATGGGAATTAAGTGCTGCTCAATTATAAGCTTGTATATTTCCATTTCAAAAGCAAATTTGTGTGCATTTTGGAATGTGTTGTACAAGAACTTTCCTGAGATTTGTGAATAAGTCAGGCTAATCGATGAGCAATGAAACTGATCAAGATTTCTCTGCTGTGCTGATAACTTCTCGAATATCATTACAAGGCTTTTATCTGTGCATATCATCCACAGCAGTTCAAATAATGCAAGAACAAAGATGTACACAATTACATCATTGTCTAAACAGACACTATTCCCCAATGACAGACGCACTGACTTCAGTAACTCACTCACAGGAAATTAGAAAAGGAAGGTCGAAAAGGAAGTAAGTAGCCGGATTCTGTTTTACAAGTAAGCCAGACATATGTGCAAGCAAATTCAGCCTAATTTTACTTCAGTATTTACTCTTACCACAGCAAAAAGAGAGCTCCTTGCCTGACAGAGATGCAGAAATATTGCAGTCATAACAGCAAAATGTATAGAGAGATCAATAAAACCAACATACTATCAAGGCAAAGCTAGGGGAAGTACTTTCACTGTTTCCTGCCAATGCAAATTTTATATTTTAATTTAACTGGGATACAGTGCTAATCTCAGAGGACCATTTTCAGGCTCGTCACGCATTATATAAATATGAGAGAACTGCATACTAAATGGACTGTTCTGTTCTGGAATATTGGGGGTGGCTGTTTTTTTTGCCTCTGTGCTACACTAAGATTAAACCTTTGCAGGACTACGATGTATGAAGCACAAATTGTGGAAGTGGGGTGAGTTATTTATACCATCTTTTGACTGTTTGTCCAGGGAAATGCGTCTGAATGAAGCACAACACCAACCCATTGGCTCTGTTTACTGGATGCTTACAATAAGCACACAAGTATCATTTTGCAAAGTCTCTCCCTTCAACTACTCACCAGGCCTAAAAGACCTTTGATAAAGTTGCTTAATATCGAGTGTACTGATACTGCTTGCACTGATTTCAGTATAAAATTAATGATTTTTTTTACTATAATTAGTTTACTGGTTCTTGCTGGTGACAAAGGTTTCTAGGCTAGTTACCCCATCCCCAGAGTCCTTCCTGTCAGTACCACTGACAAGCACTTCCCCCACAGCTTCTTTAGCCAGCCAGACTGAGATGAGAATCTTGAGAAGGGTCTCATGCTATCTGATGATCACCTATTACTCAAACAGTATAACACTGTGTGAGAGATGTCCATACATAATATCTTTGGAAGTAAAAATCTCACAGACAGTAAATTCAGACAACAAAATTGTCAGCAGTACACCACACATCACATCTCTCCAAGGCTATCACAATACACATAATCCATCATACCCTGAGATTCTGAAGATGAACTTGTCTAAACCTCAAAGATCTCTATAACACAACACAGGCAGAAAGCACACTGAGCAAGTTAAGCCTACTTCCTCACATAACACAAGGAGCCCCAGATTCACAGATGTTGAGCCCGTAAGGCATGCATCGACCCAACCAAACCTTCTTGTTATAGGCGACTCCTCTTACCAGGCAAGGAAAAAGTGACAGTTAATTGCTTGACTGGTGCCAAGGTCTTTCAGAACACATGCACTCAAGTTTTTCAACAATAAGTACCTGTATGACTCTGTCATAGTTCATGTCGGTGTCAATGAATTGAGGTATACCTCCCTGGACTATATGAAGACAGATATGATGAACCTCTCCGACTATGTGTCAAAGGCAGGTATGAGCCTAGCATTGAGCGTCGGTCTACCCTCTAAAAGGATGATATTGTATTAGGAACAAAAAATAATTGACTTCAATAACTGTCTTAACTTTTGGTGTCACTTATAGGGGGCCTGATATCTGTCAGCCTAGGAGCATATGAATGACAAACCACACTGCTTTGCTGGAATGGCCTGCATCTGTCCCCTCTCAGGTTTCAATTATTGGCAAAGACACTATTCACCCCCACAGTGCCTTTTTTAGGTAATGCCAACCTAATAACAAAACAAGCAAAGGAAAATATGAAGGTGTTACTAATCAGCGCAAAGAGCCTAAACAAGAAATGCCATTCTCTAAAACCCCTTATCACCCTGGAGAACAATTGACCTCAGTGTAATAACTGAGATATGGTTTAAAACAGCAGAGACCACTCCAGTTATACAGGGCTGTAATGCCTTCCACACATTTATACCAGCTACTGCGCAGAAGAGGAAAAAAGGTGAAGAGACTTATATCAAGGCTGGTAAACCGTATGATGCAGTACAGCTTCTTCATATCCAAATAACCATCAGAAAGGTTCCGTACCATGTATTAGCTACCTAAAGAACTTCTATGACACAAGAAAGCCACCATGCCTATCTACAGGAACTAGAATCACTCCGTGTTAAACTCAGTGCCATTTTCCTAGGTGATCTAAACTATCCAACTATAGACTTGGAAACCGACACCATCACCACTAGTGCACAAGCACCGATATTCCTTGACTTTGTCAATACAAACACCCAGAAGTAATTAGTCAAGAGTACCCACTAGGGGGAATACCATCTTGGCTCTTGTTCTCATTAATATGGGAGTATTTTGCACAATCCCTTGCATGTCTAAACTATACAGAGTCAAGCCATACCTAACAGAGGCCACTAGAAATTCCATACCTAGGACTCATTTGCTCTCTACCCTTCTGTATGCCTTGCCAATATTCACTAATCTCAGAAAATCAGATTTAAATAAACTGCAGTCCTGCTATAACAAAATCACACAATTTGCTACTAACCTCCCTTACAGACCACATCCTTGTACAGCACTTCATAAACTAAATTGAACTACCCAGTCTCCTATCCCTCAACCAACTTTCATTCATTCCATCTTCCACCATCCATTCAAACTGTCCAGGACTCAAGAGCTTAGTGCAGCCCTACTCAAATGGCAGACCATTAAGCTCCTCCAACAAATTACTACTAAAATTAACTAAATCTAATAATCGTTACGGTAGCTCTCTATTTTCCCACCAAATATCTAAGTCTTGGAATTCCATGCTTCAGACAATACTAAATTCTAACAACACATCCAAATTTAAACTACTGCTTAAGGAACATCTAACCAAAAATTGGCTTTGCTCCTGCACTAATCCAGGCTGATCATTCTGTCCTTCTTGTTCTTACAACCAAAATGTCTCCTACCTTCCTATATTCTAACATCCAAACTACCCCTTCTATCACAATATTCCAATTTATCTCTACCTATCTCAAGTTCACTACTGCTCCTGTTTTTATCTACCTATGTCAAGCTTCCTACAGTTTCATCATATTCCCTCCTTCTTGTACTTCACCTCAATATTGCCCTAGCTATCACTGTTTAGAACGGGTTCCTATCAGTTTGTCGAAACTTCAGCAGTTCGAACACAGTACAGTTGTGTACGCTTACCATAAATGTAGATGTTCCAGTGTATTCACTGTTGCAGTCATTACATTTGGGTTATCTGCTTGCAGGTAGCCCTCAGTCGGCCTGATTAACAGTCTTCGGTCCTGCGTCAGTTGCTGTCCCTTCTTCCATGACGTCAGGTTGTCAGGGGTATAAAACATGCAGCCGACACCATTACATCAGTTTTTCTTGCCCCAGATGTCAGGTGCCCCCCCAGTGGGGAGCAATTAAATATAAAAGCACAATGATATACCTCCAACAAAAAAGCAAATACACCTAAAAGGCTTTTATGCATAATAAATGAAAGTAGAGGTATAGCTAACAGAAGTAAGGGGGCTGGAGGGAGGGTAACCAAGACTGCAACAGTGAATACACTCGAACATCTACATTTATGGTAAGTGTACACAACTGTACTATGTTCTTCATGTTTCACTGTTGCAGTCATTACATTTGGGTAGATTCCCAAAGCTATGGTTGGGAGGAGGAATTTAGATAGCATTAGGACCAGCTATAAGGCCCTGCAAGACTGCAGTGGCAAAGCCAGCTCTGGATTTAGAGAAAATTGGCAAATTGTAATGCTTGGTGAAAGTATGTACAGAACTCCAAGTGGCAGCTTTTAGGATGTCCCTGGTAGGGACGCCACTGAGAAAGGCTGTAGAGGAAGATGCAGCCCTGGTGGAATGAGGTCTCATCCCCTGGTGATAGGTTTTGCATGGTGCTTTTAGCAGAAATTAATGCAATAGCCTATCCATTTAGAAATGGTTTGCTTTGAGATAGCCTTCCCCTCTGCCCCTGCAGCAAATGCTACCAGCAGTTGTTCAGATTTCCTTTGAGGTTTAGTCCTGTCCAAGTAGAATCTGAGTTGTCTGTGCACATCTAAGGAATGCAATATCCATTCCCCTTTGTTCTGTGGCTGGGAAAGAAGGCTGGCAAATAAATGGACTGATTGAGAGCTACACCGGATACCACCTTGGGCATGAAGGATGGATTGGTTCTGAGGGACACCCTGTCAGCATGAAATATGATGAAAGGCTCCACTGCCATAAGGGCCTGTAATTCACATACCCTTCAAGCTGAAGTGATTGCTAAAAGGAAAGCTGTTTTCCAAGAAATACATTTTAGGTCTGCAGTAGCAGCTGGTTCGAAAGGAGGTAGAGTGAATTTCTCCAAAACAAAGTTAAGGTCCCAAGCTATGGTTGGAGCTCTCCTGGGTGATCTTAAATTTTTGGCCCCTCTGAGGAACTGCTTGAGCAGTGGCGAAGAGAAGGTGGGGGGGTTCTGTGTTATAATGAGCTGAAATGGCTGAAGCATGGATTTTAATGGAGGAAAAAGACAGGCCCTTGTGAAGCATCTCAGTTAAGTATTGTTAACTCTATGGTAAATTGGGCGCTGCTGTGCTCATCCCTCCAGGCACAGAATCTTTTCCATTTTTCAGCATAGGATTTTCTAGTGCTAGACCTCCTTGCCTCCAAAATGACAGCCATCACAGGTTTACTGAGGGATGGTAAAGGAGAGATTATGTAGTTAGCCAGGCTGCAAGGTTCAGTGTTAGAAGCTGTGGGTGCAGAATCTGGTTCTCCTGTTGAGATAACAGGGAAGGAGTCTGACGCATGTGCCATGGGGGTAACCATGACACACTGCGCAGGAGGGGGTACCAGTGTTGGCGTGGCCAGTCTGGAGCAATCAAAATCATCCTTGATTTGTCCTGTTTGAGTTTTAGTAGTACTTTGGGGAGCAGAGGCAGAGGGGGGAAGGCATAGACTGATAGGTTTTTCCAGACAGAGCATCCACTTTCCAGGCTTGTTTGTGGGGAGCCCTTGTGCAAAATTTGTCCCATTGGTAGTTCTGGGGAGAGGCAAACAGGTCTATATCTGGGCTCCCCCATCTGCTTGTCAACATGTTGAAAATTCTTGGTTCCAGTTGCCACTCGTGTGGGTCCTTGAGGTTTCTGCTTAGTCCATCTGCCAGTGTATTTAACTTTCCTGGCAGGAACTGAGCTTGTAGGTGCACTTGGTAGCTCAAGGCTGTGTTCCACAATGTCATGGCTAGTCTGCAGAGGGAGTATGAATGTGTACCCCCCTTGCTTGTTTATGTACCACATAACAGTGGTGTCCGTCTTTACCATTAGTTGTCCTGGAAGAATGTGGTCCATGAAGGCTGTCAGAGCCTTCTGTACAGCTAGCATTTCTTTTTGATTGATATGCAGATGCATTTGACTTGGATTCCATTTGCCCTGAATGCACTTCCCTGCCAGGTGAGCCCCCCATGTAGAGTCTGATGCGTCCATTGTTAGGGTTTGGGCGGCAGGAGGTGGTGTGAAAGGTAGTCCCTTGTTTTGGTGGCAGGCCTCTGCCCACCAAAGGAACTCTAGGCGTAGGCAAGGTATGATAGGAATCATTGCTTCTAGATCCTGAGAATGTTGACACCATAGGCTTTTCAGATACCACTGTAGTTTCCTCATATGCAGTCTTGCATATGGAATTAGAAGAATGCAGGAGGCCATGAATCCTAAAGGTTTGCAGTATTTGTCTTGCAGATAAGCAGGGTCTTTGTGGCCACTTGTTTGAAGTAGGTTGTCAAATGAATTAATTTCTCTGGTGTGAGGTAGGCCATCTGGGAAGTTGTATTCAAGCTTGCTCCCAGGAATATAATTTGTTGACAGGGTACCAGGTGTGATTTCATTTTGTTTAGGGTGCACCCCAGACAAGTTAGAACCCTTTGTACAAAGGCCAAATGATTCAAAAGTATGTCCTGGCTTTCTGCCTGAATTAGACAATCGTCCAGGTATGGGTATATTTGAATATTTATTTGCCTACAAAATGCAATAACTGGAGCTAGGCACTTTGTGAATACCCTGGGCACAGTAGATAAGCCAAAGGGCAGCGCAGAGAACTGATAGTGCGTGTAGCCTGCTTTGAAGCGTAGGTATCTTCTGCAAGATTCCATGATTGGGATCTGTAGGTATGCGTTTTTTAAATCTAGTGTTGCCAACCAGGCATCTTTGCCTAGCATAGGAAGTAATTGTTGAAGAGTCAGCATCTTGAATTTTAGAATCTCTAAAAAGGTGTTTAGAGTAGACAGGTCCAGGATAGAACGCCATGAATTGTCTTTTCTGGGCCCCTAGGAAAAGTCTTGAGTAGAAACCTTGTCCTTTTTCCTCTTCTGGTACCAGTTGAATAGCCCCCATGCTTAAGAGAGAAAGTACTTGTTTTCGGGCCTCTGCTCACTGATTTTGGGGTAGGTCTGGCCACCCGCTTGGTGTTGGCAACGAGTGGAAGTGAAATCTGTATCCCTGGGACACTATATTTAAAACCCATTTGTCCTGGGTAATAAGTTCCCAGTTCTTTGCATGAAGAGCAATCTTTTCCCCCAAAGGGGCAGCCAATTGGTAAGTGCTTGGAAATTTTAAAAGGAAATAATTGGGATAGTTTACCATAGGGGGGAGTCTTATGACTCCCAGATTTGGAAGTTGGGGCCCTCCACTGCTTAGTCCTGGGGACTGAAACCAGGGATTTTTGCTGTGTCTGGGTTTGGCTTGAGAAGACCTGGAAGGGGCTGGAAAGGACCAATTTTTAGAAGTCCAGTGCCTACTAAATCTAGGAGGCTGAACTTGTAAGAAATCTTTAACAGTTTGCATACATTTAGCTTTATCTTCCATCTTTTTTGGAACTTCCTCAGCCTTGTTGCCAAACAGGCAGTCCTGATTTAAGGGAGCATCCAACAATTTAGCTTTAACATGATCAGGCAGAGATTGCTCCTTAAGCCAAGCATGCCTTCTGAGCACAGACCCGGTAACAGCGGCCCTGCAAGAGGCCTCTAATGAATCAAAACCACACTGCAAAAAAGAAATTATGTTCTTACCATAACGTTCCATGTGGAGTGTTCATCTCGCCTTTGTTCTTACACACGGGTTCGGAGCCGATCATCGGCTCTGAGTCGGCCGCATAGCAAAGCTCTGCATCTTAGAGAAGCTCGAAACCAGGCTATATCCCACAATCCTCCCTGCCATTACTCAGATCTAGTTTGCAAGCAAACCAGACCAACCATAAACCTGAGGTGCTAAGGCTACATACTGCCACAAAAATTCAGAGACACTATCTCACTGATAAATTAACTAAAGGGTAACGAAATATACCCCATGAGGTAAGAGGCAATATACCTGGAAGAGGTAAAGACATGTGGACCAGACTCTAGTCCTACTCGTTCTTCCAAACACGTGAGGGAGGGAAGGGGGGGAATGTAAGAACAAAGGTGAGATGAACACTCCACATGGAACGTTATGGTAAGAACATAACTTCTTTATGTGAGAGTGTTCAATCTCGCCATTTGTTCTTACACACGGGTAGTGTCCCTAGCTCCGTCACCCTGAGTGACTCATGGAAGAACGTTCCTGAGCACAGTGGAACCAAAAGATGTCCTGTCTTTGGAGGCTTTGTCAACTCTATAATGAGCGATGAAAGTATGTGGCTTAGACCACGTGGCTGCTGCACAAATCGTGTCCAAAGGCAGGCGAGCTGCATGAGCCAAGGAAGTGGAAATGGATCTAGTAGAATGGCCCTTAGATTTGGTGGGCAAGGCCTGATTCGACTTAGAATACACAAAAGCTATACAATCAGTAAGCCATTTAGAAAGCGTACGTTTTGTAACTGCCATGCCCTTTTTATTGTCTGCAAATGCAACAAAAAGTTGATCTGTTTTTCTGTAATCCTTAGTCCTATCCAAATAAAATCTTAGCTGTCTGTGGACATCTAACTTGTGCAGCATATATTCCAACTTGCTGGTATGGTTTCTGAAGAAAGTAGGGAGTTCAATGGACTGATTAATATTTATGACAGAACATACCTTAGGAAGGAAAGACGGGTTTGTTTGTAAGGAAACTCTATCTGGGAGGCAAATTAAGTAAGGTGGTTTAACTGATAGTGCTTGCAGCTCCGACACTCTTTGAGCTGAAGTAACCGCTACAAGAAAAAGAGTTTTCCACGACAAAAACTTCAGGAGGCAAGAAGAGGCTGGTTCGAAGGGTGGCAACATTAGTTGCGACAATAACAAATTTAAATTCCATGGGAATAAAGGGTCTCTGACGGGCGGTCGAAGATGGAAGGAACCTTTCATAAAAGCCTTACAAAGCCTGTGGGACATAATAGAAGAACCGTCCTCACCAACATGGAAGCTGGATATGGCCACCAACTGTACTCTTAGTGTGGAAGTAGAGGCTCCTTCGTGCAAAAGGATGGATAGAAATTCTAGAACTTTATGTAAAGGAGCAACCAGGGGGTCCAAGTGTTGGCTAGATGCCCAGTACACAAAGCGTTTCCATTTACTCCTGTAGAGTTTTGTAGTGGAAGCCTTATGAGAGGCAACCAAAATGCGTTGAACTGCCGGAGAAAGTATATCAGACCTGGCTAGGCGGGGAAGTGGAGCAGCCAAGCTGCTAGTTTGAGGGATAGAAGAGACGGGTGAGGAACTCCCGACGAATGTGTCAGTAGATCTGGTACTGGGTCCAGGATCCACGGTTCCTCTGTCTGATGGGCTCGAAGAAAGGGGAAACATATCTGTCGAGGCCAGAATGGGGCTATGAGTATAATTGTCCTTTCCAGGTTCATGGCTTTCTGAAGAAATTTGGGAATCAAGGGGGTAGGTGGAAATGCATATAGGAGACCCGGGGGCCAATCGTGTATCAGTGCGTCCCTGGGGACATCCCCTGGAGGGGGTAGAAGGGCAAAATAGCTTCTGCATTTGGTATTCATCGGGGAGGCGAATAGATCGCAGCAAGGCTGGCCCCATTTGCGGAAAATTCTTTCCGCCACCTGTAGTTTGAGGGACCACTCGTGAGGTAACAGGATGGCTCTGCTCAACCTGTCCACAATGACGTTGGATGACCCCGGGATGTGCATTGCTATCAGAAAGCGACCCGTGGACTCTGCCCATTGCCAAATTCTCATGGCCTCTCTGCATAATGGGTAAGATCTGGTTCCCCTTGTTTGTTTATGTACCAGACTACAGACATGTTGTCTGTCTGAACTGCTACTGTTCCTAGAGGTAGGAGGGTTTGAAAGTGTTGCAACGCCAAGAACACCGCCCTCATTTCCAGAACATTTATGTGCAGGTTGTACTCCATGTTGGACCATTCCCCTTGGACTGTTCTTCCCTGAAAAAGTCCCCCCCACCCTATCAGAGAAGCGTCCGTGGTTATCGTGGCCGTCGGATTCGGTAGAACAAATGGACGACCCATAGTGAGATCCTGAATGAACACCCACCATGAGAGGTCTCGCTTGCAAGAATCTGTTATCAGAATCTCGTGCATTAGGGGTAACTGCTGGAATGACCACTGCGTGAACAGCAGCCATTGGAGGAGCCTCATGTGCAATCTCCCCATAGGAACTGCAATCAGGGACGCTGCCATGAGTCCCAAAACCTTCAACACCAATTTGGCCGGGGCTTTCCTGCATTGCAGTAGAAGAAGAAACTGTTCCTTGAGGGATGAAGCCCTTACTTGAGGGAGCTTTACCAGTGTTAAGCACCTATCTAGGTCTGCTCCGATGAATGAAATATGCTGTGAGGGCAGTAAGGCAGATTTTTCGAAGTTTATGGAAATCCCTAGGTGGGAACAAAGGTTGACTGTATAGTCTCTGGCTTGTATGAGGCGATGCTCGGTGGTGGCGGTGAGGAGCCAGTCGTCCAGATAGGGAAACACCCGGAATCCTAGACATCTCAAGTGAGACGCTACCACTGCCATGCATTTGGTGAATACCCTGGGGGCTGAGGTGAGCCCAAAGGGCAGGGCTCGAAATTGAAAATGACTGGCTCCCAGCCGGAAGCGCAGGTGAAATTGAAAATGACTGGCTCCCAGCCGGAAGCGCAGGTGATCTCTGGACGGTCTGGCCATCTTGATGTGGTAGTACGCATCCTTGAGATCTATCGAGCACATCCAGTCGTCCTTCTGCAAAAATGGAAGGATCGATTGAAGCGTGACCATCCGGAACTTTTCCTTCTTCACGAAGGTATTGAGATTGCTGAGATCCAAA
Organism: Protopterus annectens; assembly: GCF_019279795.1. Lineage (NCBI taxonomy): Eukaryota > Metazoa > Chordata > Ceratodontiformes > Protopteridae > Protopterus > Protopterus annectens. The sequence goes on from NC_056746.1 coordinate 405,537,314, forward strand.
ATGGGTCTCCAGTCCCCTGTCTTTTTTGGAACTAAAAAGAACCTTGAGTAAGTTCCGGATCCTTTTTGGTCTGCCGGGACTGGCTGAATGACTCTTTTTTTGAGCAGCTTTGAAATTTCTATTGCTGCTGGGCCTCGCAGACGGGGTGGCACATCTGGAAACCTTCTTTGTTGGGGTGGAGTTGACATAAAGGGGATTTTGCATCCTCTGGTTACAATGCTTTTTACCCAGGAGTCTGAGGTGAGAGTTAGCCAGGCCTGTGGGTATAAAGCCAAGCGACCCCTGACTGCCTCCAGAGCAGGACAGTCGGGCCCCCATTCAGGAGTGCTGGAAAGGCTTACCAGGGATAGGATCCCTGTCGCCTTGGTTCTGTGGACCCCCTCTGCCTCCGGGGCGACGTCTTCCATGTCTGCCCCCCCTCTGCCTCTGGGGGGGGGGTCACTCTGTGTGGCCTGGAAAGATCCCTGAGTTTTACGGAACCTCATTTTTACGCCTCGTTGCCCTTTGGGGTACGGTCTAGATGGAACGGAAAAACGGACTCCGACAGCAGACAGAGTCTTTCCTTCTTGCTCACACCGAGTTAATGTCTCTTTCAATTTGGGCCCAAAAAGAGTGGCACCATCAAAGGGGGCGTTGGCGAAGGAAGACTTGAAGGCTTCCGCAAATGAGTACAGCCGCATCCAGGATTGTCTTCGTAGAGCAATCGCTGAAGCTGCGGCTCTACTAGACCCTTCAGCTGCATACGAGATGAGCCTCATGGACGGGTTCACTATGGAGGTAAGGGTATTAAGCTGTGCTGTTACCTTATCTGAAACAGCAGCATCTGTGTTACCCTGGAGGGTATCTCCCAGCTCCTTGATGAGATCCCTCTGTAGACATGTAAAATGTGTCAAATAGTTTAGCGAATGCATGGAAAAAGTCGCTGAACTAAAAACGTGCTTCCCGTATCTGTCCATAGTCCTAGAATCCTTATTAGGAGGATGAACAGAAGAGGAAGACTCAGACATCTCCTTTTTAATGGCTGCAGCCACCACCATAGCGTCAACCGGGACTCCTTTGGTGAGAAGTCTTGTCCTGGGGAGCGGTAATAAATTTGCTTGATTTTCGAGGGACCGGTTCCAATGTGTCCGGTGTCTCCCATGCCCTTCGAGCAATCAAATCCATTAATTCATCGAAGGGCGTAGTAACCCAGGAGGTAGAAGGTTGAGCACCAAAAGCCTTCAGCAACACCGACTCGTCCTCAGTGGGGGCTAGGGACTGCCAATCACCCCTCTGTTTTAAAATCTCCAAGATGTCCGCAAATGAGACATCCTCGGAGGGGGAATTTGGGGACCCCTCTGACTCATCCAAGTCAGTGTTAGAAGTTAGAGATTCCTGCGGGGAATTTAAGTGCCTCCTCTTGCACAATCTTTTCCTCGGAACCTCATCGGAGGGGGATTCCGGTGAGGCCTCCGAGGAACAGGGGGCACCCTCTGGGGGTGGCTGAGACAATGGTGCTCCACGCTTTGGATGTGTCGTGGGAACAGAAACAGAGAAAGGCTCCTTAGGGGAGGGAGAAGACGCCTCCGATTAAGTGGTTGTCTGTGTAGACAAAACCTTCCTCATAAGGTCAAAAACCCCTGAACCTCGGGTCGAGGACTCCCCCGGTTCCGAAGAACATGGAAGAATCCCAGACACGGGGCCCATGGGTCTCTACCCCGAGGACGGAGCTGAGCCAATCTGCGCCGAAGCCCCGAGAGGGAGAGTCGGCACTGAAAGGTCGGTACGACTCTCGGTCCCGGAACCAAGGAGAGATAGCCGACTCCGCGACTCACCTATAGGTTCCGAAGGAGTCGAGGTCAATGGTGTCGATCGTGCAATGGACGGTTTCGGCACCTGAGGGCTCCACTATCATCGGCTCATCCTCTTCCGGCTCCGAAGACTGGATGGGTCTCGAAGGAGGACCTGTTGGAGATAAGGGGAGGCCTTCTAGTTTTGACACCAATTGGGAGGAAACTGCAACCAACTTGGAAAGGGCCGTGTTCTCCATAAGTTTCTGCACGACACGATCCACACCAGTATCGGATAACAGTCTGGAAGATCAGGTCGAAGGGGCCAAAGATGGCACCGACCGAAGAATGGAAGGTGGCGGTAGCTCCGACACCGGTTCCAAGACCTGGGGCTCAGTGAAAGATAAACGTTCGACGCTCGGCCCCAAAGTCTGTGGAACCGGCGAACGAACTTTAGAAGATGAACTCTGAGCCGATGACATGGGCTCAGACATCTTCGACCCCTTCGAGGACTTAGAAGCCTGGTCAGACTTGTCCAAAGCCTCCTGGAAAGCAGGCTTAAGAAGTCCCCCGTCTATAAGTTTCCTGCGTCTATCTGTCATGACCCTCCCACTGAAGGAATGGCATATAGAGCAATCCTCTTGCAAGTGGAGAGGGCCAAGACAGTAGACGCAGGAAGTGTGGTTGTCAGTGATGAACATTTTCTGCCCACACTGACACCTTTTAAAACCAGACTTGGCTTTCTCAGACATAATAAGCAAAAATACTTTTACTGTAAAAAAGAGAAAATTTAAACACTAGCTATAATTAAGAGGGGGGGAAAAAAAAAAAAATATATATATATATATATATATATATATATATATATATATATATATATATAGCTATAGGTTATAGAAAGGTAGGCCCCAAAGGGAAACCTATAAAAGAGCTAACTACACTACACACGCACACACTATAGTAAGGTCAGAAACTAAATTCTCAATAAGAACTATAAAAACTTTTAAACAAAACAATAACTATCTTATCTGCAATAACAAGTTTTCTCTGGTCCGAGCTCTCTTATCGATGTGACCCGTTGCAGCGGCAAACTAGATCTGAGTAATGGCAGGGAGGATTGTGGGATATAGCCTGGTCTCGAGCTTCTCTAAGATGCAGAGCTTTGCTATGCGGCCGACTCGGAGCCGAGGATCGGCTCCGAACCAGTGTGTAAGAACAAACGGCGAGATTGAACACTCTCACATGTATGTTTTCCAACTTGTTCAGCAGAATGCATTAAATCCTGTAATTCTTTATTTTCCACAGTCAAGAATCAACATAATTTTCTGTTTAAGCAATCCAATAACATGTTGCTGATACTTTAATATATGAAATTGACAGTTTAAAGCCCTAATGGCCAAGGTTGCAGAAGTGTAAACCTTCTTACCCCATCTATCCAGCGCCCTAGAGTCTCTATCAGAAGGGGTAGGATTTTTAGCAGTAGAAGCCTTAATGCCCTTGGGCCCCTGTGAAATTGTCTCTGGGTCTGCAATAGGATATTTAAAAAGAAACTTGTGTGACTCAGGAACCCTGTAGTATCTGTCTGGTTTTCTGGGAACAGGAGGCAAGGAATCAGCGGCCAAACTATATTCCGAAAAAGCATCATCAACAATGTCTAGTACAGGAGGAATAGCTAATGGCCTATGCTAAGGTAGGAGTAAGAAATCCCTAAACCTCTTTTTTGAAATCCTGGCTTTCCCAATGGAAATGCTCCCTTACAGTATGTAAGGTTTCCCCAAAAGAAAAATCCTCTGGAGGGGAAGCAGAGGGGATAGAGTCCTCTGCATCAGAATCCTCATAAGTAGATAAGGGCAAATCCAGATCATCAGAAGAATCAGAAAAAACAGAATCCTGGTCAGAAGATTCATAAGTCACTTCAGTCCTAGGCCTCTTAGAAAGGGGGGGGGGTTGGCTACCCCTGATTAGAGTTATTAGATCTTCAGCCATTCTTATCATTTGTTTTTTAGGCATAGAAGCCTGAGCATGTGGCCTGGGTGTCGGTTTTTTACACATGGATCGAGATTTAGGCCTAAGAGAAGAAGGAGGCATCGGTTTAATATGCAAGTCCGTAGGCCTGAATACACCCTCAGAAGCCGGTGCCTGCACAGTGGCTCTGGATCCATCCAAGGTAGACATCCGTGGGTTCCATAGTTGAAGCATCTCGTGGCAAACCGGACCCCGAATGAGTCCTGCGAATAAGAAGTAGCAGGTATCAGGGGCTGCGAAAGCACCTCACTGAGTACCGGTGAACTGGTGACTGGCTTAGGAGAAGCGTCGTCGGCAGTTTTGGACCTCGGCGGCCTGTCTCTCTCTTTATCTTTGCGTTTTTTCGGCATCCCGGTAGTCGGATGGCTAACCGACGACATTTCTGGATAATTAAATTGAGAACCGAAATATTTAGAGGCGAAAATATATCGGCAATGGATAGTGCGCGGATTAAATAAAGCACAAAACCAACAGAAAGGTACATTGTGGTCAGGGCCTAGGCAAGGAATACAGTACGAATGAAAATCTTTATGAGATATTTGCTTTCCACAAGTAATGCAATTATTAACTTTTACTGACATCGGGGAGGAAGAAGAATACATTTCACCAATGGGGTACTTAGCTTTAGTTGAAGACTTCGGTTCTGAAACTTGATAACGAAAATTTCAGGAGTTGGCCGACCGGCACTTGCGAACTGCTTCTGCTTCGGGCACCGCACAGCAAGAAAGAATGATGTAATGGCATCAGCTGCATGTTTTATACCCCTGACATCATGAAAGAAGGGACAGCAACTGACGCAGGACCCAAGACTTTGTTAATCAGGCCAACTGAGGGCTACCTGCAAGCAGATAACCCAAATGTAATGACTCCAATAGTGAAACACGAAGAACATCATATTTTCGAACTGTGAAGTTCGAAAACTGATTATCGCAAAGCCACAGAACACCAAATTCTTTCCCAGGGAAAGAATTTGGTTGGCCGTTTCTGCGGCTTCGCAATTTTCGCACTGTGGTGGAAAGTTATGGGTTGGGTTCAGGTAAGTGTGCGATTGTGCGGATGTTAGGGTTAGGTGGGTTAGGGTGCAGGTGAGGTAGGTGTGCGATAGTGACAGACTTTTAGGTTTAGGGCAGGATAGGCGAGTTAGGGCGCGGGTCAGGTGAGTGTGTGAAAGTGACGGACCTTATGGGTTAGAGTTTGGGTTAAGGTAAGTGGATAGATAGTAGTGTATGTACAGTTTATTGTAGGGTTAGATGTAGGATTTTAAGTGTATATGTGTGGATTGCTGTTTTTTTGGTGTGCTTGTGTCGTGTGTGTTTTTCTTGGAACAGCGATTTTTTCCCCTGGTTTCAAATCTGCACCAAAACCAGTTAGCTACACTGAATATGTAGGAAAGTACACCAGTATGTAAACAACTGCATAAATGCAGCTGTATCCCATAGGAACAAGTGCAGAGCAAATCCAAGAAACAAACCCACATGGTGGAACCATAATATCAACAAACTTTATAATGAAAGGAAAATAATTTTGACCAAAAGTAACAAAGAGTAATTCCCAGAGTGTTAGAGCCCTTGTCATTGAAATAAACAACTCAGGAGCTTAATAAACTACACCAAAACTAAGTTTAGGGCTACCCAAGCTGAAGATGATCACAAGGTATTTTTTAGTTATATTTGTAATCTCAAAAGCACAATGCAGGAATGTGCTGAACTGAATGTGAATGATGTCACCTATACTGAGGTTGAAGATGCAGCAAAACTACTAGCCAATAAATTTAGCTCTAAATTTACCACACTCTCCACTCTGTCTGTCTCTTAAGATATACCTGAAACTGATTTGTCTCCAGTTATCACACAAAGCCAAGGGTTAAAGCTTAAAATACTCCATCAATGGGTCTTGACAATATCGCTGGATGCATCTTAAATAGCATAAAGCATGACTTAGCCATACCCTAAACAACACTGTTCAGCCTCTGCCTCTATACAGGTTTTGAGCCAAACAAATGGAAAACAGCAAGTTACTTCTCTGCATATGGGAGGACCTTCACAAACAAAGGCAATTACAAACCCAGACGTCTGACCAGTCTCATATGCAAAGCCATGAAAAGATGCATCAATGAACTAATTAATCAGGACATAGGGAACCTCCAAACACTCGACCCATCTCCGTTTGGATTTGTCAAGAGAAGGTCATGCTTACTCAACCTGGAGAATTTTTTTTGAAAAAGGTTACCAAAGCAATAGATGAAGGCAAAAAGGTACACACCATGAATGGAGTCATCCCTCTGCACAAAGGTGCGCCATCTACAAACCCTGGAAAATAAAGACCCATGAGTCTCACTAGTCTTATATGTAAAGCCATGGAAAGAATTATCATGGAGATGATCAGCGGAGATATAGTAAACCTCCAGACACTGGACCCAACCCAGTTTGGTTTCGTCAAGAGCGGATCGTGCCTACTCAACCTGGTGGACCTCTTTGGGAAGGTCGCCAAAGCAGTGGATGAGGGCAGGGTCATTCACGCTGCCTGCCTTGGCCTGGCCGGGGGCATTTGACACAGTACCCCACTCAGGCATTGTTGACAGACTCAAGAGGTTAGGTACGAACCTGTATGTCAACCGGTGGATGGCCAAATGGTTTACAGACAGGCCCCAGGAAGTTAGAGTTGGGGAGTCCACCTTTCCAAAGAGGCCAGTCACAAGTGGAGTCCTTCAGGGATCATTCTTTGGACCACTCCTTTTTGGCATTTACTTCTCAGAAGTTAAAGCCAATGTCAGTGGTCTCTGGCTGACTAAATTTGCAGATGATTGCAAATTAGGAGCTGCCATTGAATCTCACACTGACACAAATGTTCTCTAGGAGGGGCTGACACAGACAAACAACTGGTGTCAGAATCATGGACTAAAACTAAATGACAAGAAATGCATAATAGTATCCTTTGGGAAGTTATCCATCCCTGTTAACTATCATATTGACAACACACCCCTTAGAACTGACCCAGTAGTCAGGGACTTAGGGACACACATAGATAGTAATCTAGCCTTTGATCATCATCTGTCTACAGTGGTGAGGAAATCATTCTATGTTGCGCAACTTATAAACAAAGGTAGGTATCTAAGTCCAAGGAAGCCATTGTTCCTCTGTATTTGGCATTCATTGGACATGTCATTGGGTACAGTGTCGCCTTTGGTGTGCCTAACCGGGCATATCCAACAACTGGAATGTCAACAGAGGTTCCTCACTAAAAGAATGCAGGCCATAAGTAATATGTCCTATGCAGACCGCCTCAAGGCCCTATCCCTGTATTCTGTCTTCTACAGGCTTTTGAGGGGAGATCTATGCCTAGCACACAGGGGATTGTCAAACCCCACTCTGATGGACCTCCTGCATATCCACAAAATAAACAGTACCATAATTACCCACTCTAAAGACTTGAACCTTACCTGTGATATAGATAGGACTTGCTGGGGAGACGGGTGTGTATCCCAGAGTCTGCCCCATCTGGGGAGCGGGCTCCCCATCCATGTGGAGCGGGCTCCCCATCCATGTGGAGCAGAGTTCCTCCCTAATCCAATTCAAGTGCAACTTGGACACTTGGATGGGAAATCGGAAATTCATCCCTGGTTTGGCACCGATGTCTGATGGAAACAGGTAACCTGTAAATGGTTCATCTCCCAGGCCCATGCTTACACTTATCAAGGGTATCAGAAGTTGTCAGAGATATGGGATGCATGGCTAGGCTTAAAAAGGCCCTTGTGGTCGTTAGCCTAGTGAACACCTATGAACCACATACCTCGACCTAGCCAAAGCTTCTGACACAACTCCCTACTCAGGCACAGTAGAAAAGCTAAATAAACTGGGAATAAATCCCTGTGTCACCGCTGAATTCCCAACTGGCTCAGAAATAGGACAAAGGAAATCAAAATAGGTGGTTATGTCCACAGAGAGTCCAGTCACCAGTGGAGTTCCACAGGGTTCTGTGCTGGGACCTCACCTGTTTGGCATCTACTTTTCTGAAGTAAAAGCCAATACCAAACTGATCTGTCTGACTAGGTTTGCAGATGACTGTAGGCTAGGAGCAGTCACAGAATCCCAAAATGACTTGGCATCTCTCAAGAAGGTTTGTCCCAAATAAATAACTGGTGCAAAAATCATGGACTTAAACTAAATGTGAAAAAAAAAATGCATTATTGGATCCCTTGGGAAATTATCTATCCTAAGGGGCTACCACATTATCATTGTTCGACATTTGGGAACTTACATGGAGAGTGACTTAACTTATGGCCAGTGTGTCCACTGTTATAAGAAAAGTCCTTCTATATTGCACAGTTTATACACAAAGGGAATGTGTCTAGATCTAAGGATGTCGTTGTCCCCCTTTACTCAGCCTTCATTAGGCCAATCTTTGAATTTAATGCCCTCCTTTGGCATGCATCTATCTAGACACATGCAACAACTGGAATGTTCACAGAGATACCTTACTAAAATGATGCAAGCCTAAACAACATGCCCTATACGGACTGACTCAAAGTCCTGTCACTATAATTGGTATTCTACAGACTGCTAAGACATGACCTGTATCTGGCATACAAGGCATCCCCTGACCCAATACTAATCTATTTACTGCACATCAGCAAATGGCATCAGAGACATTCAGTCTAGGGATATAAATCTCTTCTGCAACATCTACAGAATGGTTTGGAGGGACAGGTAAACAGGAATATCTCCTGAAGAATACCGCTGCTCTGGAACAAACTCCTCATCCACATAAGTTCATCCCTGTCCATATTCAACTGCAACTTGGATCTATGGATGGGAAGTAGAAACTTTACTCAGGTGCTTAAAGGAAAGGGAGCCAGTGACCCAGGTGCCCAAGTACCTAATCACTGCCTCACTACCTAGGAGTAGCGCTGATGCGCCAATTTGCTGTTCCCCAAAAGAAATGATACTGTATTGCTTGGTATTTAGTTTGAGTCTTTGCTTGATGCACCAGTAATTAAGCCATGTTAATTAACTTTTAAGGGTATTAGTATCATCAGTTGACTTAAGTACACCCACCTTACAGTCACATCAGCAAAGTCAGTTAAACAGAACTCCTTTTTGTTATTTTTAAAGTCAACTTAAACCACAATTCACTAGGTGGACCACTCGAATAGTGGCCTTGAGTATACCCTAATCTCTTGCTTGCTAAGATATCCACATCGGTGGAGCAACAAAATTTCAGTAAATCTGAAGGTTGGAAAGATAGGAAGTCTCTATCTTTAAAACCAGCAAGTTGAAAGAGGTACCGAGCAGCTAGTAACCAAAGGAAAAAAATCATTAGTTAGTATCCAAGTCCTGGTTAAATTCTTCCTCGTTCTTAAATGCTTCTACGGTGAAAGAAATATGAGAGCCGTCATTCTGTGTTAAAATCTTCCTCTTTATTAATTCAGAAAGGAATAAATTCAACTTCACATATTGTTATGCAATGATAGAAATACATTGAATTATTAAGGCAATTTTATACAATTAACACATTAAGAATCTTGGTGTTTCAACAGCAACATCTCAAGGTTATCCCAACAACTAAAGGTCTTACTATGATTTATAGATCTTATACGGAGCACTTCTTTTTCAGTTTTACATAGTATTTTTGTTAAATTTAAAAATTATTTGAATGTAGGAACTAAGTTCAATTTCCAATTTTTTGTAATATCTTTTCTGGCAACTGTCGAGAGAGCCCAATATTCTGGCTTTTACAGATACAGAAGTGGAACATTCATTAGTATTACTAATCTAGTTAAAGAATTATCAAATTATAACCCCTTAAAAACGTACTTCTCTTCCTAATATACATTTAATTTTTCACAACCCATAAACATGCGTGTCCAATCAGCTTTTACATCTTTACTACATCTCCAACAAACTGAAGAAGTCACATTACTAAACTTAAGAGATTTTATATGGAGTAACAAATATACTGTGTACATATTTCCACATAAAGATCAGTTTGACTTACTGAGTTAAGTATCAAAGCTTCAATCTTAATATCTGCTGAGTTACTCAACCCACCACTATCTAGAAAGTTCCAGAATTTTGCATCAAAAATGTTATAATGAACTTATACAAGCTTCCTTTGCATGTAAATCAACCTTCAATAACATCATTCATATGTTCATATAATGCATTTTCTAATGGATATGAAGTCTAACTCACATATCTGTCTTTACGTGACTTCAAATCTCAATGATTTGCCAGAATGGCACAAATTTTATGCAGAACAGATCCAAAATATGGGGCAAAAATATGAACATTATGCGAAAATCTGGACAGTTGAGAGCTATGGACACCAATGGTGATGTTTTCCCAACTGGAGGAAGTATCAACAACTCTGACAACATTTATTTATTTATTTTACATTTGTTAACAGGGGGTGTCTGTCTGAGCAAGAAAGGCCATTTTTCAGTAGAGGCCCAGGCAGAAACGCTCCACACAGAAAAATTATAGATACATGTAGATATTTAGACATGATCAGTATACACACAAATTACAACAGACATGTTTTTACAGTGGTATGCAGCACATCAACAGTTACAGTGGAGAGAACAAACAAGAAAATATTAATTTAAAAATAAAGGTAATGAATAGATTTGTGGTGTACAGCTGAAATTTGGAACATAGGTAGAATACATACATTGTACATTAGCCAGTGTCTGTGAGTAACAATGAAAACTATTACCAAGTACTCTAGGTTTAGTATGTGTACCTTATCCACGTTCACTAGCCTGGGGAGCAGTCATGGCACTGCCAACTTTGCTTAAGATGTTGCCTAATGAGGTTTTTAAAGGAGGCTTTGTACGATGTGTTTTGCATGCTAGTAGGGAGAGAGTTCCATTTTTTAGCCATTGAACTAGTATATAGTGCGTCTCCAAAGCTACTGTAGCTATTGGTGACTTCTAGTAGCAGTTTGCTTGATGACCAAGAGGCCTTTTGGCTGAGTGATGTGCTAGGTTTTTGAGGGCAGGTCACTTATTGGGGAGGTAACAGAATGACAGAGGCAGAGCTGATTGTAGGTTAGGAGGTTGGGCAGTTCAAGCCAGTGGAGCTGTCTCAAAGCAGTACAGTTGTTGTTGTTTGTCTTTCGGCTTTTCCCAGTTAGGGGTCGCCACAGCGGAACTCCGGTCCGCTAATGATTGGCAGTGGATTTTTCACGAACACCGAGGTGCCACATCAACGTTCAACCTTCAACGAAGGCACGCCCATTTACGCATGTCTTTCGAACATCCACCCAACCGTGGGGAGGACATGCAGACTCCACACAGAAGGTAGTACAGTGATGCAGCAAAGCGGGCAATGCTGTTATAGCAGGCTTCCATTTTGCTTAGTTCAGTTTTATTGAGATTAGTCAGAATGGGAGATGCATAGAGTAGGGTGGACAGATGTTGGGAGCAAGCAATGGCTGATCATGTGTTGTTGGTAAGAAATGGTTTGATACGGTAGAGTGATCCCAGTTTGGCATGTACTTTTTTAATAGTCAAGTTGAGATGACTATCACATTTTAGGTGGGAGTCTATGGTTATTCCCAATAGCTTAGCCTGTGCCACTGGAGCGATTAGAGTGGCATTTGTGGAGTAGACAGTGAATTGACTGTTATCAGTGTTTTTGTTAGAACTGGTTATAATCATAAGCTGAGTTTTCTTTGGACTGAGGACAAGTTGGGCTTTGGTAAGGTAGTTTTCAATGTCAGAGCATGCTAGCTGAGTTGTTTGCAGGAGGGTGGGAATATTTTGTACAGCACAGATTAAGGTAGTATCATCTGCATACTGAATGACAGATGCATGCTGTGTGGAGGTCATTTGTGAAGACTGTGAATAGTAGTGGTCCTAAGATAGAACCCTGTGGGACTCCTATAGTTATGGGCAGCTCAGGAGAGAGAGAATTTTCCCATTTCACAGCTTGGTACCTGTCAGTTAAGCAGCTTTGAAACCAGGTAAGAGTGGAATTTGATAGGTGATATTGGTTTAGTTTAGCAGGATTTGGTGTCAGACTGTGTCAAATGCTTTGGACATATCCAAAAAAAGAGTTGACACCTGCAGGCCTTCGTTTTTGAGACCGTTTACTGTGTCTGTGAAGCAGAGGAGGGCTGGTACTGTGGGCAGGTCTGAAACCATGTTGAGTAGGTGACAGGATGTCGCTGTCTAGGAGACATTTTAGCACCTGGGTATGGATGCATTTTTCTAGGATTTTGGCCGGGGGAAGAGTATAGACATGGGTCTGTAGTTATTAAGTTCAGTGGAGGTCTTGCCTTTATGTATGGGCGTAACAGGATATTTTCCAGAGTTTGGGCACATAGTTTTCAACAACTGATCTGTTTATGAGAGTGGAGATTGGGATAGCAATAGCATCTGCTGTGAGTTTCTAGAAATAGCTGGGGAGTAGGTTGGCTGCTGTTGATGAGGTTTATAGTTTGGAGAGCATGCTTTTGACTGAAGTGGTGGAAACTGTTTTGAGGGTAAAGCTTGTATTAGTGTTATTTGTGTTGGGGGGATAGTGAGGTTGGAACTGTCCTGTGATACTAAGGATAGAATTGAGTTCACAAAGTGGGAGTTGAATTGTGTTTCGATGGGAACTTCAGTGTCAGGGGTGGTTGGTTTGGGGGTTACCTTTTGGGTGGGTTTTTGTAGCTGGTTTACATTTTTCCAAAATGTTTGGGGGTTGTGTTAATGTCATGGAGTAGGATTTTTTTGTCCAGCCGAATTCATTTTTTTTTTTGCACGGTTGCGCAGTTCTTGGTACTTAGTTAAGCTTTGTGTTTCTTTGGTTTTTTGACAGTAAAGCCAGGCAGTGTCTCTGAACTTGAGGATTTGTTTAGTTTCTTTACTGATCCAGGGGTTAGTAGAGGTTCTAACCTTGATTTTCTGCAATGGAGCGACAGTGTCTAGGTGTTGTAGAAATGTTTTGTTGAAATATGCTACAGCCTGGTCAAGTGGGAGGGTTTTTAGGGGGGTCCAGTCACAGTTACAGAGTAAAGTATTGAGGACTTCAGGAGAGAAATTTTTTGTGTTTCTAGTGGATTTATAGTTAGTGGTTTTGCAAATGCTTGTTCTACTACGTATAAGGCACATTATGTTGTGGTCATTTTAGGTGTCTGTGTGAGAGTACAATGTGGGATTGTTAGTTAGGACCCAGTTAAGGATGGATTCCCTTTTAGATTTTTTATCACATCTAGCTGGAATTTTGACTAGCTGCTGGTACCATGGAGATTTATTAAATTACTTGGTGGTTCTGATATACAGGTGAACCAATCTAGGTTAAAATCCCCCAGAATAAGTTTTTTGTGAGTATGTGGAAGAACACCAGGATAAGAAGTCTTCAAGGCTAGCAGGTGTATTACTAGGTGGAATATAGATCACAATTGTGGTGATGACCTTTTTAGGGTGAAGTGGAAGTTGTGAGATAAGTATGTCCCAATTATTGGGGGAGGGGTAGGAGTTTGGTATTTGACGAAAAGTTAAGTTGGACTTGTACAGTAAGGCAGTTCCACCCCCCTTTACGAAGTGGTCTGTCTTGTCTAATGATATTGCAGCCAGTAGGGAGAACAGTTATGTTTTTATTTAGCCAGGTTTCTGTTAAAGCAACTATGTCTGGGGAGTAGTGTGCTATTGTGGAGTTGAGTTATTTTATTTTTGATACTTCTAATATCAATATTTAGCATTAAAAGATGGTTGGTTTTGCTGCTGTTGTTGATTTGCTCAGGGGTGAAGACAGTGGGGGTATTATGTTCTGACAACTGTGTTGAACAGGATGGATTTGGGCCTGGGTTGGGGTGGATGTCCCCACTTATGGTGAGCCTGGTGTTAAAATGGTGATACAGATGTTGGAGTTTGGTAATGAGTGTGAGAAAGTATTGTGTTTTTTTGGAGTAGGAATGAGAGCATATGTGTTTAGTACTGAACTGGTCTGTTATGTAGTTCTTGAACAATTGTGGGGAGATATTATTATAATGTGCGGTGTCTGTATGTGAGAGTGCATAACATAGTGTTGTGCTACTAAGTTTAGGGACATTGCTAGAGTGATAACTTGTGGAGTTAAGACAGATTAGACTTAGTTGTGTGATAGTCGTGGTTATAAAGTTTAAGTTGGTTTTAGGTGGAGGTGTGGATAGGAATTATAGGGTTGCACTATATGTAGATGGGTAAGTAGTGTGGGTGATGTAATAATGCCTAGCGGGAATGAGAGTGGTTGGGAGTATTGTGTGGTGGAGCAAGTGGGTGTGGTGTAATGTGATCTGACTTGAGGAATGTGATTGGTGGAGGTGATGTGAGGTTGAGCTGTGGGTGTGGTTGCAATTACTATAAATGTAGACATAGTGGGTGCAGGAAGGAACTGGAGGCAGGGCATGGGAGCGAAGAGAGCCCGAGCGTAAGCGAGGGCGAACGGAGCGGGGCAGAACCCACCAAGACAACAGTAATGGGCAGCAAAAAGTGTTACTTTACAAATCTGAACACTAACAAATTCCTGAGGTCTAACGGCTTACCGCCTAACAGAATTCAATTGCTGAAGAGCATTTCTGTTTTGGTGGGAGACTAGTACTTTAAAGATGGTTCCATGCTCAGCAGGATTCTAATATAGACTTAATATTGGAGGAGGCGGATAGCACAAGGGGTGTAAACCAGGTGGAATGGAAAGAAACCAGCCAAACCAGAGAGGCAATCAGTGGAAATCTATCAGTGAAGGCCTCAGAGGAGGTGAGTAATAATTCAAACTCTACCTGCAAAGTGAAGGAGAGAAGAGACAGCAAAGTTTATTAAGGTTGGGAGTGTGTCTTCACATTGACTTGCTTATTAGTAGCCAGTATGTGCACAGATTAGAATAGGGAGATACATTAGCAATGGAGGGGAATGTATAGAGATGCAAATAAACAGGTGGGGCTCAAGTGATACAAACTAAGGCAGAAAGCACCGAGAGGGCTGCTTGATGGTTAATTTAATCACAGAGATCTGAATTAAATGTATATGGTCTATTGGACAGTTATGATTACTGCACTAGCTGGGGGGGGGGCACAAGGCTACAACAGTCAGTTTTATTAGCACACTGAGAACTACTAAGAAACACTGCTAATGTTATAGCTTCACTCAAACAACACATACAAGTAGAATGCCTGGGAGGACTGACTCTGCTCTTGAGTCTCAAAATATATATCCTTATTTAGTTTTGCAGTACTGATTCCTTCTTAGACTGTATGGGTGGAGTGGAAGCCGCAGACTGCAGAGTTGCTCGAGTGTGCTCTGGAGAGAAAAAAAAGAGGATGAAGCTAGTAGAATGAGACAAAGACAGGTTAAAGAAGTAATGAGGAGATAGGAGGGTGTAAAAGATACAATGAGGAGATAGGAGGGTGTAAAAGATACAAGTCTGAGGATAGTATGGATATAGCAGGAGAATAGATGCTACTGCTACAGTTTGAGAGTGATTCAACAGTAACCACATCACAGTGCCATAACTTAGTTTGGAAACAGGTTAATAAATCATGCACAATCCATTTATCAGCCAATTATCCTGTGCATACAAGAAAAAGTAAAGATGAACACAACAGCACAGCTGAATCAGTAGCAGAGGCACAACTGCAGTGCTAAATCAGTAAATGCTGTTTCTAACTCCAAACACTAAGTCAATTAGATTTACATTACAGTTATAACAGCAGTTTTAGTACATCATAGTTACATAGAGACAACATAGCTGCAGTGGTAGTATCAGTGCTGACCCTGAACCAGTTTTACTCTCCATCTTACCACATAGGTATCAATGTTTAAGGCCATTAGCTTATTTACAACTCCATAATTTGGTATGGTGTTGAAAATCATGCCCAGATCCAGACAGGCTGCATTGGCCAGTATGACTGCTGTTCACTTCCTGAGTGAACTTTTCAAAAAAAGCTCATAAGGTTAAGCAAGCATGACCCATCCTTTGCAAATCCAAATTGTTCTGGGTCAAGCCTGCTCAATGTCACAACTTATGTGGTCAGTGATGATGTGCTCCATGGCTTTACAGATAAGACCTGTAAGGTTAATGGGAGTGTAATTTCCTGGATCTGTGGTGGGACCACCCTTGTGGAGGGGCATCACCACTGCAGTGCACCAGCAGCAAAATCCCCTCTGCTGAACGTCTTAAGGAAATTATCAGCAATGGCATGCTTGACACTATTAGACAACCTGGTTTGTTGTTGGGACAGATGGATCAACTATGGTGTTTAAATGGCTTAATTTATAGATACTGTTATAAAACTGGAAAAGGATTATCTTTTTGAAGTTGCCAAAGAGGGTGGCATTGTTTACTAATTGGGGGACTAAGAGTACAGGTAACCAGATGGTGGTCTGACTTAACTAACAAGGGACTGACTGGTTTAAAGTATACGCTGGAACCAAGTTTGGGAGAATGAGAACTTGGTCCACAATAGTTCCACCTCTGGTGGTACTGCAGACAATTTGATCCGGGGAGTTTGTTTTTATTTACCCAATCCAAGAAAGTACAGTTGTTTAAAATCTTACCATAAAAGTAGATGTACTTCTCTTCACTGTTGCAGTTTCTTTACCTAAGGGATCTCCTACCAAGGATAGCCCAATGAGTGGCCAGTATATCAAAGCCTTTAGCTCTTATAGGTGTCTATGTCACATGTATGCTCCCCAAACAAGGTGTAGGGCATAAAGGTGACGTACAGAGGCACACACTCAGAACTGATAGCCCCAGGAGGAACAGAATGCTTTTAGGAACAAGGAGAACATGTGCCTCCAGAAAAAGGTAGAAGACAATGAGTTCCTCGGCCAGGAGGGCAAGAAAAGTACAGTGCAACAGCAAGAACAGAGAGGAGAAGGAGGGAGGAAGTGAATACGGCAAGAGTCAAGAGAAAGGAGGACATCTATTGTTATGGTAAGATTTTAAACAATTGTACTATATCTTTCCATATCACTGTTGCAGTGTTCTTTACCTAAGGGACAGTACAAGAGCTCTACAAGAAGTCTGGGAGGAGGAAAGCAGCCCCACTACAAACCAATGCAAAATAGCCCTTGCAAAGCCTGTCCTGGCCCTGGAAATAACATCTAACTTGTAATGCCTAGTAAAAGTATGAATAGAGGACAAAGTAGCAGCCTCAAGGATGGAATTGGTATATAGACCCTTGAAAAAAAGCACCAGAGGAGGCAACCACCCCAGTAGAATGTGTCTTTACTGATAAAAAAAGACATTTTCCATGAAAAAAAAATAAAAAGAGATGGGCATAGAAATCCAGGAGGAAATGGTTTACTTAGAAGCACCCAAACCCAAAGACCTGTGATGAAAGGAAACAAAAAGCTGCTCAGATTTGTAAATAACTAGTTTTATCTAAATAATATCTGAGCTGTCTATGTAAATCCAAAGTGTCAAGAATCTTTTCAATGGCAGTCTGTGGAGAAGAAAAAAGGAGGGAAGATGAACAAACTCATTAAGGGACCACACCTTAGGCATAAACTAAGTAAAGACTAGTACAAAGAGACACTGTCTCTGTAGAAAACTAAAAATGAAGGAATAGCCATGAGAGCCTAAAGTTCACAGACTCTCTTAACCATTTAAGAAAAAGAAGTCTTCCAAGTATAATGTTGTAAGGAAGCTAAAGAATCAGGCTCAAAAGGAGCCTGTCAATTTTTCAAGTATAAAATTGAGGTCCCAGGAAGGCAGAAGAGGCTTCCTGGGAGGCCTAATATGAAGGACACCTTTAAGAAATTGCTTGAATTCATATCTAGAGACTAAAGGAGGAGGACTCAAGGGCAGACAAGCAGAAACTGCTGATAGGTGAGCTTTAACTGAGGAATATGCCAACCTAGCATGGAGCAGATCACACAAATAAGACAGACCCAGAGGAACTTCTGTTTTTAATTTCTCAAAGTCTTTTGGGTTTCCAATACCATGACAGCAAAGGACCCCATTCCTAAGTCGAGGTATGATTAAAGTTCATGAAAATAGTATTGTTGCAATCTTTGATGTTAGCCACAAGTGCTCTTTGCAGCACCTTCAATGTGCCCAGTACTGACTTCTCCTGTAATCCATATGGAGTTACTTACATTGGTAGCATATTGAAGTATGATTGTAAACTCTGTCACAGCAGTTGCTCCTGCTACTACTGGAAATGTCTGGGTATCTTTCTCCAACATTGCGCTTGTTTCTGCCTGCAAATCCTGGTATTTTATGACTTTGTGTTTCTCTGTACATAAGACACTATTAGTCACTGGGTGTAGCAATTTCAATGATCAATGCTACTTTTTTCTTCTTTTCATGGACTACTATACCTGGTTTTCTCACATCTATGTTTTGAACTGTTGGTAGTGGGTTATCCCATGTGATATAAACTTCATAATTTTCTAGGATGCTCTATGGCTCAAGTTTCCAGTGTTTTTCAGCTGTTTCAATATTATCACTTCTGCACAATTCCCAATGCAACATTCTTGCCACATTATTATGTCTTTCAGTGTACAGTCCTTCTGCCATTAGTGTATCACAACCAGAAACAAGATATGCAACTGTTTCCAATTCTGTTTTACAAAACCTACATTTGTCTGCTTTTTCCATATATAGGGGATCCTGATGGTGAAAGAGGCACTAGACAGAAAATCACTTCTATCTAGACGTATGATTTCCTGATAGTGGGTCTCCTGGCCTCCTACAGAACCTGAAACAAGTGCTCAATAAAGAGATGCCTGAAAGGTATCAAACCTTTATCACACAAACACAGCATCAATTGAAGAGTGGACAAGTAAGGAGTGATAAGAGATCCGCTGTCTTGTGTGAGAATTTCCACCTGGTGAGGTATTGACTGCCCCCAGCCAAAGTGAGAAAGTAGGGAGAAGTAACACGGGAGTCACTAGCAAGATTATGGGAGAGTCCTGCTTGATTTTGTGCAAGACTCTTGGTAACAGAGGAAAGGGAGGGAAGGCGTACAGAAACATCTTTTTCCAAGGAAAATACAAGGTGTCCACTTTCCAAGCCAGATGACTTGGAACTCTGGAACAGAATAGAAGATGTCTGTTCAGAGTACAGGCAAAACGATCCACCTGAGGAATACCTCACCGATGGACAACACCCGGAACACCTCTCTGTGATCCATTCATGAGCTTGTGTGCTGGACATGCTCAAGGAATCTGCCACTAGATTGTGCTCCAAGAGAAGGTAAACTGCCTGAAGAGTCATCTGATACTGGATAGCCAAATCCCAGACCTGAACAGCTGTCTGCAAAGAAGATAGAACCTTGTGCCCCATTGTTTGTTGATATCCGACATCACTGTAGTATTGTCTGTGAAAAATACGAGGGGCCTGGGATGAAAGAGGGGATGAAAAGCCTGAAGAGCCAGAAGCAAAACCCTCATCTCCTTTACACTGATGTGATTTGACCTCTGATGAGGAGACCACAGACCCTGAACCTTGAGGAGGCAAAAGGAGGTACCCCACCCTCTGCATGAGGCATCTGTAAAGAGAGCCAGAGTTTGAAAAGGAGTATGAAAAGGAAACCCTGGGTACAGATACCAAGTTGAAGAATCCACCAGTGAAGCTTAAGCTTGAGACAGAGAAGGAAAGGTAGTGGAAAGGCCCAATGACTAGAGCTACCACTGAAGCTTCCTCATATGGAGCCTGGTGAAGGGCAGCATGGGAATGGTGAAAGTCATGAACTAGAGAACCCTGAGAAACTGTCTGGCAGTGACAGACACCAATAGAAGGAGGGACTGGAAAAAGGCAATTAGAGACAGAGCCCTGGGGATCCTTAACAGGGGAAATATGCTTTGTTTTTTGTTTCTTTTTCTGTGGACATCCACATGAAAACATCCTCAGAGGGGCAGACCCCTAGCAAGACTCAATACAGGTTGTAGATATCTCCTTACTAACTAAGATCTGAGGAATCCCCCTCAATCCTTCAGGTTTAATCAGACGAGTTTCCCCCTCATCGTCTGGTACAGACGTTTGAAAAGCCTCCAAGGACACGTGAGAAGCCGGGACCATGCTGGCCTCTAATGGGGTGACAGCACAGGAATCTGAAACAACCACCATACAGTCCTCTGGGCTCTCATCAGCCTTGAGAGAGATGTCCAGGGGAGGCTGGACAGCAGCCAAATCACACCTAACTTTTTTAGCCTTTTTGGCAGATGGCTGGCCCACAGGACATGAGGATTCCACTATAACATCCTGAACCAACAACTTAAAAGACATTGGTTCTCTAGTTATATGGGCAAACATGACAGACAACTATGCAGGGTCCTAGGCACAAATGCCTGGCAGACAGAGCATTGCATATGACTGTAGGAAGCACTCAAACAGGAGACACTGGTCATGACAGTCTTTATGGGAAATCTGCCTCCCACACTGACATTTTTCCTTTCTGGATGATACGAACACAATAACTACAAAAAACAGAAGATAAGAAACTCCAACAGGGCACTTATCTGAAAACATGGCTTTTAACCAGCAGACCAGAAGGGTGTTCAGACTGATATTCAACAATAGCATTCATATTAGTGGCAAAGAAAGTTCTGAGTGTGTGTGTCTATACGTCACCTTTATGCCCTGTGCCTTGCGTGGGGAGCATACATGTGACGTACAATGCCTATAAGAACTAAAGGCTTTGGTATGCTGTCCGGATATTGAGCTATCCTTAGTAGGAGATCCCTTAGGTAAAGGATACTGCAACAGTGATATGGAAGAACATCCTGCGCTGGAAGTGTAGGTGCACCAGTCTATGGAGGGATAGTTGAAGTCACCGAGGATTAATTATCCATTTCTTAGAGAGAGATTTTTTTAGAGTGTGCCAGGAAATTTTCATAATCTTGTGGGGCCATACAAGGAAAACAACAAGCTACAAGTTAAAGGTCCAACTTTCCTAATGTCAGCTGGAGTTCTATGAGCTAACAGGGAGATCATCTCTGGGCATCACTTTGGAAAGAATAACATCGCTGATGAACACACAGACTCAACTACTCCACAGTTACCAGATGACTTAAAGGTGTGATAGGCATAGGATCCTGGCATGGAGCAGGTGCTGTCATTACATTTGAACCATGTATGTTGACTACACAAACATAGGCACGTTACAGGTGCATACGTGCCTCCAGATCAGTGTGTTTATTGCTGAGACTCCTGATATTAAGAAGGGGTACCCTAACACTGTCCTATTTGTGATTTGATTTTTTAGTTAGGTTGGGATATTTATTAGATGTGGAAACCCTTAGATGATTTGTGCAGACCATCCTTTGCAAAGCAATTTGAGCTATCAATCATTTTGTTGCAGGAAGATGTATACTGGAGCCCCCTGGAATGACACCAGCTACTTAGCCAATTGCTGAATCCAATTACCTTTTCGGAGGCATCATTCGTGGTGATGGCAGGATACCTCCCAAAACTAGAGTCTTATCCCTGACTGAAGCTAGTGTACCAAGTTCCAGCATGTCCTTCATAGGTTTCCAAGCCAGAACATTTACTCCCACATGGACTACAATCATGCCATCATCATAGCTAACTGCAGTAAAACCACCAGGTTTTACTGCAAGCCTTCATGTTAATATGTTTAGTTGTAAGATGTACTATAATCCAGTATTAGATGTCCAAGGGACTTGCATGAAGATATTTGAACTACTAAACACCGATTCAGTAGGATGCATCCTTCCTTACTTATTTTCATTTTTTATTAACAAAATAATGATGATGGGCTGCCTCTTACAAATATGCACAGTTGCCTGAGCTGCCTTTTACTCAAGTACTCTGTGGGAAATTTTCTTTGAGACAATTCAAGCATGATCTGAAGTACACACAAAATACAGTGCTACATTCAAGAATTGGACAAATAAGACATGTGCAGCTTTGCATAATATAATTCTGTCACTTAATGCTATTGATCTGAAAATCAAATCTTATCTGTAGTGAAGTCTTCACTAAGAAAGCTAACAGTGATACCCAGAGGTCTTTCATATTATTAACTACAGATATAATCTTCTTATCTAGGTACAGAGGGCCTGCTACTTTAGCAGATCCAAAGTACACCATCTTACACTTATATGGACTAAAGTTAAGCCCTAGTCCTCTGGCCTACATATTTCATTTTGTCAAGGTTATCAGTAGAATATATAAAGATGCCTAATTCACATTCATCTGCATACTTTGAGATAAAGAGTTTTTCAAAGACAAAAAAAAAGAACGCAGTTAAACAATACCAGCCCTGGTACCTAACCTTGAGGCACAAGTTGAGATCAGCCTGTAAGACTCTTCTGAAATAAATTACACATTGTTTTTTATTACACATTGTTTTTTCTCTCTCTCTCCAGTAAGTACTTATCTCACAAGCCATCTAGACAAAATACAGATTAACAGCATAGTGCTGAGCATCTCACCATGGGGTAGTGTGTTAAATGTCTTTGTAAGACTTAACACTAAAATAACAGATAAACCACCATTCAGTGCTAAGTTCAAAGTCTGGCAGAGTCCCATCAAGCTGGTCAAACTTGACTATGAGCTGAAAAAACAGTGCTGAATGACATGTAGCATAACTCTATAAGTCTTATGTTGCTTCATAATCTCAGACAGCATTCAAAGGCACTTTCCTATGATGCTTGGTAAATATATGGGATTAATTCTGAAATGGCCTGAGTACTGTTCTTACAAACTACTTTACAAAATCTTGGACCTGTTCCTGTGCCAATCCTGGCTGAACTTACTCACTATACTTTGCCCGTCCCCTTCAATCTAAATCACACTTCACAACCCTCTCCAGCCTCCTACTCCACTCCTTTCTTTTGTTTTTCCCACTACTTTACCTTATCCACTTCCTCTCTGCAGACTTTTCCTCTTTCCTCCCTACTTACCTAAGCTACTTGAAGACACCTGACCCTCCACTCTTTTTATAATCTCCTTCTCTCCATACTTTCACCATCACTCATACTAAGACATCATTCAATTTCCCCTCACTGTCTCTAATCATGTAATCTTTAATACCGCTTTGGTATGTGATAAATGAGACCTGAAACAATTCTAATATGATACAGCGGTAGCGTTGTCGCCTCACAGCAGGAGGTTCTCCCGTTTGATTCTTGGCTGGAGCGCCTTCTGTGTGGAGTCTGCATGCCCTCTCTGCGGTCGAGTGGCCTTCGAAAAACATGCGTGAATGGGCGTGCCTCCGTTGAAGGTTAGGCGTCGAGCTAGCACCTCGGCACTTTAAAAATCTACTGCCAATCATTAGCGGACCAGAGTTCCGCTGAGGCGACCCCTAACCGGGAAAAGCCGAAAGAAGAACAACTTAATCTAAGTAACAAATAATATGACTATTGAGTTTTTCCTCAAATATTTTCTCATACTCATGTTATTGTTTTTCATTGCACTCTACTATGTTCTGGGTTTTTCTCAATACATTTTTTCACCCTTATGTTTTGTAGTGTAACATATTTTGTTATTTAAAATATCTGTACTTGATTTTTGAAAAGATTGCCATTCTGGAGCTTTTCTCTCCAAGCCTCAGCTGAAAGTGGGCACTTGCTGGCCCAGTCTGACTTTCCTGATAACCAAATGTCAAATAAATAAATAAATAAATAAATAAAACGCAAGACAGCTTCCTTTCAATACTTCAGCTATTAGAAGCAACTACTAAACAACTTTATGATAGGGGGTACTCTAGTGTGCTAAACTTGCAGACAGACTATCCAGACCACTCAACAGGCTCATACTACTACTAATACCCATTTTTTAACCATTCAGGCCATCAGGACACAGTGTCCCTTTTCAAGAGCAACCGAGGAGCAATGTATGGGTAAGTGACCTGCTCAGAGTTGCACAGTAGTTAAATGGAGGCTGTGGAAATCAAACCCAAAACTGCTACAGGGTCTACGTCTTGCAACAGATTTCTTTGGAAAAATCTCCCTGCCTAACACCTTGGTGCACAGGCACCAGACGGAAAGTCACACTGTATAGTCAAGCCTTGCACCACTGACAATATAAAATAGCTGTTAAAAATTCCAGCCATGTCTAAAAGATTGCATACAGACTTACCCTTGGGGCAGGGGATTTTTATCCCTGTGCTTGGCAGCCTTCAAGACTCTCCTTTATCAGATAAACAGAATTTATAGACTTCTCAATATTCAAAAGGTTGTACTGAAGTCTGGTTTGCCAGCTGACTTGCTCCCTCAGTGATGGCAGAATGAAAGGGTCAGTTGGTTGATTTGTATTCAAACAGGATAAATGCAAAGCATGCAAAAAAAAAAAAAAAAACTTTCTAAAAAGGAAGAATGCTAGCCACCAGTATCTCTACTGGTGTAGAGGGATAAAAGCCCTGACATTGGCTCAATTAACAGCTTGGGCATCTGCTAGAGTTAGAATAGGGAGGATGGGTATGCCTATCCTTAGGGGGATGCAGACTGTGACTATCGTATGACATAAGTCCTTACAGGCAGGGCTGCAATGCATATGAAGGACAGGGAGCTTAAGAGCTGAAAGATGCAATGCCAAAATCACATTGGGGATGCCATCAGTTACAATGTGTACTAGTCTTTGTTCAAGATGCAAGTTGAAAGCTCTGGACTTGGATGATGTCTGCAACAAATTTGTAACACATGCTTTAAATCCCTGTTTCCTTTCATAATTCTTTGGGCAGTCAACACTGAATGCTTTCTTCTACTTCTTCATTTCATCTATCACCATTAAGTTTGTTTGCTTTGTTATGCACCACATTTCTAAATTCACCTTCTTTTTTGATGACTCGCACATCCTGCCCCACTGCTGTTTCATGGGGGAAAAAAATGCAGATATATAATTTCAACAGAGCTGGCAGTAGGCCAACCAAAAGTGAAATAATGATGAACAATCATTTTGTGGCCAAAGTAGGTGGTAACTGATTCCAAGGACTTTATATGTAACCTTAATCAAAAACAAACCCACATTCCAGAAGACTATAGAACAAAGTGTCAGGTTAAATCACTTCCATTCAGATCCATCCCCACAAACTGTAGTAACTCTCTTCCTTTCTTCTTTATATCAGAGCACAGGAGACAATGTGGACAGGTTGTGAGCACAGGCAACACAAAAACAGGAATCCCCATCCTCACAAATGCTCAAAAGAGGTAGAAGTAGTTTTAACACCACTAAACAACACTAGCCTAATCAAAAGTTACTTACCTTAATGCTGGATCTGCTTAGAGAAATTGATCTTCCTTAACCAAGAGGGATTGGCAAGCAAAACATGATACACCTGGCAGACGCAAAACTTTCCAATGCTATAGAAGCACCTCTCATTGCCACAATACTGCACGTCTTTCACCTCCATTTCTAACTTCTGACAAAACCAAAAAAGGCAAGTCAAGTATCACAATAAACCTAGCTCTGTATAAGCAAGGGGATTGAGGCGGGTCAGCTAAGAGATCTCCAAGGAGATTTAGCAATACAATAAGTACATAACTGTAACTGCTGAGGAATAGTCAGACTTTGCTACCTGATAGGACAGAGTCCCCATCTAATCCTTTTGGGTGGCCAGTTTCACAGTCACTGAAGGAAACCACTAGGTACATTTTGTAGGGTATATCTATATTATAATACATTTTCTAGGTGTCCCTTATATACAAATAGGTAGTATGAAGTAGTTTTTATGATACATACAAGATTTATACATACATAATGCACTTTACTATTTTTACGTTAGGCTAGAGAAGAGCATAAGGAAGCTGTTATAATTATGAATTTTTAAGGACGGTTTTTAAATGTATTTATGTATTTATTTACTTATTTATTATAAGAATTGATATGAATTTAAAAGTATAAATGTCAGTGCGGAAACACTTTGGTGTGCAATCTCCATTTCATTTACAAAAGTTCTTTATGGAACGGAGGTTTGCAACACTAAGAAGATCTTGAATATTCATGAATACTCATGAATATTCATGAAGAAGTGAAGCTGATTCGTCAATTTAAACTACGAAAGATCAGCTTTTAATTGGTAAATTACATCAACTGTAAAGCAATTAAAGTATTTAAATAGTATCAGCACAACTTTTCAGTATCTGATGAAGTCCCACATAGTGAGACGAAAACGCAATTGGTACCTGTATTAGAAGAGCGTTAATTTTTATTGTGTGGTTTGTGAATAAACTGTGGATTTTTATTCATTTCGCTGCCTGGTGGTACTTTCGAGCACTTAGCATCATATTTTATGGTAACTTTTGGTGGTTTTCTTCTGGATGCTATCGCTACGTATATCTATATTATCTTATCAAAAACTGCATTCACCGAACTGCATCTACATCGGAAATGCAGTTCAGCGAATTTGCTTGTGTGGGTGGCTGTGCCCCCTACACCCCCCACTAATTATATACATCAACTCCGAGATCGCACTGCAGTGAGGAAAGGGCAAATTTTCCAATCTTTACTGTACTGCGATCTCACCATTAACAGTTCGCTGAATTGCATTTCCGATATAGATGCAGTTCGCCGAACTGAATTTTCGATAACATAATATACACCCCATTTGGTGAGGGGCTTGCTCCCCTGCTCATCTATAGTGTAGATGTATTTATTTGATTGTGGGGGTGAATTTTGTGTTTGTTTTTGTGTGTACAGTATGTGTAACATAGTTGCGGCATTTTGAATTTTGCGGTTGTGTGTTTTTGGAATTGTGAGTTGTGCTTGAGTTTTCGGCTTTGTAATTTCGAAATACTGAAATTCGGGATTTCAGTATTTCGAAATTACAAAGTGGAACCGAGAAGGCATATCTAAGGTGCTAAGTGCAAGATGAAATAAAGAGCTGCATGGATTTCAGTTTGTCATGAGTTCACAAAATGTACCTAGCTCCTTAAACTGTAAATCAACTGAAGTGAGGGAGGAATTAATCTTTCCTGAAAGGCTATCACCACAAACACCCCCATATTACCTGCATAAGATTGGTATAACACATCAGAAAATACAGATTGGGAGAGCCCAACAACTAAATCAGCACTGTGGCTTAAAATGCACTTGGCCACACCATAAAGGTCAACTGATGACTGCTGCATAGCCTATTTACCAGAAAAAAGTGACCAGAGTGTTGCAATGGTGGTTAGGAAATCTTTTTACCTTGCACAGCTCATAGTAAAAGATATTTTCCACTAAATCAAACGCATGTCTACACTTCCTTGTACTCTGCATTGAATGTCCACACTTCCTTGTACTCTGCATTGATTAGATCCATCAGAGTACAAGGTGCCCTTCAGGTTATGCTTTATCAATATGCCCTTCAGAATGTAGCTTACAGTGTATCCACATTTTTAACGAAAAGAAAAAAGGAGCTTAAAAGACTTGAGCTACAGAAAGAGACTGTAGCATATAGACTTCTTAGGAGGAATATGTGCCTCACTTACAGGGCCATAAGGGGCCCAGTAGTCCAAGAACTCTCATGCCTCTAAAAATATCAAACAGTCCTAACAGAGATCTAACTCTACTCCATCAAACAAATAAGGCAAGGTGGAGGGACAGATCTGCCATATTGCACCTACCTTTTCACTATAATAAACTTTCTCTCCAAGTAGTGTGATCACTGTCAACCTTTATAAAGGAGCTGGACAAATAAATGTGTATTCGTTAATTCATCCTTGAATGGTGATGGACAGGTTGACAGACGAGATCAGACAGGAGTCCCCATGGACTATGATGTTCGCAGATGACACTGTGATCTGTAGTGAGAGTAGGGAACAGGTGGAGGAGACTCTGGAGAGGTGGAGATATGCTCTAGAGAGAAGAGGAATGAAGGTCAGCAGGACTAAGACAGAATATATGTGTGTGAATGATAGGGAGGATAAAGGAATGGTGAGGATGCAGGGAGTAGAGGTGGCGAAGTTGGATGAGTTTAAGTACTTGGGATCAACAGTTCAGAGTAATGGTGAGAGTGGAAGAGAGGTGAAGAAGAGAGTACAGGCAGGATAGAGTGGGTGGAGAAGAGTGTCAGGAGTGATTTGTGACAGACGAGTACCAGTAAGAGTGAAAGGGAAGGTATACAAGAGGGTAGTGAGACCAGCTATGTTATATGGGTTGGAGACAGTGGCATTGACAAAAAGGCAGGAGTCAGAGCTTGACGTGGCAGAGTTGAAGATGTTAAGATTTGCACTGGGTGTGACGAGGATAGACAGGATTAGGAATAAGTATATTAGAGGGTCAGCCCAGGTTGGAAGGTTTGGAGACAAAGCCAGAGAGGCAAGATTACGTTGGTTTGGACATGTGCCGAGGAGGGATGCAGAGTATATTGGTAAAAAGATGCTAAGGATAAAGCTGCCAGGTAACAGGAAAAGAGGAAGGCCTAAGATAAGGTTTATGGATGTGGTGAGAGAGGACATGCAGGTGGTTGGTGTGATAGAGCAAGATGCAGAGGACATGATCTGCTGTGGCGACCCCTAACGGGAGCAGCCGAAAGAAGAAGAAGATCATCCTTGGTATGATTAGCCTTTCCCCTCTTGAAAAGTAGACAAGGCCTGTGGGTGGGTATTGGTAAGGTGGAAATGGTCTTGCAACTCAATTGCCTTGCAACTCTTATGATCCTATGAACCTCACACAGATTCTATTTTATCCTAGGTGGAAGTCTTGCAAACAGCAGGCACTAATGAAATACTATCCTGTAGTGCAAACAACCAAGACTGCATACATACCCAGCTAGCCGATTGCAGTATACTCTGCTGAATGCACATTTCATCAGCAAGTTTACTGCAGCCTATTTTTGACTGAAATCCCTGTTTTGTGATAGCAAGAGGTGTTGAAAGTAGGAACAGAGTGTTTCTTTGGAGTGTGTGATGTGCTTGGTGTTGAGCTGAGTTAGCTTTGTAATGCTGAAGCCTTCAGATATACCAAAAGCTTTGGTTTTAGGGGCGGGAGTACTCACAAGTATTTGTAGGTTATAGTTAGAACTAGGTAAGGTGAAAATTTTAAGACATTTTTGTGTGTCACAGTGTATGTGAAGTGTATGCGAGTGCCTTAAGTAGTCATCCGGTAATGTGAAGTGTTGGTGTTAGGGGCAGCAGCAGGGTTAGAGTTAGCACAAGAGTATGGTGATACATTGGGTGAAATCCTCTCATTCATCCTTACCTGTGTGCGAAACCCTACTACTGGCCCTAACCCAAGCCTTACACATTACCTTAACAAAATCCCTTTCCCAGACAATTCCACCACTCAAGTATGTCTGGGTGTTTTTTTTTTTGAACAATTGCAAAAGGAAAGCATTTGTTTGACTCTTCCTTTTGCAATCAGTTTAGTTTCTGCAGTTTTGTCTCATTTTTTTTTAAATTGTGAAATGCAGAAATCAACATACTGTGCCATCAATGTTTCTGAATATGGATGTTTAAAACATCGGTCACCCAGTCACAATGTTCCATGGTACAGGCAACATCCTCAAACGTATGCAATGTGTACCAAAACTGAAGAACAAAAAGTAACTAACTAAATAAAAATTGATTCTGTTTGGACATCAGTTTTTCCTAACACCATTATTGACAACTTTACCAATGCAGTCCTGAAAGCACTTTAAGGTGCTGACATATCACCAATGACAACAAACAGTTGCTCTTGAATGTGATGGAAATAAATGATCCCTAGACACCATAGCATCTGTGAAACTTTTCTTGTAAGCAACCAACAGAGGAGACATACTGAAGAACAGATGAACATGGTGGATACTATTCCCTGGGTTATCACCCACATCAGTGGTCCAGAAAACAAGTGAAATGATTGAGGCAAAAGGGGAAATGACCCAGTTTGGGAGAATTCAAATTACTTCCAGGGACAAAAATGTATCATAGTAGAAAGCAGACCTGAGAGCTAAGAAAAGCGAAGATCATCAAGTGAAGTAGTTTAGGGAAATGTCTTGCTGCATATGTACCACTGGAGGTGCTGAACATGCATTCCATCTGATATGCCATATGTTTCAAACCACTGGAGGGAAAAGTAGAAACAAATAATTATTTGCTGTGAGGGTCATTCAAGAAGGATGCCTACAACCAAAAGAGGGAGAAACAGAGAGAGAGAGAGAGAGAGAGGACTAAACCCATTACAGTGTGTGAGGAGAAAGGCAACATACGTCAGTGCCAAGTACAGAGGTCAAAGATATTCATTCCACCAGGAAAAAACAATGCACAAAGAAGTTAGGTACTGCACCAAAGTCCAGCTTACGATATGAAGCCAAAATGAAACAAAGAACGTCGCTGGACACTGCTCTTCCTTATTAAAACGTTTATTCAGTACAAACAGAATCAATAAAAGTGGTAAGCGCTTTCGGGACTACTCCCTTCCTCAGACAAAATTATACATACAAACAATACTCTATTTAAAAAACATCTCATCCAATAAAATTCAAGTAAAACTTCAATAAAAGACCCGCCTATTCTGAAGTGTGGGTCTTATTGGTACTGCTTCATTCAAGCCAGGTGCTCTTGTAGCCATTAATTCAACAATCCACTTTGATTCTGATAATTCAGTTTTATGCTCCAGGAAAAAACAACTCATCTACACATGAAAGAGATTGGGAAGTGCAAGGGTCCTCCTTGCACACATAATATGCTAGGACAATGCTGGACAACACCATCATGACACTATATCCCGGAAGATCTATACCAGCCTCGACTACTGGATACACTTACAAAACCTCAGTCCCAGAAATATAGATGGTTAGGCTGTTAGCACCAGAAAGGCCCTCAAGAAATGACTGTACCAAGAATACTTGGCCCCCTTCCTAGGATCACAATGCAGGGCAATAACATACATCACATGTCTAAGGGCCAAAAAGGGATTAAAATCAAGGGAGACAGCCTAGCAGGCCCATCACATTTCAGAAGATCTTGTATGGTTTAAACAAGTAATAAAAAACCCTTGGAATTTACCTGCCTGTGGGCAGAAGTTGAACATCTCAAAAGCAGGCCTGTCCCTGACTTTCCAGAAACTAATTATCAACAATGTCTGACCTCAGGTGACAGGACAGTAAATCACCAGCACAAGAACCACCCCATGCACCTCACCTGCAAGGAGGACTTTTGAAAAGGGGCTATGGGCAAAGCAGCAGTGTCACTGAGATGAGTCAAAGATGGCTGCCTCAAGAAGAAAACCAGTGGGGGCACGTGACATGTCAACACCATTACAATACACCATAGCAGAACTGCCTGTAATGGTGGGAGAAAGGAGGACGGTGAATGCAACCATAACAAAAACAAGGTATAAACTCAATGCATACACATCAGATGCTCCAGACAGAGAAGACAAAAAGGGACCCTTCTTCATGACACAGTGAATCTCCTTCTGGGGGTGTATCAGTCCAAAACACCATATCCTGATAGGAGTTAAAAGCCTGTCAGTTAACTACCTTAAGGTCAATAGGAGAAGCAGAAAAGCTAACTAACAAAGGTGAAAGACCCCCCCCCCCACCCCCGGTGGAGCCAATGCCAAAAGGGTGCGCTTTAACATTTGGAGGAAGAGAACTTGCCTGCCTAAAACAAAGTCTCAGTTTATAACAAAAGAAGAAGAAAACAAGAGCCAAAAAGTAACTAACTGATTCTCACAATACCTGCCAAATGAGGAAAAACAAGCTTTTCCATAACTTAAACCACATAAACTGGGGTTGTTAGGATTCAATCAGATGCTTTTGGCAAAAACTTGAAAATGGAAAGGAGATACGTGAGACATCATTGGAAGGGAAGGTGATTCCATAACCTAGAAAAGTTATCTACCAAGCTTCACATGTGCTGTATGTCACATCCTGTCAGTAAACAAAGACTAAATTTAGTTAGCAAATTCAATGTTGCATCATTTCTTTTGTACTCATCTCTCATAATCTTGGCTAATAACCTCAAAGTAGAAATGTATCTCAGCTATGAATATTTTAATTCTAAACTCTGTGTAATATTCACTTGTGCTAATGCATTGTTTTGTTTCAGCCCTGTTGAAATGTGATACACCAGCTGTAAATATTGCAACTTCTCTCCACAAATGACATGTAAAGCTTGATGTCCTTAGGAGACCAGAAGTCAAAGTAAATGAAGGAAAGAAATGTGATTTCAGAAGGTTTTACAGACATTACTTCTGCTATATTGAATAATTCAGTTAAAATATTTTATCATAATTAAAAACTACACAGTGATTCACTATTTCAATGTTCTAAAGTTATTTACATGCATGACACTGACAACAGCAAGATGTGACCTGATGACCTTCACAACAGCATATTCATGCAGCATGGGACATGACAGTACAGCTGTCTGGCAGTACAGCAGAGAGGGTTAAGTAAATAATGCACAAACTGTTTACAAGGAGTTGGTTTTCACAAGCTTCAGTTGCTGTGTGATGAGAAAGTCGCTTATTAATCAACTCAGACTGTTCTCACAGGTCACCCCTTAGAACGGCATGTGCGTCTAGTTGGTTTTAGCTGGATGACAGAAAAAAATTCACTAGATACTTAAAAGATGGGGCACAAATTTACACTTTTATCATGTGCTTTGGCTGTGAAAGCTTTATATCTCATTTGGCACTACACAGAAAAGTAATTCTGTATACCGCTATGAGTGTACACAAATGTTGAATTTTATTCACATGTCTGCAGCATTTCACATGGAAAAATCATCATTTTACACTATCACCTCTCAGACCCATGCCAAAGTCAGAAGTTCAGCTATGGAAACACCAGTGATGCACATAGCTCGTGCTACCCCCCCCCCCCCGAAAAAAAACAAAACAAAACAAAAACAAAACAGAAATAGGGGAGCTGTGGGGATTATTGATTTTATATTCCTGTTGCTGCTGTTTTTTTGGGGATTAAAGCTGTGAAGACCCCTATAACTCTCACGCAGGGATGTTGGGAACTGAATAATGAATGATGCCTATTTCATACATTTATGACCACAGAAAGTTAAATTTTGTGGCAAAGTAAAGGAAGAAAGAAAATATTAGCCTGCATCAACAAAGTGTTGTATAAAACAACATTTAACTCCCTTTGTATAGTGACAAATCTGCTTTAGGAATGAAAATAGCAGAGCAAACTGAGGTAGCTGTAAATCACTTAGCAGTGCTGCAACTGAAACCCGAAAAGGATCAACTACGCATTTTGTGAAGTGGAGAGTGGCAGAAACAATTTTGCCACTGACCCAGGTGGATAAACTTCCTTTCTACATAACACACTTCATCTTAAATATAACCTAAGAGTGCAAAGGAAACAATCTAACTCCACATAATATTTGTATGGTCAACGCTGCATTACTAAATGATGCATAACAGACAAAAAAAGTGAATGAGATTGCCTTCTTGTAGCTACACTATTGAATAAGGAATGTGTGCAGTTTTAGTGAAAATGCAAATCTGAGAAGATCAAAGTGGGGACCATCAAGATTTACAGACTAACAAGAGGAATTACACACAGGCCCTTAACCGGCTGGCTGGTTCAATGTTAAAGTAATGAATTTAGATTAGCTAGTGCCAAGGGTAAGAGAAAGAGTTCATGTTACAAGGTTAAATTCATAATTCACAGGGATATGAGGAAAATGGGTGAGGGGATAGCTTTCTTCAGTGGAATCCTGAAGAAGGGGCAAAAAAAGTTCAGCGACTGTAGCTGTTACTTAAGACACAGTACTAATACAAGAAAAACTCTTGTACCCCTTTCTAGAAAGTCTGTTTCACACTTTGTAAAAGCCAGGCAAGAAATGAAGTGATGGAAGGAGATGATTAATGACTGACAGTACTTGGGTCAAGGGGTAGATAGAAGGGCAGGTCAGCATAAAGGCGGCGCAGTTATGCATGAGGTATGTTCTATCAGCAATGGAAAATGCAAAACCAGGAGGCGAGAGTCCAAGGGGATTTGTTCTGCCATAACTAGGATTCTGGTTGGTAAAATGATACCGAGACCCAGAACACATGCCTCTTGGCTCTGTACCTACCCAAAACTTCATGTTGGTAGACAAGGCAATCCCTGTAAGTCTTGAAAAAAAAATAATTAGGTTCACATCCTCTACATCTGGCAAGCAATAGCTGGCTAATAAATTCCTAGACATATTCAGCTTCTTCCAGGTCATCAGTATTTTGGAGAATGTGCACAATAAATGAGAGCCTGACAGCTGAACACAGGCAATTTATGCAAGAATCCTGATGCAACAAAACTGTTCCACTGAAAACAATTTTGCTGAAAGCTGCTTTCAGAGAACTTGACCTTACCCTTTTCCACACCGTTGTGCAACTGTTGAGTTAGTGTATATATATATATATATATATATATATATATATATATATATATATATATATATATATATATATGTATATATATAGTAAGGGGGAATGGGTGGGACTTCCCTGCATGGGAGTGTGTGTTTGTATGGGGGGGGGGGGGTTCTCTTAGCTTTCCTGGACAGTGTCATCAATGCCAGCAATAACAATGTTAGTCTCTTCGCTCTTCTCAAGGCCTTTGACACAGTCTCCAATTCCAATCTACTCTCAAAAATGGCTTCCTTGGGTCTGTCTCAGTTGACTCTTAACTGGTTTTCCAGTCACCTATCTGACAGTTATCAGTCAGTTAAATGGTTCGCTACTTACTCCCCTTTCCTTCCTATTTATACTGGTGTCTCAACAAGGCTGTATGCTTGGCCCTCTACTTTTTAACATATTTATTAAACTCCATACATCCTACAGCAGGCTACTCTACTACAGTATACAGACAGCTCCACTGTCTTCTGCACAGCTGACAGCCTCCCAAACTCCAAACCTTTACCTGAAACTCTTTCAGCTCCATTGAAACCTATCTAAAACACACTAACTTCCCTTTAAGTCCTTAAAAAATACTCTTAGTTTTTTCCTTACATCTCTTACTTTCCTGAAAGATAACTTCAAAATATCCTCACTAAACACAAATATAGACATTGTTCCCTACATCAAGCTTTTAGGTGTCACAATGGTCTACCAACTAAAATTTGACCTCCATATCCAAACCTACATACAAACACATGAAAAACATGAATGCTGTGCAGATAAAAATCTTACCAACCCCTCTACAGCTACTCTTGCTCCAGCACATCTCCTTCCCTGTCTATGTCTCTTCCATCCTTACCAACACACATTCCAGTCTTAGATCACAGCTGGAGTCTTGCTACAATAAAGTAGTAAAGTTTGCAACTAACCTGTCCTATAACTCCCACCACTGCACTGCTCTAAAATCACTAAATTGGCTAGAACTACCCAACCAGCTGCTGTTTAATCAACTACTCTTTGCTCATACCATAATTCATAAATCTTCCTCCTGCCCTGACACCAGCTCTATACTTAGCTCTTGCCTTTCAAATCACTCCTCCACTCCGCTGATAAAGAACTTTTAACAGTTTGTAATGCTAATGAAACCATTGGCCATGATCTATATTCCAATTCTGTGGCTAAAGCTCGAAACAAAATACCTTCAGACATCAGATTACTCCCAACAGCCACTTATTTTAACAATGCACAGAAATAATAACAGCAAAAGTGCAGGCCCAAACTAGTTACTAAAACAAAACTGCACAATCCTGAAAAAGCTTGAAGAACTCAGAAAACAGCAACAGTTCTGATGAAGTTTTATATGTTAGAAAATACAAAGCACTAAACTGTTTATGTGTGAATTAATAAAATCCTTTGTTTGTATTTGCTGTCTCCTAGTGAAACTATCACCCGTTTTTATACCTTTTCCTTTAGAGAGCTAGCTTCCTTCAAAAGAACCCAATTCTTATTAATAACAAGTCTAATACTAAAACAATCCATACTAAAAGAAGTACTTGGGATGTAATAAAGGGAGAAGTAGATTTGTGTTCCTGAATCCAAACTTGTTTGGAAAAGGTAGGGGAATATCCCTTGGTGGTGTATACCATCAAGAATATTTTTGAGAATAAGCATAATGCTAAGGGTTTTAATCTTGGGATGTCACAATCACAATGTGGGAGATGACCATATTGTAAATATATAAAAATTGGCGATAGGTTTCACATTCTGAATAAGTGTAAAAATGTTAAGGGGAAATTTAATTGTGATAGTAAATGCCTCATTTATGTGGCTCTCTGTCAAAATTGTGAATGTTTCTATAGTGGGAAAACAGAGAGGAGGACTGGAGTGCATTTATGAGCACTTATATGAAATTAAAAAAGGTAGAATGAACAATGCCCTTTTTAAACATACTTAAGACCAACTGAGCCATTCATTTCAATACACGGTCCTGGAACAAATTTATTTAGTTCCTAGAGACGGACCATGGAAAATAAATTCGGAGGTTAGGGAGGTCATTTTCCAAATTAATTGGAATGCCTACTGCTGGCTGGGCTTGAATTAGCAGGCCAGTATAGCGCCCGTACTTAACTTAAGGGCCCTAACATGATAATGACAGACTACAATTATTGTGGAACACAATATAAGCTTAATCAAAAAGAAAAATAAATGGTGAATAAATATATATTGAGTACTAAGGTGAAGTTTTAATTTTTAGCTAGGATTTTTATAATGGTTAATATCTGATATGGTTGTTTTTAAAATGGGGTTGGGATGATTGTTGGTGAAACTGATTGGTTCATTTGATATGATGTGGTTTTTAATAAGCAATATAAAAAGAATGACCTTTTAAGTAAAATTATCTGATGAAGTTTTAACATCGATTAAAACGAAAGTGCTTAACTGTATTGGAATAGACGGAGAGAATTTACATTCAACATCTGGTTCTTCTTTTGGATTTTCAAGTCTGAAAACTTGCCCAATAAAACAGAAAGAAACAGGAAAAATACAAAAAGGAAAGGCCCAGACAGAAAAAACAAAAGGTAATAGGTAATTTTTAAGGAAGAGAACACCTTTTACAGATAAAGAAGAGATTAAGAAAGATGAAGAAAGGATGATAATGCTAAATAAACAAGTCGGATGATAGGATCAGTAAAAAGCAAGCCTATTAAATGAATAATTCTGTTCAACTTTCACATAAGATGAAACAGAAGCTCTTAAAAAAAAACAGCTCAAGTACCTAGGATAAATAAGGGTTTTGATCTCACTAACTTTAAGGAAAAAGCAAGGAAGAACTCAAAAAAACTAAACATGCAAGAAGAGGTAAATGTGGTCCGAAATAGTTAACTGTACATTACTAAAGGATTACTTGCCCCAGAACTAAGTTTAATGCATGCTAAAAAGGAGTAATTTTTAAATGTTGCAATCAAATTCCTGAAAAGATTTAGATGCACGCATGCCATCTCGTAATTCCTCCTTCGGCCAATACTAATTAACAGGCAGAATTTATAAATAAGGCATACAGTGCACATAAAAGAGCCATGGATAAAGAAAGTATTTTAGAGAAAACAGGACATATGCCTTGAATACAAACCAGGTATATGTAGAAGACCAAAAAAGCATGAGCAACAGTAGTTTTCCCACTTGGATATAAGCACAATGTACCACAATTTTCATTAGAGATGGCATTATAATGTGGGAACGACTACTAACTTATTAAACTCCATGCAGTGCCAATGTGCCAGTTATCAATGACAGCAATATACTAGTAACATCAACTCATGCACATGCAGTCCTTTCTGCAAACTACACACAAATGCAGCACACACTGTGTACACACACACACACACACATACACACAAATGCAACACACTCTCTGTATATACAGACAGAGACAATGCACATGACAGCAAGGATCAGAATAAGAAGTTATGTACCTACCATAACGTTCCATGTTAGTTGTCTTCTTCTCGCCTTCTTTCTTGCTGGATGGGCTCGGCTCCGACTCGGCCTATACTATAGCTCAAGAGCTATTTTTTACCGGCTCGAGGCAGCCCTATATCCCACAATACCATGCGCTAACTCCCCAGATCTCGTTTGGCAGCTAACACATAGCATATATATATATATATATATATATATATATATATATATATATATATATATATATATATATATATACACACACACACATATATATATATATATATATATATATATACACACACACACACACACACACATATATATACACACACACATATATATATATATATATATATATATATATATATATATATATAAACAGTCTCCCTGGCAATAGTAGTCATGATATGGGAACCCTGGAAAAAGGGGCAACATCATGAAATAGAAGGATCTCAGAACCTTCAAGTCTGTCTAGGCTAGGGGGCAGGAGGGAGGGACACAAGAAAGAAGGTGAGAAGAAGACAACTAACATGGAACGTTATGGTAGGTACATAACTTCTTAATGTTAAGTTGTCATTCTCGCCTTCATTCTTGCTGGATGGGACAGCGTCCCTAGCACCTTGGTCCTGGGTGGCTCAATGGAACAGACTCCTGAGTACAGTGGAACCAAAGTCAGCTCTATTTCTGGAGGCTATATCCAGTTTGTAATGGGTAATAAAGGTATGTTGAGAAGCCCAAGTAGCTGCTGCACAAATGACATCTAAAGGTAACCTTGCTTTTAAGGCTGTTGAAGTCGATAGCGCCCTGGTTGAATGAGCCTTAGGTTTTGAAAGAAGTTGTTTATGTCTCAACTCGTAGACAAAGGTAATGATGGAAGCTAACCATCTGGAAAGGGTTACTTTTGAAACTGGAAGTCCTTTCCTCCCGTCAGCATAAGAAAGGAAGAGTTGTTCTGACTTCCTGAATTGTTTTGTTCTGTCTAGATAATACCGCAATTGGTGATGCACATCCAAGGAATGTAGTTTCTGTTCAGCCCAGTTTGAATAATTTGGGAAGAAAATCGGCAAGTGAATAGTGTGATTCAGAAGAAACTTTAGGTAGAAAGGAAGGGTTTGTTCTGAGAGCTACTCTGTCTTTATGAAAGACCAAATAAGGGGAACGGGTGGACAAGGCTTGAAGCTCCGACACTCTGCCGGCAGAAGTTATAGCCACTAGAAACAGAGTCTTCCAAGAGAGGAGCTTGAGAGAACAAGAAGCTGCAGGCTCAAAGGGAGGAAGAATTAGTGAAGATAACACTAAATTCAGGTCCCATTGTGGAAGAGGATCCTTAATGGGAGGTCTGAGTAAGAAAATGCCCTTGAGGAAGGCTTTGCAGAGTTTATGAGACATAATACTGGTTTCCGAGAGTCCTACATGGAAATTGGCAATGGCCGCTAGTTAAACTCTGATAGTGGCTGCCGAGGAACCTGCATGAAAAAGCTCTGCCAGAAAATCAAGAACTTTGTGAATTGGAGCATTAAAAGGGTCTAAGGACCGAGCTTGTGCCCAAATGGAAAAACGCTTCCATTTGCTCGCATAAGTCTTCCTGGTATTAGACTTATGGGAGGCAAGAATAATGTCACGGACAGGAAGAGAAACGAGGGGAAGCCTGGCTATGGTTGGAAGTGGAGCAACCAAGCTGTGAGGTTGAGGGATTGAAGAGACTGGTGCAGCTTGCCCGTCAGATAGGTCAAAAGATCTGGAAATGGTTCCAGATGCCAGGGCTGTTCCAGAAGGTATCGGTGCAGGAACGGAAACCATACTTGTCTTGGCCAGTAAGGAGCAATGAGGATCATTTCGGATCTCAATGCGGTTGCTTTCTGAATTACCTTTGGAATCAACGGAAAAGGGGGAAAAGTGTATAGAAGACCCCGAGGCCAATCGTGGACTACAACGTCCTGAGGCCAATCGTGGACTACAACGTCTCTGGGGGGTGGCCTGGTAGGGGGAAGAGAGTGAAGTCGTCGAGGCACTTGCTGTTTTGAGGTGTTGCAAAAAGGTCGCAGCAAGGCTGGCCCCACTTCTGGAAAATTCTCTCTCCTACCGCTTGATTTAGAGACCACTCGTGAGGCATGAGAATTGTTCTGCTCAATCTGTCCGCTATGATGTTGGATCTCCCGGGGATGTGCGTTGCTATCAGAAACCGTTGAGAGGAGATCGCCCACTGCCAAAGTCTGAGTGCTTCTCGACATAGGGGGTAGGAAGCCCTGCTTGTTTATGTACCACACTACGGACATATTGTCCATTTGAACTGCTATAGTGCCCATGGGAAGAGAGTCCTGAAGGGCTCGCAACGATAAAAGCACTGCTCTCATCTCCAGGACATTTATGTGCAGGTGGCATTCTAATTGTTGCCACATGCCCTGGACAGTCCTGCCCTGATAATGCCCCCCCCCCACCCGATCAGGGAGGCATCCGTTGTCACCGTGGCAACTGGAGGGGGAATAACAAAGGGTCTGCCCTGAAGAAGTTGAGGGGAGACTATCCACCAGGCGAGGTGTTTCTTACAAGTCGGGGTTATCAATATGTTGTGTGTCATAGGAAGTTGTTGGTAGGACCACTGAGAGAAAAGCATCCACTGAAGAATTCTCATATGGAAGCGGGCTAAGGGAAGAAGGGGAATCGCCGCTGCCATGAGGCCCAATGTTCTCAGTACTAACTTGGCTTGAACTTTGTTGGACTGAATCAGAAGGTGGACATTCTGCCGTATATCTATCACTCTCTGAGGTGTTAAAGTTGCAGACATTTCTGTGGTGTTTAACACGGAGCCTATGAAGTTTATACATTGACAAGGTGACAAGAAGGATTTTGCAAAATTTATGGAAATACCTAACCTGTTGCAAATGTGAATGGTGTAATCCCTGGTTATGATAAGATGCTGCTTGGTGGTAGCGGTGATGAGCCCGTCGTCTAAATATGGAAACACCTGGAATCCTTTTTGTCTCAGGTGAGCTGTGACCACTGCCAAACATTTGGTGAACACCCGGGGGGGCTGTGGTGAGACCAAAGGGCAGGGCTCTGAATTGGTACTGACTGGCTCCCAGCCGAAAGCGGAGAAACCTCCTGGAGCACCTGTGTATC
This sequence comes from Protopterus annectens, assembly GCF_019279795.1. Taxonomy (NCBI): domain Eukaryota; kingdom Metazoa; phylum Chordata; order Ceratodontiformes; family Protopteridae; genus Protopterus; species Protopterus annectens. Next base: position 405,577,875 of record NC_056746.1, read on the forward strand.
TTTATGTGATAGTACGCGTCCTGTAGGTCTACCGAGCACATCCAGTTGTCTCTGCCCAAGAAGGGCAGAATGGACTGCAGCGTTACCATCCGAAATTTTGTCTTCTGTACAGATTTGTTCAGTCTGCTGTGATCCAAAATGGTTCTCCAGTCTCCTGTCTTTTTTGGTACCAAAAAGAACCTGGAGTAGATTCCGGATCCTAGCTGGTCTGCTGGGACTGCCTGGGTGACTCTTTTTTTTAACAGCTTTTCTATTTCCAGCTGTGCCTGACCCCTTTGTCCGGGTGGTACGTCTGGGAGGGGTCTTGGCAATTGGTTTGGAGGGGAAATGAAGGGGATTTTGTAACCCTCGGATATAATCAACTGTACCCATTTGTCTTGAGAGAGGGATTGCCAGGCTTCTGGGTACAGAGATAATCTTCCCCCGACTGCCTCCGAAGGTGGACAGTCGGGCAGCTTCTCAGGGATGCTGAAAGGGTTGGTCAGGGAAGGACACCCTGGAACCCTGGTTCTGTGGACCCCCTCTGTCCCTGGGGCGGCGTCTATTGTTGTTCTACCCCCTGCCTCTAGGGGAAATTTCACCACGTGTGGCGGGCGCGACTCCCTGTGGTTTACGGAACCACATCTTTCCACCTTTCTGACCTTTGGGGTATGGTCTAGATGGTGTGGAAAAATGGACTCCCACGGCAGAGAGAGTCTTACCGTCTTGCTCGCACCTGGTGAGAGTATTCTTCACCTGAGGTCCAAACAATTCTGAACCATCAAAGGGGGTGTTGGTGAAGGACGCCTTGAAGGGATCAGCAAAATTACAGAGTCACATCCAGGCATGACGTCTCAACGCAACATCTGTGCCTGTGGCCCTACTCGCTCCATCGGCTGCATAAGAGATAAGCCCATGAGGAATTGGCAATAGAATTCAGGGTAGCCAGCTGGGAGTTAATCTTGTCCCAATACCCTGCAGCAGAAGGATCTTGTACAGTTTCACCCAGTTCTTTGAGCAAATCTCTCTGAAGGCGGGTGAAATGACATAAATAGTTCAGCGATCGCATAGCAAAGGTCGCTGAAGCAAATGTCCACTTACCGTACCTGTCCATGGTCCTGGACTCTTTGTTAGGAGGATGAACAGGTACAGAAGGATCAGCTAATTCCTTCTTAGTGGCAGCTGCTACCACCATAGCACCTACCGAGACACCTTTAGTGAGAAATGTCTTGTCCACCGTAGCAGAAATAAATTTTGAAGGCCTCCTAGGGGTAGGATCCATTGAGTCAGGAGCTGCCCACGCCTTTCTAGCCACCACTTCCATCAGTGGATCGAAAGGGGGGGGGGACACCCAGGAGGTGGAAGGGCGAGATCCAAAGGCATCAAGGTAAACAGACTCGTCCTCTGAGGGTTTGAGTGTGGACCACTTCAGGATCTCTAGTATGTCTGAAAAGGAGACATCTTCAGAGGGGGATCTGGGGGAGCCCTCCGACTCATCCAAGTTGGTGTCAGAGGTTACAGACTCAGGGGAGTCTACGTGCTTCCTGTTGCACTTTCTTTTCCTAGGGGGCTCTCCTGAAGCTTCAGGAGAGGCCTCGGAGGAGGATGAAACACCCAAAGTGGGTACCCTATGAGTTGGATCTCTGCTATCAGTTGCAAGAGGATGGCTAGAGACCGTAACAGGCACTGTGAAGGGAGGAGCTGAAGAACCCAAACTTGGAGCGGACACTGGATCCAGCACGCTCCTAATCACCTCGAAAGCCCCCCCTATCAGGCACCGAAGACAGACCTGGCTCCGAAGACACTAGAACCGCCCCTGGCACCGACAGAGAAGGCTCTGAGAATGATGTCGGGGCCGAACTAACCAGAGCCGATGCTCCGAGAGGGAGAGTGGGGTCGGACAAGGGTCCGATGCCACGCGCCCCCTCGGAGCCAACAACGGAGAATCGGCGCCCGGACTTCTCCACGGACGGTACCAATGAAGAAGTCGGAGCCAACGATGCCAGAGCCGAAGGTGGAAGTATCAGCTCCGACGTGGGCAAGGTTATGGTTCCGACAAACTCCGGCTCTGAACTAGACTGGAGAGTCGGAGGAGGAATCGAAGGCGGCACCGAGGGAGCCGCAGTCTGGTGAGATGGGCTTTGGAGTATTTGGGCTAGTGCCTGAGATTTTATGAGTCTACTGACCACCCTCTCAATATTGTGGTCGGAAAGCCTAGACGACCTGGAGGAATGAGTCCTATGACTCCGTTCCGATAGAAGGGGTGATCTTGGAGCTGATCGGACGGACTCTAATGAAGGGGATCTAGAGCACTTGCACGCTGATGTTGGCTCCGATACAGGTTTCGGAGCGGGTCCGATCTTGCTCACATCAGCTCCGGCTGGAGCCGATGTCGGAGTGATCTCAGTTTCGCCAGCCCTCGACTCAGAAGCTGCAGCCGAGGGCTTGGCGGGCTTAGACGACTTCCCCGAGCCAGACTTGGACGGGGAGTCATCGGGCTTCAATAAGCCCCTCAAAATAAGTTTATTACGACGCTCCTGCAGGACTCTTGAACTAAATCCGTGGCAGACGGAACAAGAGTCCTGCAGGTGCAAAGGTCCCAAGCAGTAGACGCAAGACGTGTGACCGTCTGTCAGAGACATTTTCTGACAGCACGAGTCACACTTCTCGAATCCTGAGACCTTAGCTTCCTTTAGACATAGTTACCCTAAAAAACAGCAACACAGTCAGCACAACCACTCACTCAACTTTCACACCAAGGGGAAGTTAAGGGGCTGACTAAAACAACAACTCTCACACACAATAATGGGGGAGAGAAAAAACAAAAACTAAGCCTGTAGGCCTGATTAGAAAGTTTAACTAAAGGGGTGGGTAGGGCTTAACAAAAAAATTACTAATAGGTAATTTAGGTAAAACTATATCAATGGGAACTAATCTGACAAAAACTAACCTCGAGTTAGAAGAATTTGCTAAAATTTCTTTTACTGACCTGAGCCGGCAAAAAAAGGCAACCTCGCAGCGAAGCGGCAAACAAGATCTGGGGAGTTAGCGCATGGTATTGTGGGATATAGGGCTGCCTCGAGCCGGTAAAAAAAGCTCTCGAGCTATAATATAGGCAGAGTCGGAGCCGAGGATCGGCTCCGAACCCATCCAGCAAGAATGAAGGCGAGAATGACAACTTAACGTTAAAAGCAATAACTTAGTCCAGTGTTGTCTATATACATCAAATACAAGGTTGCTGCATCAGGAAGTGCAGAATGTGCTTCCCATAGTCAAGGCCAATAGGGATCAATGTTGTCATATGGTAGTGATGTACACATTATAGGGAGCACATAGGAATGGGAAAAGGACCAAATACCACAACATATTTTCTATGAATTCTGTTGTTCACCACTGTGTACTAGGCCAGACATCTGCAATGTAAATGCTTTGTAACTATGGAAAGACATACAGACAAAGACACACACTTTCTCTTACACATGCATGAATTGGTAACCCATGTCATCCTCCCACTGCTATGTATTTTGAATTGTACCATGCGGTACACTAAGCTCATGTGCCTTACAATTTACCCCTTGTTTCTAGGATACACTTCTCCAACTAACTGCCCAGTGTTATGCCTGCCATGCATTTATCTCATAACATTAAAAGAGCTGCAATTTAGGTGGTCAAGTACCCCAACCATCCTGTGTACTCTACATTAAGGCCTCTTCTTATCCTGGAGCCCTGTGCACTATCATATGTGTACACATACAGCCTGCCCATACAGTGCATCCAACAGTAATGCACAGACTTTGCTCTAGCACCCAGTGAGCTGTTATGCTTGCAGATACAAAGCTTTTCTACAACACATCCCCTATGCCTGGCTCATTCCTTGGTACCTAGTGAGGGATTATACTAATGGACGCATAGTCTGCTTATATCAAATGCTCTACACTAATGCCTGGCCAATGCCTTGGCACCTGTTGAGCTATTACACTTACATGCATACAATTCACCTACACTAAGTACCCTACATTAATGGCTGGCCCATGCTTGGTACCTGGTGATCTGTTACACATCCGTGATAATTTAAGTTTCCTGCTCCTTCCTTATACCATCTCTACATCCATCCAAATCCTGGTGCTGCATTCACAAGTACATGAAAAGTGCTCTGAGCTGTTTTACAGCTATTTGCACTATGCTGTGAATTTACTGAGGCCAGGCAATTACTAAATTTTGTTTATGACTCTCTCAACAGCAAGTCCTGCATAAGCCAAGGCATTCTCCATGCTTACAATGGTACACTGTGTAGCGGATGTCCATGATTCCTGCCACTTAAATGTTACGTGGGACCTGGATAAAGAGGAGGACCTATCCATTTAACTGTTTATGTATGCCATTTTCTAATCTTACCAGAATATTTGTGTGACAGACCAAAACGATATTAATGGTCAGAATTGTCAACTGTTACTAGGCAGGTTTTCCATCACAAACAATAACCTGCTGCAGTTTGACAGTTTCTTGCAAACTTTGTGATTTTAAATTCATGAGTAAGACTTTCTCCCTTATCTCATTAAAGTAGGGATGGTGATATAAAATGTTTACTTTTACCTGAAGATAGATGTTAGAACACTGTGATGTACATGAAAATTCTGAAGGTTGTGGAGTGACAGTGAAGTCACTGCACTTTACTGTAATATAATATAACATTTTAAATAAACCATACCTCTAGCTCATACCCTCTTTATCTCTAACTTGTTTGATCTCCCCCTCCTCCCTGGTCTGACATCCTCTTAGACCTACTTTACAGCATTAAAGTAACTGACCACTAGGTGGAGCCTCTATATTAGCTTCTGAATATTAGTTTCTTCACACTTGCTTATCCATATCTTCCTAACTCTCTTCCCAGTTTTCTTCTGACTCGCTGTTTTACCATCTCTCCCTCGACCTAAACTATCTTTAATCACACTCTACTCCTCATACAATCTACCTCTATTCCTGCCAGCCTCTCAGCATTCCTCTATATTCTCTTACCTTCAGATTTACCCGCAGAATTTCATACTTCACTGATTGTCATCCTTGACGTGTCTCTACCCGCTCCGTTCGCCCTGCGGGCTCACTCTGCTCCCCTACCCTGCCCCCAATTCCCACCCACCCCAGTGCACATACATTTAATCCTCTATAGCCACACCCACATCACATTCACTCCAATCCAGCTACTCATATCATTAACACCCCCAACCCCCATTATCTCAACACATCCTCTGTTACCTCTCCTCTCATCCCTCCTTGTTACAACACCCTACCTATTGACAACTCTCCTAACCTGCTCACAAAACTCTACCACCCATTTTTCTCCCACTTCTCAAACAAATATAATGTCTACTTCAACTATCACACACCAATTACAAGTATTATTCTTACTCTCTCTCTTACCTCCTCTAACCACTGCCTATCTCTTAACCTCCTATGAACAACCACTCTACTCTACTCTTCTCTTCCCCTCCAAACACACTTCCACACCACCTTTAACTATCTATCCAAACCTTCTTAACTTTATATCCAAACCCAGCTACTTACTGGCCAAATATCATAGACTAGCTCACATTAAGTATACTAAACAAAATGCTAGAAAATTAATAGACTATTATTGTAAGCCTCTCAACCCTAAACACACAACACTCCTCCACTCCCTACTAGATGGGGACATTCACCCTAACCCTTGCCCAAACTATAACCGTAACACTCCAAACTGCAACCCAAATAAAACTAGTACCCTAACACCTATCAAACCTTCTAACTCAGTCTCTATAGATCACCTCAATATATGCAGCATTTGCAATAAAATTGCTCAACTTCATGCCCTTTCACATGTCCACCTATTAGACATCTTATGCCTATTTGAAACTTGGCTAAAACTTACTGTTAAGGACAATGAAGTCACCCCACCAGGCTACAATATCATTAAATTAGACCACACAGCCAAAAAGGGAGGGAGGAGGGGTAGCAATCCTCTATAAAGCAGAGCTACAATTTAGCACTGTAAATCTCAGCCCACCTTCAGACAATAGTGCTGAAATACTTATCACTAAATTTCAAATCAACACACATAAGGCCATAAATCATCATCTTATTTCGGCTGTTCTTGTTAGGGGTCACCACAGCGGATCATCTGTTTCCAATTCTTCCTGTCCTCTGCATCATGCTCTTTCACACAAACCGCCTTCATGTCCTCTCTCACCACATCCATAAACCTGATCTTAGGCCTTCCTCTTTTCCTCTTACCTGGCAGCTCCATCCTTAGCATCCTTTTCCCAATATACCCAGCATCCCTCCTCAGCACATGTCCAAACCAATGCAATCTCGCCTCTCTTGCTTTGTCTCCAAACTGTCCAACCTGAGCTGACCCTCTAATATACTGATTCCTAATCCTGTCCATCCTAGTCACACCCAGTGCAAATGTTAACATCTTTAACTCTGCCACATCCAGCTCTGACTCCTGCCTTTTTGTCAATGCTACCGTCTCCAACCCATATAACATAGCTGGTCTCACTACACTCTTGTAGACCTTCCCTTTCACTCTTACTGGTACCTGTCTGTCACAAATCACTCCTGACACTCTTCTCCACCCATTCCACCCTGCCTGTACTCTCTTCTTCACCTCTCTTCCACACTCACCATTACTCTGAACTGTTGATCCCAAGTGCTTAAACTCATTCACCTTTACCAACTCTACTCCCTGCATCCTCACCATTCCTCTACCCTCCCTCTCATTTACACACACATATTCTGTTTTAGCCCTGCTGACCTTCATTCCTCTCCTCTCTAAAGCATATCTCCACCTCTCCAGGGTCTCCTCAACCTGGTCCCTACTCTCACTACATATCACAATGTCATCTGCAAACAACATAGTCCATGGGGCCTCCTGTCTAATCTCATCTGTCAACCTGTCCACCACCACTGCAAATAAGAAAGGACTCAGAGCTGATCCTTGATGTAATCCCACCTCCACCTTAAACGTATCTGTCACTCCCACCGCAGTCCTCACCAATGTCACACTACCCTTGTGCATATCCTGTACAACTCTTACATACTTCTCTGCCACACCCGACTTCCTCATACAATACCACGACTCCTCTCTAGGCACCCTGTCATATGCTTTCCCTAAGTCCACAAAGACACAATGCAACTCCTTTTGTCCTTCTCTGTATTTCTCCAACCCTCTAAGAGCAAATATTGCATCTGTAGTGCTCTTTCCTGGCATGAAACCATACTGCTGATCACTAATAATCACCTCCCTTCTTAACCTAGCTTCCACTACTCTTTCCCATAACTTCAAGCTGTGACTGATCAGTTTTATCCCTCGGTAGTTACTGCAGCTCTGCACATCACCCTTGCTCTTAAAGATAGGTACCAAAACACTTTCTCCACTCCTCAGGCATCCTCTGACTTTCAAATTATCTGTATATACCTTCCTCCAGGAAATAGCATCAGTACACTCGAGAATATCCTTAACTGGCTTTCCATAAATCTCCCACAAGAAACCATAGTCCTAGGAGACTTTAATATAGACTGGAAGACCTGTAGTAATAACACACCCAACCACCCATATCAACCTTTATGGCTTCTCACAAATTATTAACTCCCCTACCAGAACTAATAGACCCAACAACAAAGAAAGTACCTTGGACTGGATGCTTACTAATAGTCCCCATCAAGCATACAAAGCAGGAACCCTCCCAGATGACCTAAGTGACCATTCATTAACCTATATTATTAGACATAAAACCAACCTAACTTTTCCTTTCTCATACAGAACACTACGCACCAAAAAGCAATTTAACCCGGAACTTTTCCAAACTGAACTCACACAATGTAATTGGTCACCATTAAAATCTCTCCCACTCAATGAAGCAGTAGATTACTTCAATTCTACATTCCTAACCATCCTGAACCATCACACCCCATCATGCTCTGTTAGAAATAAAACTAAACCAGCCTCTTGGCTCACTAATACTAGGCAAAAAATCCTTCTTAGAAACAAATCCTGGGCAAAATGGCGTTCTATTAAAAATCCTTCAGATCACCAAATCTTTAGACAACATAGAAATAATACAAAAAAAAGTCATCCTGTTAGACAAAAAGAACTTTTACCTTCAAATACAGCAAACCTACCACAAGGAACCACAAAAGTTTTGGACTAGCATTAACCAACTTCTATACCCAGGTCAATCAATCACTCCCAACCCACTTGGCTCCAAACCTGACAATCCCTCTCAAACTGCTAATGCCTTCAATTTTTTTTCACTGACGCTATCCAAAATCTTGCTAGCCATCTATCTCCTGATACCTCAAATCTGCCTACTTCTACCACTATCCCACCCCCACCATTTCATTTACAACCAGTGTCTACTTCCTTCATTTGCTCCCTTCTCCAAAGATTAAAACCTACCACCCCCTCAGCAGACCAACTCCCAGCAGCATTCCTACAAAAAGGAGCTAAAGCCATTGCTTACCCCATTTCCATTCTGATCAACAGAACCATAAGTGAGGGAACTATCCCATCCATCTGGAAAATTTCCCATATCATCCCACTACGTAAAGGTGGACACTCTAATGACTAGTCTAACTTTCGTCCTATAGCTCTGCTATCTCCTCTTGCAAAAATAATGGAAAAATGCATCCATAAGCAACTACTTAACCACTTTCTCCATAACAACTTACTTGCCAACTGTCAACATGGATTCAGACCTTTCCACAGTACCAACACTGCCCTTCTATCCTTCACAGACAGCATCAATAAAAACCGTAACAATAATATTCTTTCCTCTGCAGTCTTCATTGATTTATCTAAAGCCTTTGATATGGTTAATCACCAACTTCTCCTACACTTACTGAAAACCCTTTCACTCAATCCCCTAGCCATGAATTGGTTCAAATCTTACCTTGAAAACCGGCAACAGGCTGTACTCTGGCAAAATAAACTCTCTAATAACCTTCCTATTTCCCTCGGTGTTCCACAGGGCTCCATTTTAGGCCCACTCCTATTTTCCATTTATATTAATGACCTTCAATCAGCAATCCCACACACCACCTGCATTCAATAGGCAGATGACTCTACTATTATCTGTACAGTCACCTCTCAAACTGAACTTAAATCTCTTACCCAAAAAGCTTTCAACACTGTAGAACAATGGTTCTCAAACCGTGGTACTCTTCACACCAACCCGAAACTCCACCCCTATTCATCTGACACTCACATCTAATGATGGTACTATCACTTCTCCCGACACAACCACTGAACTCTTAGGAATAACAATAGACAACAACCTCAACTTTGATAGTCATATAAACAGCAATCAGTGAACAAAAAACTGGGATCCCTTTACAGAATCAAACCCTTTCTTACACCAGTGGCTAGGACCACTATAGCCAGAACCCACTTAATCTCAATTCTACTCTATGCTTCCCCTATATAAACTAACCTTTCTAAAAACAACCTCAACAAACTGGCAACATCCTATAATAATATTGCTAGATTTGCTACAGGCTCTCCTTTCAGAACTCATCACTGTCTGAACCTAAAACAACTACACTGGCTAGAATTTCTTAACCATCTTCAATTTCACCAGCTTGCCATTGTCCACAAGCCCCTGCATCAACCCACCAACAATCCAATACTCTCTACCATCATTGCACCTTACAATAATCTCAAGAACTTACGCTCCTCAAACAAACTGCTGATCAACACTTCAACATCCAATAACTCATCAGGTGACTCCCTGTACTCTAACTCTCTAGGTAAGCTATGGAATTTACTACCCACTGAACTCACAACTCAAATTTCTCTTTCACGCTTTAAAAAGAATCTAAAACTATTTCTTAAGACACACTGGCTATGCTCCTGTACTAACCCTGACTAACTTTTTTTCCTTTTAAACTAATAATTACTCAAACTTTATAATTTTACCCTAAAGAAGCAAAATACCATATTATTGCAAATAAAATTTATGTATATATTGGATATTGACCATCTCTTTTACATTACCCATTGATGCTTACTGCTAATGTTATCCTCACTGACTATTGTATTTATATAAAAAAATATTTTTTGTTACAATTGTATTTTTTTTAGTTTGATCTGTTATGAATTTTAGATTTGTTTTTGCATGTTTTTCTTGGAGCTTTTCTCCCTGGGCCTCTACTGAAAATGGATATGTATCCAGCTAGACTAGCCCGGTCAACAAATGTAAAATAAATAAATAATAAAATTATAACATTGCAACCCATATATATATGTATACTATACATCCTTTCTCTGGCTAAAGGAGATGAATCTCTCTGCAGTGCAACAGACCGACTATCTTTTGCTTTACATGTGTAATTAAGTCAGGTCATAACAATGAGAAAAATATTTTTAATCTTCCACCTAGTTCACTTCAGTCCTTTGTTAACATGCATTCAGAATATCTACTACACTACATTAAGTATTTATAGTGCAGGATTATCAGAAACTACATTACATTCAGTATTTATGGTGTGTATATATATATACATATATATATATATATATATATATATATATATAAAAATCATACAGGAGAAAGTACACTTTTGTACCTACCATAAATGTAGATGTTCGAGTGTTCACACTGCTGCAGTCATCACACTTGGGTTATCCTGCCGTCAGGCGGTCCCGCAGTCAGCCAGAGTTCCAAAGTCTTGGTCCGGCGTCGGTTGCTGTCACTTCTTCCCTGACGTCAGTGCACCAGGGGTATACAAGATGCATCCGACGCCATTTTCTTCAGTTTTTCTTGTCCCAGATGTCAGGTGCCCCCAAGTAGGTAGGCAATACATATTGCTAATAACAAGTATACATATAAAATAAAAACAATACCTTCAGTTACAAGCAAATACACCACAAAGGTTGTATAGGATAGAAAGGTATAGATAAGACCAGCTAGTTCAGAGGGGATGGAGGGAGGGTAACCAGGACTGCAGCAGTGTGAACACTTGAACATCTACATTTATGGTAGGTACAAAGCTGTACTATGTTCATCGTGTTACACTGCTGCAGTCATCACACTTGGGTAGAATCCCAAAGCTAAGGTTGGGTAGCTGGTCTATAAGGAGTTAGGATTGGCCATGAGGCCCTGCAGAACTGCAGTGGCAAATCCTGCTCTGGATTTAGAGTAGAGAGGCAGGTGGTAATGCTTGGTAAAGGTGTGCACTGAACTCCAAGTTGCAGCCTCCAAAATTTCCTTGGTAGGTACTCCTCTGAGAATAGTCGTTGAAGTGGCTGTAGCCCTGGTGGAATGTGGCCTAATGTTTTTTGGGACTGATTTTCCATGCTGTGTGTAGCAGTACCGAATACAGTGTCCTATCCATTTGGATATAGTCTGCTTTGAGATAGCCTTGCCCTGTGATCCTGCAGCATATGCTACAAACAGTTGCTCAGTTTTCCTGATAGCTTTTGTTTTGTCCAAGTAGAAGTGTAGCTGCCTGTGTATGTCCAAAGAATGCAGAAGTTTCTCCCCTTTATTCTGGGGGTTTGAATAAAAAGTTGGCAAATGGATGGTTTGGTTAAGAGCCACACTAGATACCACCTTTGGCATAAAGGTAGGGTTTGTCCTTAGAGAAACCCTGTCCTGATGAAAAATTATAAAAGGTTCCACTGCCATTAATGCCTGTAGCTCTGAGACTCTTCATGCTGAAGTTACTGCTAGGAGCAGAGCTGTTTTCCATGATAAAAATTTTAGACTGGCTGTATTGACTGGCTCAAAAGGTGGCAGGGTCAGTTTTTCCAAAACAAAATTGAGGTTCCAAGTTGGTGTTGGTGCTCTCCGGGGCGGTCTTATGTTTTTAGTCCCTCTGAGGTACTGCTTTAGCAAGGGATGATAGAATAAAGGAGGATCCGTGTTGTAATGTGTGGAAATGGCAGAGGCATGGATCTTAATTGATGAGAAGGATAGGCCTCTGTCCAGCATCTCAGTTAAGTATTGTAAAATCTGAGGAATGTTTGGAACAAGAGGGTCAAGGCTTTGAGCCTGGTTCCAGGCGCAGAATCTCTTCCATTTTTCTGAGTAAGTTTTCCTGGTACTAGGCCTCCTGGCCTCCAAAATGACCTCTATAACCGCTTTAGAGAGAGGTGTTGCCTGTTTGACTAATGAATCTGCCATGCAGCCAGGTTTAGGGTTTTGAGCTGACCGTGCAGGATCTGATTGTTTTGTTGAGTCAGAAGGTGTGAAATTTGAGGCAAAATCCATGGTGGGCCTTGAGCTAGGTTCCTTAAGATAGGGTACCAGTGCTGGCGTGGCCAGTCTGGAGCAATCAGGATCATCTTTGGTTTCTCTTGTCTGGCTTTTAGGAGTACCTTTGAAAGGAGAGACAGAGGCGGGAATGCATAAACTTTTAGGTTTTTCTAGCAGAACAAAAGAGCATCCACTTTCCATGCTTGTTTGTGATAAGTCCTTGTGCAGAATTTTTGAAGTTGGCAATTCAGTGGGGAGGCAAAAAGATCTATGTCTGGGCATCCCCATTTTTGCATTACCATGCTGAAGATTTGTGGATTCAATTTCCATTTGTGAGGGTCCATGAAATTTCTGTTAGATCATCTGCCAGAGTATTTTTCTTTCCTGGCAGGAATTGGGCTTGCAGGTGAACTTGGTACGTTAGAGCTGTGTTCCACAAGGTCATGGCTTGCCTGCATAGGGGTTAAGAATGAGTGCCCCCTTGTTTGTTTATGTACCACATTACTGTGGTGTTGTCTGTCTTTAATAATAGTTGTCCTGGATGCAGAAGGTCCTTGAAAGCTGTTAGGGCATTTTGAACAGCCAACATCTCTTTTTGACTGATGTGTAGATGCATCTGGTCTGCGGTCCACTTGCCCTGAATGCATTTTCCTGCCATGTGTGCTCCCCAGGCGTAATCCGAAGCATCTGTTGTTAGAGTCTGCCTGGCTGTGGGTAGGGTGAAAGGCTGACCCTTGTTTAGGTGACATGCCTGTGCCCACCATCAAAACTCCTGTTGTAGGCAGGGAATCATTGGTATTACTGCTTCTAACCTGTGAGAGTGTTGAGTCCAAACACTTTTTAGGTACCATTGTATTTTCTTCATATGCAGTCTGGCATATGGTATTAGTAGTATGCAGGATGCCGTGAATCCCTGGGCCTGCAGAATTTTTCTTGCAGGGAGATGGGACTTTTTTGCCAGTAACTGAAAATATTGAGTTAGTCGAACTTGTTTGTCTGGCGTGAGGTAAGCCATCTGGGCCGTTGTATTTAAGCTGGCACCCAGGAATGTAATCTGTTATGAGGGCACTAGTTTTGACTTCTTTTCGTTTGCTGTGTACCCAAGAGAAGTTAGCAACCTTTTTACAAATGCCAGATGTTGTAGAAGGATGTCCTTTGCCTCTGCTTGAATGAGGCAGTCATCTAGGTATGGATATATTTGAATTCCTTTTTGTCTGCAAAAAGCAACTAATGGTGCCAGGCACTTTGTGAAGACCCTGGGCGCAGTAGATAAGCCAAAGGGCAGTGCAGAGAATTGGTAGTGCATTGAACCAGCTTTGAATCTGAGGTATCTTCTGCAATTTTGTCTGATAGGGACATGCAGGTATGCCTCTGAGGTCCAGAGTAACAAGCCAAGCGTTCTTGCCCAGCATTGGAAGAAGCTGCTGTAAAGTCAACATTTTGAATTTCGGAATATCGAGGTAAGTATTTAGAATTGAAAGGTCTAGTATGGGCCTCCAGGCCTTGTCCTTTCTGGGGACCAGGAAGAGTCTTGAGTAAAATCCTTGTCCTTGTTCTTGCTGTGGTACTTTTTGAATAGCTCTCATGTCCATGAGGGCTGAAATTTGTTTTTGTGCCTCTGCCCATTGATTTTGTGGCAGGTCTGGCATTCTTTTTAGCCTTGGTAAAGTATGAAAGTGGAACCTGTAACCTTGAGACACAATATTCAGAACCCATTTGTCTTGGGTGATTATTTGCCAGTTTTGAGAAAAGTGTGCTAGTTTTCCCCCCAAGGGGGCTTCCAAAAGGGAAGTGCTTGGCGTACGAAGGGGAAAGTCATTGTGACTGTTTCCTGTAAGGTTGAGACTTGTCCTCGCCTCCTTTTGGGGTTGAGGTGCCCCACTGTCTTTGTCTGTTTGAGCCTTGCGGTTGAGATCTGCCTCTTGGGTGTCTGTATCGGCCTCTCTGTGGCCTGTCTGACACTGGAAAGGACCAATTTTTTGTAGACCAATTTCTGCTAAATCGAGGTGGCTGTACCTGTAAGAAATCCTTGACTGTTTGCATAGATTTAGCTTTATCCTCCATTTTCTTTAACACCTCTTCTGCCTTAACACCAAACAAGGTATCATGCTGTAAAGGAGCATCCAATAATTTTGCCTTAACATGATCAGGTAAACTCTGTTCTTTTAATCAAGGATACCTTTGAATCACTGAGCCTGTAACTGCGACTCTACAAGAGGCCTCCAGAGAATCAAAACCACATTGCAGAGCATGTTTTCCCACCTGTTCAACTGCATGCAACAAATCCTGCATTTCTTTACAATCAGGAGCTTCTGAGCTTGCAAGCATTTTCTGTTTCAACTGAGCCATTAAACATCGTTGGTACTTAAGCATGTGAAACTGGCAATTTAAAGCTCTTACTGCTAAGGTTGCAGAAGTGTATACTTTCTTCCCCCATCTATCCAAAGCTCTGGAATCTCTGTCTGAGGGTACTGGATTTTTTGCAATGGAAGCCTTAACCCCTTTTGGACCCTAGGAAATAGTTTCTGGATCAGCAGAAGGGTTTTTATAAAGAAACTTGTGAGAGTCAGGGACTCTGTAGTACCTATCTGGTTTGGCTGGTGCAGGGAGCGAAGAATCAGGAGATAAGCTGGATTCAGAGAACACATCATCCACAATATCTAGCACAGGAGGAATAGCCAGGGGCCTGTGCTGAGGCAGTAAAAGGAAATCTCTGAGCCTTTTCTTAGATTCTGAGTAATCCTGACTTTCCCAATAGAAATGCTCCCTCATGGTATGTAAAGTGCCCCAAAAGAATAATCCTCAGGAGGAGAGGCTGAAGGGATAGATTCTTCAGCATCAGAGTCCTCATAGGGGGATATAGAGTACCCCTGGGTCTGAAGAGGAATCGGAGGAAATGGAAACCTGATCAGAGGAATCAGTCTGTATCCTGCCTAGGCCTTTTCTCAGGAGGGGGATGGGAACCCCTGATTAGAGTAATGAGGTCTTCGGCCATTTTAAGCATCTGTTTCTTACGCATGGTGGTTTGTCCAGGAGA
Organism: Protopterus annectens; assembly: GCF_019279795.1. Taxonomy (NCBI): domain Eukaryota; kingdom Metazoa; phylum Chordata; order Ceratodontiformes; family Protopteridae; genus Protopterus; species Protopterus annectens. Next base: position 405,593,124 of record NC_056746.1, read on the forward strand.
ATGCTGTACTTGTTTCTTTGTCTTTAGTGGTACTTTTGTCTTGGCTGTTGTTTTAATGGTAAGTTGTGAAGGTCTGAAAACACCCTCAGAAAAGCCGATGCCTGCTCAGCGGCTCCAGACCCAAATGAGGGATTAGTTTCCGTAGGCCCAATACCTTGAGTATTCAGAGGCCTAGTTGTCTCCATGTGGGAGTCGGAGGCGGCATGTGGCTCTGAGGTAGCGGGTGTCAGGGGCTGCGAAAGTGCCTCACGGCGAACCAGAGACTGGCCTAGAAGAGGTTTTGTCATCGATTTTGGGCCTCGGATGTCTGTCTTTATTCCTTGTCCTTGCATTTTTTCGGTATTGCGGTCGTCAGTTGATCCGATGGCATAGTATAATTGAACCTTCGGCCAAAGTAGTGCAAAGCAAAATCACAACGCCTTCTTATAGTACGTTTGTTAAATGTAGCACAAAACCAACAACTAGTGATGTCGTGATCAGGGCCTAGGCATGGAATACAGTAAGAGTGGAAGTCCTTATGAGGTATTTGCTTTCCACAAGAAATACAGTTATTAACTTTTTCTGGCATTGGTCTGAGGCAAGAAAAAAGTTTCCCCAACGGGGTACTTAGATTTATTGAAGACTTCAGATCTGAAATTCGACTTCGAAAATCTCAGGAGTCGGCCGACCGGCACTTGCGAACTGCTTCTGCTTCGGGCACTGCACTGCAAGAAAGACTGAAGAAAATGGCGTCGGATGCATCTTATATACCCCTGGCGATAGCAACCAACGCCAGACCAAGACTTTGGAACTCTGGCCGACTGTGGGACCGCCTGACGGCAGGATAACCCAAGTGTGATGACTGCAGCAGTGTAACACGATGAACATCATGTCTCTTTGGGGCAGTAGCATTGTCGCCTCACGGCAAAAGGTTTTCCGGTTTGATTCTCAGCTGGGGTGCCTTCTGTTTGGAGTCTGGATATCCTACTGGCAGTCGCATGGGTTTCCTCCGGGTGCTCCAGTTTCCTAACACATTCCAAAGACTTGCAGTAGGTGAACTGGACACTCTAAATTAGCCGCAAGTGCAACTGTGTGTGCGAGTGAGTGGTACGGATGAACTACCGTGGCAGGGCTAGCCACCTGGTGCTGTAAACCTTGGCTCAAGAGGACTGTCTTTGTTGAAGTGACACCCTGACCCCATGTGCAAAATGGGAAAAAAGAGGCTGAGGATGAATGGATACAGGAGAACATGTCTGTTCCAGGCATCATCATACTGTCCTCACAAACAAGCCAAACTGCTTTCCTGACTGTTTTTCAGCCACTTATTCTTACAGAAAGGCACCACATTAAAAGCAGTAAATCCAGAGACAACCTACATTGGACTCCTCCTGAAATCTTGGCTTCCATTACAAAGACATGTATACCTATCACTATCTTGCCATATTCAAAAGTACAAAGCTGAATTAACAAAGGTAAGCCAGTACCTTACCAATTTAAATAAATCCATATATGCAAGTTTCCCCAAAACAAAACTAGTCCCATTATAATATAGCACTTAAAGACTAAAGTTACAACTGCCACCTTCTTACAGTTTGTAGAGTGCATTCATGATGTTTGCGTCTTCTGTCAGGTGATACTTGTATGCACTAACTAAATGTTACAGTGCTACTGTATACTTATAAGCTGAGGTGTGGTAACAGTTTTAAAGGCAGGTCACATAATGCTGTGACTGAATGGCTAGGGTGGTAACAGACTTCCATATAGTATGTTTAAAATGGCCATTTCTCAGACTATTCCCTTTTTTCTGATGTATGGTGATCTCAGAGCTGGTATATACAGAAGCTCGGGGGGTGGCTTGCCCTCCCCCTGTAAAAAGTACAGTTGCACAAGGCCTCCAATAGTAGATATTCAAATTCACACTGCGAGGTGGCATATGGATTCTGTGCCTGCACAAACCTACATTGGCAATTTTCCAAAGCTTGGAATTCCTTTCTCTGACTCCCTGAGACAGGGGATCAGCTAAGCCCCCCCCCCCCCAATCAGGGGAAGCCTAACCCCTGCCACAAGAAAGTACAGTTGTGTAAAATCTTACCATAACAGCAGATGTCCCTCCCTTCACTACTGCAGTATTCCTTAGTCAAGGGATCCCCTGCCAAGGGTAGCAGAATTTCAAGCCAGTATACCAAAGCCTTAGAATTTTAAGGACGTTGTATCTCACAGGTATGCTCCCTGCTCATGGTGTACTGCATAATGGTGACATATGGATGCACTTACCTTAGAATTTAAAAGCTCCAAGAGGAACAGTATAAGGAGCACGTGCATCCATAGGGGGGAAAAAGGGGGGTGAATACTGCAACATTGAAGGGAAAGACACCTACTGTTAAGGTAAGATTTTACACAAGTGCACTATGTCCTTCCATATCACTGTTGCAGTATTCATTACTCAATGGAGTACAAAAGCTGAAGAAGAAACTTGGGAGGAGGAAGGCTCAGCAGAGCCCTCAAGAAAGCCATGCAGGATAGCACTGGCAAATCCATCTCTAGCCCTGGAAACCACACCCAGCTTTTAACGTTTAGAAAAAATACACACACAAATCCAAGTAACTGCCTCAAAGATGGAACTGGTGTCCAATACCTTGAAAAAAAAGCACCAGAGGAAGCCACAGTCCTGGCAGAATGAGCCTTTACAGAAGTAGAAAGGCTTTTCCCATGAAAAGAGTAACAAAAGAAAATGGCCTTCGAGATCCAAGAAGAAATTGTTTGCTTATAAACGGCCACACCTAAAGACCTAGAATGAAATGAAACAAAGCTTCTCAAATTTATGAAAGATTTTATTTTTATCTAAATAATACCCAAGTTGTCTATGCAAATTCAGGGTGTAAAGAACCTTATCACTAGCAAACTGCACAGAAGGGAAAAAAGTGGGCAAATGAAGAGACTGTAAGAGACAACTAATTAACCAGCTTGGGCATAAAAGGAGGATTAATACAAACAGTCGTCCTGAAAAAAAGGAGGGAAGCCATAAGGACCTGAAGCTCAAACACCTGTCTAGCTGAAGTAAGGGCCAAAAGAAGAACAGTCTTCCAAGTACAATGCTCTAAGGAAGCTGAAGCTGCGGACTCAAAAGGAGCCGGAGTCAAATTTTCAAGAACAAAATTAAGGTTGCAGGAAGCAGGAATAAGCTTCCTGGGAGGCCTAATATGAAGGACCCCTTTAAGAAATTGTTTGACCTCAAATCTAAGATCCAAATGAGGAGTCAAAGGCAGATGAGTAGAAATAGCTGAAAGGTGGGGTTTAACTGAAGAGTATGCCAACCCAACAAGGAGCAAGTCACAGAAATAAGAAAGAACCAAAGGAACTTCCACAGAAAGTGTATCCAGGTTACGAGCAAGATACCAAACAGAAAATTTCTTCCAATTGGACCAATAAGATTTCTTGGTAGTGGGTTTCCTGGCCTCCTGCAGAATCCAAAGCACATCATTAGAAAAAAGTGCCCAAAGGGGATGAAAATCCTATCACTCACAGTGCCAGATGAAAAGTGGACAAGTAAGGATGGATAAGAGACCCCTTGTGTTGTGCGAGTAGGTCCACCCTGTAAGGCAACCTGTGGTGATTGCCCTTTGCTAGGTGCAGAACAAGAGGGAATCATTGCTATCTGGGCTAAAAGGGAGTCACCAACAAGATTTTGTGAGAGTCCTGTTCTGTCTTGACCAGGACCCTTGGTATGAGAGGAAGGAAAGGGAAGGCATAAAGAAACATCTCCCTCCAAGAGAAAGAGAGGGTGTCCACCTTCCAAGCCAGAGGACATGGGACTCTGGTGAAAAAGACAGGAAGTTGTCTGTTCAGAGAGGAGGCAAAAATATACACCTAAGCAGTACCCCACTGGTGGACAACGTCCAGAAACACATCTCTGTGAAGCACCCATTTGTGAGTCTGTGTTATGGACTTGCTCAGAGAGTCTGCCACAAGGTTCTGTTCTGAAGGAATATAAACAGCCTGAAGATTCACCTGATACTGGACAACCAGATCCCAAACCAAGAAATATGCACAGAAAGCCAACAACAGAACTGCACACCACGTACTTAATAAAATAAATAAGATATGTATTGACCGTGCTTTCGTCAAAAAACTTCTTCAGAATAACAAATAAATCAATGAAATTTCCTTTTTAAAAACACATTCAGCATTTCATAGGTTGAATAAATCCCACATGACGTGACATAATTTCCCCTAACACATTCAGCATTTCATAGGTTGAATAAATCACACGACTTGACATAATTTCCCCTAACACATAAACATTTGTGAAAACCCGTTTACACTACATCAAAGTCAAAACACCCAGTGTTCATAAGTACAATGTCCCTGAAAAAATATTATATGAATAAAAGACCATCAATTCAAATAAAAGTAGTGACATTTACATAGGTCAACCACTGATAAATATTGTTAAATAAAATACATTGATTTTTAACCTTAACAAAGAGCCAAGAGACAATCTATCATTAAGGCTAGGTGCAATACAAGTGTTTGTTCTGATCTGCCATTTGAGTTCAAGAAACTGAAGATATACATCTGAAGGTCCCCCTCCAGAACACAGGTCCACATGGTCAATGACCCCAAATTTAAATGAATGAGTGGAAAACTTCTTAATATGTTTACAGTGGGCATTGTCCTCTTTTTCCTGTCTTATATCATAAAGATGTTGTTAGATTCTTTGTTTTAGAGCTCTAATAGTTTTTCCTATGCAGAAACTGTCACACGAATCACAGACTGCAAGATACACCACACCTTTAGAAAAACAATAATATTTTTTCTTAAGCCAAATGGTCCCAAAACCTTTACCTACTAGTTTAGATTCTTCCATGATATAAGAACACTGACCGCATCTATCACATTTGTTATTACCAGCTGTATCCAAAATTTCCATTTTCTTCCCCTCAATTAGTCCCTTCAAGGACATATCCCATTTATAAACAATAAGGGGTTGTGTACCAACCTTAACACGAAACTTCATTGTCTAGGTTGAAAATGCACCATAGTTTTTTAATGATTTGTTTTATATCAAAGAAATCCAAAGTGTACGTAAGAATCAAAGCCCTACAAAATCTGTTACCACCTGCATTCTCTACCTTTTCAGGAAGACCAGAAAAAAGCAAAATTTTATAAGTACCTTGCTGTCTTTTTTCCATTACTTTACTTTGATTACTATTAACAAAGACAGCAGGGTAACCCCTTTTTTCCAACATGTTCTGCAGTATATTACATTCAGCCAAAAAATCAGATTCCTCAGAAATCATCCTTGCAAGTCTCACATATTGCCCTTTAACAAGGGACTACTTCTGTTGAGAAGGGTGCCAACTCAAAGTGTAACAAATAGTTTGAATATGTGGGTTTCCTGTATAAATGGAAGTAAAAATCTTCCTATCAAGGTCCTTCTTAATGGTAATGTCCAAGTAGTTTAACTGATACACATCTTTGACCATAGTAAATTTCAAGAAATGTGTATGACTGTTAATATATGTAAAAAACCTATCCAAATCAACTTCACTACCTGTCCAAAAAAGAACCAAATCATCCAAATACCGACCATACAGTGCCCACATACTTTTAAATTCTGAGTCTAGAATGTACAAATCTTCCCAATGAGCACAAACAATGTTGGCGAACACTGGGGCACAACAAGCACCCATAGCCACACCTTGGGTTTGTTTAAAAATCTGGCCTTCGAAAGTAATAAAATTGTTGTCGAGTACTAGTGCTATACAAGTATGGAATGTTAAAATAGTATTATGGTCCATACTAGAATTGAAACAAAGACAGTCATAGAACCACTCAACCCCAATTTTGTGTGGAATTACAGAAAAAAGGTCACAGATGTCAATTGTGACCATAATCAAAATTGTCAGAATACATCCCCGGCTTGATTTTTCCCAAAAAATCCCTGGAATCTTTTATCAACCACTGCCTATCATCTAATGTTTAACTTTGCTATCAATATATTTTGCTAAGCAAAGAGTCTTTGATGCTTTAGCATTAACAACTGGGCACAACAGGGGGTACACAATAGATTTGTGGACCTTTGGGATTCCAAAAATAGTTGGTATTGTGGGATGTTTGAAACCTCAAAAAATCAGAGAGATCCAAACTAATCTGACCATTTAAAAGTAGTTCTTCTAAGGTCAAGTCTATGTTCCTGTAAGCCAAGTTTAACTCATTCTTAGACACTTCAGTATAGGTGGAAGTAAAGAGCATAGTGAACATTTTCCCATTATACACCTCCTTGTCCATCACAACCAGTCACCCTCCTTTGTCCGGTTTCGTAAGTCTTATGTCACCTCTGTCTAAAATATCCTTCAACAGAAGTGTTTCAGCCTCGGACAAATTAGGGGGTGCCAACTGTTTACCCTTTGTCAAGTTTCCCTAATTTCTAACTCACAAAGGGATTCAGAAATCTTTTATATTAGATGAACAGGGTATATGAACAAACTAGGTCTAGACAATGGTCCTGTATTAGGGTTCAAATTATCACCAGAAAGAAACATAGCAAGATTCAGTTTCCTACAAAACATTTTCAACTGTAAAATGGTATCAATTAAATTAGCTTTCCTTGTAGGCACAAAGTTAAAACCTTTGGAAAAAAGTTCAGCCCATTTAGGCCCAACATTAATATGACTGTAGTTGTAAACAGTAAAATCATCACAAAGGTTATTAACAATTGTAACCCCATCATTGTCCATGTTTTCATAGTTCTGAAAATCTAATTCTGGTAAACTGTTCCTCTCCCTCTCCATTGATTCTGTTGAGGTTGGAACCCAGGCCTCCAATTCTTCCGGCACTGATTGTTCTGGTTCCACAACTTCTCTGACCGTCCCAATGGAGCAGAGTCTAAAGAGACTTCACAGATGTTGTTGTTACTAGTTTCACAGTCAAATCCATCACACAAATCACTGTTGCCATTCCCATTCAAGTATGCAGCTTGCTGCCCCAAAGAGGGATCAGGGTGGGCCCTACTAGCCTCATAGTCTCGTTTGTCCCTTAACAATTTCTTTTCTTTCCTTGTTTTTAATTTTTCCATGTCAATGTCCACAACTCTGAAAATGTTAAAAAAAAAAAAAAAAAAAAAAAAAATAATTTTGTCTTGTATCAAACAACAAATCACTTTTTATACTGGCTTCTAGTCTATTAATGTCCCTCAATAACAGAGCCATTTTCTTGTTATCAGCCATTAATACTTGTAGTAATTCGCATCCCTGTATTAAACAGTTAGTTCTTTATGCAGTTGCGAATCTTTAACTAACCCAGTCGGAAATTTCCAAGACTGGAGGCCTTCAAGAATATGTTCCCTGTTCAAACATACCTGAAAATAGTTATTTTCCAGCTGCAGCCATTTATATTTAAATGTAAAATCCTGGAATAGTTCAAGTTGTTCGCCAAAGCTTCCCAACTCAACAGCAGCAGCTGAATTCATGTTAGAGATGCTGAATTCAGTCCTAAGCCATTGCTCCAAGGCAACAGGCGTACTGGCTTCCCCTCTGTTTACTCCAAGCCCAGACAGGGTCAGGGAGCACCTTTACAACATACAATGTGCTTCCATGGACAATGCTTTGTCTAAGCATACGATTAGCACTAACGCTAGTCACACTTTCAGGTTTATGGTTATTGATAGAATCTTTCCCACTGCTAGAGGCGGTGACATCATGAATTTAACTGAAACCAAAGAGGTCAAATGGATGATAAAACTAAGGGATGACCAAGGTAGTTGACTTAATAAAAAAGTTACACTTAGACCTATATTAAAGGGACGTAGCCTTAGGAGTTGACCTTGCTTCATTTCATATTTTTATATCTTTATTTTCATTTTTGATATGTACTCATAACTCTATATGTATTTTTTATATGCATTTATTGGTGTTTTATGTCTATTTTATATAATTATATGCTCTCTATTTTTATAAGCTCTTTAGCTGCTAACGTGATTGGCTTAAGGCCATTTGAACTATGTATATATTGCAGTGGTTGATTCTCTCTGTGTCTGTGGTCTGATGAAGCAGTAGTGAAAGCGCTTACCAAGTTTTACTTATTTGGCAACTAAGTTTTATTTGTTTGGTAATAAATATGTTTCTACTTCAGCCAATGTGTTACTCCATTGGTTTTGTTCTGTGATTATTTCATTTTTCTTCCAACGGTGTATTTATCTAAGTCTGTGCTTTTCCATAGTTTTTATTTACATTAAGAAAATAAATTGAATTATTGCTCATTCAGCCAGTTTTAATAAATGGTCTTCAACCATCTGGATGTCTCTGAGAAGACTTTCACCCAGAATGACCCCAGGTTAACTATAACATAAAATCCTGCCTGCATACAGTTTCTACGAACTCTGAGCATTCATAGCACATCTCCACACTCCTGTCTAGGTCTTTGCCTGGAAACAAATGGTGTTGTTTATACAGTAAAACAGGTGCACATACATTAACATAAAAATCAACAAAGCATAGTGGCAGTTCATTTTCATGCAGTATATATACCCATTTTCTTTATAACAACTGTTGTATTATTCACTCCAACATTAGACATACTTCTCAACCTCTTACAGCAAGAAATTTGGACAAAGCCAATAAAATAAAAGTGGTACAAAGGCACAAAAATAGGGACAAATTTTAAATATTGCTCTTATAAACTTAGAAGTTGATAGAATAAATAGATTTTGCATTAGCATGCATTTTCTGAAGGGTATGAAGTCTGAAACTCATCTCTCTGTCATTATTTTCTAGATTCAAACTTTAATGATTTGCCACTAACTTGCCTGAAAAAACACAATTTTATGAAAAATGGACCAAAAATACAGGGCAAAAATCTGTACAGTTGAGAGGATATGATACACAAATTACTCAGTTCCTGCCTTCCCTTAAGCTTCTTGTTCTGCATGTGTAACTCCCACAGATTCCATTTATTTCTATGTAATTTGCTTCTTCCCTCACACATTGTTGGTTTTGTAATCTTCCCTCTTACTACACAATTCTAGAGAGAGATACTTAATGTGCATGGACTAGAGTGGAAATCAGAATGGATACTAGCAGAATTTACTTCTTTTTTGTGAAGGAAGCACCAGACCAAGAAAGCCAACAGTAAAACTTCCAAAACAGAAAGTTGCCTTTTTCTGTAAAGGTTGTGCGGCCATTTAGGTTTTTGCTAAATATTCACATACATTAAAAGACTGTAGTACAGAACCCCAAATCCATTCCTTACCATCAGAATCGTGTCTCACATAGGAAATCAAAGACGGTCAAGGAAAAAAAAATGAAGTGGACCTCAAGTTTGATAGTAAGCAAGTGAAACATGCAATACAAATATAATCTTTTAGCAGTGGAACTGTAATCACTAAAGGTGTGCAGATATTGTAGTAAAAAATCAAACAAAATGCTTACCAGTTGTAAGTGGGTACAGAACACAATATGAGCAGTGATGTACATATAACCTCACTGTAGGTGCACTTGCAGTTAAAGACCCCCTACGACTGGGTCAACTTGATGTAATACAGTACTCAGTATCTCTTAATTGTACAATGTAGCCAGAGACCAGATACTATATGCATCACAAGGGGTGGGCAACAGTGTAGAAAGTAAAATCCAGAAATCCTGACTACACTGCTTTACTGCAACATGCAATATATATATATATATATATATATATGTATGTACATTGTGTGTGTGTGTATAACGTGACAGGTCCCAGCATAACTTAAGAGATCAATTAAAATGAGAAAAGTGCACATAATGACAAGTGTATGGGAAATAAAGAGAATATAAATCTAGAAGAATGGATGAAGACTAGAAATCAGTTAAAAAAATCTGCATAATTTTAATACAAATGAATGAAATGCAAAACTAGGACACTGATCTAAATGCACAGTACTATTATCCTTGCACACCTGTGCCCTAGTATGCTAACAGAAATGGGGCCAGTTGACAAAAACAGCCTTGGGGCATCTCTGCACATGTGTCAGGATAGATTTACACAAGTGCAGAAGTATGGAGGTGCTGCTGACAAAGATAATGCTGGGTAAGTGAAATGAAGTGTTTGCTGCAGAAGGAACAGTTTAATTAATTCCCCTTATCTTAGTTGAGGTTAGACCACATATGGAGTACAGGCCATGATCCTGAGCACCTTATGTCAGACTAGATATTTTAAAACACAGAACGGCCTAGCACAACATGACTACAATGATAAAGTACCAGGAAGTAGTAACCTGTTAAAGATGCTAAATGAATTAAAGCTAATGAGCCTTAAAACAGGCAGACCAAGGGAGCTCACCTATTTCTGTCTGTTTCAATGTAGAGCAATTTATTACCTACAAAATTAGGTTTCAGGCTTGCAGAAAAAAAATACATTACATAATGTCAGCTTTTACAATCCCTTGTTTTACTTCAACAGCTGATTTCTGTTTATTTTTGCAATGCTTCCATCTCTTAACTTATTGGTCTACGGATTTCCATACTGCATACTGTGGGGGGATAATGTGAGATGTCAAGATCAGATGGAGTCACAAAAAGTCATTAATGCACAATCTGCACAGCATCACAGGATCATCTTCGTTAGCTACAACTCTGATTTGTTCACGTGTCCCTCTGCAGCAGAGCACACAAGAGGCTATAACATCTATGGTAATGCTCCCAAGTGCCTGCGATGTTCGCAACACATGCGTTCACACGGACATAAGCCACTCATCACAAGGGTTCAGACTACTGCTGCAGATGCTCCCAGACTCTCTCCCAAAGGACAGCAGCACTTCCGAAGGTGGTGATTTCTCCTTTCTGTGACTCATATTCTTAATTACTAAATGTGTTAGCCACCATGAGTCATTTGTGCTGTATGAGGAAGCACTAATGGTTGATCTAATACAACACAGCAAATAGTTGTTTTATAAAAGCTGCCATAGAAGCAGTTTCTAAAACCTTACTAATATCAATATAAAGGTTTAGAAGTCAACAGGTAATGTTTACTTATTTATCTATTTTACTTAGCTAAAGGGATTGGTAAACTAGTGCAGAGTGGGTTTGGCAAAACAGTTAAGTTATTGAACCTCATAGACACAAGGTGCAGGCTTTGATTCTGACCACAGGTTACTGGCTAGGCTTAAAAAGGCCATTCAAGGCAGTTAGCCTAGTATTCACCTATGAAACAATGACCCTTTTCAGACATGATCCAAGCCATATGTATAAAAAGAGAAACGGCTTCAGGTAAAACCCAGGTGCACAAAACCAGAACTATATATAACCAAAAATACACCGAGGTACCACACAATAGCGTCTTTATTACACAAAAAATAAGAACAGTGGTGAGCGCTTTCGCAAAACTAATTGATTCATCAGACAAGAAAATAAAATAAAATAAAACACTCCATTGCTTATATACAGATGGAACCATTGAGTCAATGGTTCCATCTGTATATAAGCAATGGAGTGTTTTATTTTCTTGTCTGATGAAACAATTAGTTTTATGAAGCCACCACTGTTCTTATTTTTTGTGTAATAAAGACGCTATTGTGTGGTACCTCGGTGTATTTTTAGTTATATATGATCCAAGCCATACACAGACATCTACAGTTAATAAGCATGCTTTCCAATGATTTCATTTAAAACACATTTTACAGTATTAACAGGCCAAGCGTTTACAGTTAGTATGTTACTTGCTTTCCTTCTGGAAAGCACATACACCTCTGTAGGGACCTAATACATGCATATAATAAACTTTCTTCAAAGAACTAATGTTTCTTATCACTATGTACTCCATGACATTGTAGTCTGAAGAAATACCCCTTGTTCCCAACATTTCTTCCAAAAGATGTTAACTACATACAGAGTGCAGTAGGAGGCAACTCGTTTAAGCAACTTACTAAACACTACTGTCTTCATCAGTAAATGTAAAACCAAAGTCTCCTAACTCTCCAATACATTTATTTTAAAACAAAAATGAACACTGCTTAACATTTCATGAATTATATACTGTCTTACTGACCATTCTACTGTAATTTTTGTTTCTATCTTCATCCATGCTATACCCACTTCCTCTTACAGCGCTTCCAATACAATTTTACATACTATAAATGGCTTTCCTTGCTTGTTCTTGATCGACAAAAGTTCATAATCTGCTTGCTTGTGTCAGAGCAAAACAATGGACTCCTGAAACTACTGTGTGCTGTTTTGGGACTTCCATTTTTTTCCAAATGTTGTGTCACCACAACCTGTGTATCACTGCAGGGGTGGGGGATGTAATGTGCAGAGGATTTACCCCTATGCAAATAACACTTGTTTCACCTGCCCAGTTACTTTGCATACAAATAGTCAGCTTTCAAAACTGTAAGAGCAAGCACTTGCAGTATATGAAAATATGGTATGATTTCTCATAGTAAAAGCACTGGATATATTTTAAAGTCTTCCACTACATTCTTTACAAGCATGTGTGAAATACCTCTATAAGAAGTATGTCCTTAAGCCAGTCCTATACCTTCAATTTTCTAATTGCTACGTACCCTCACTCTTAACTTTAAGCCACTCATTAGTCCTCCTTTGATGACAAGGTGAAGCCACATTAGCCTCAATCTCACACATTCATCTCTTAAAAGTACAGACAGTCCAGATTGCATTTGAACCCACAGTTCAAAATATCTTTACTGCAAAATCAATGTTATTTTTACACTCCATGCTTTTATTCCAAGAACAGAATTCCCTAATCCCTTCTCCCCATTTCTAACACTACCATATTTTACAGTCTCTACTAGTACCAACAAAACAGCAGCCACTCTTGGTACGTCATCCCTTAGTGCGACTTTTGAGCCACATTACTGATTTATGAAACTTTCCACATATGCCAGTTTAAGGGTTCATCGTGGTCCCCCAAAGTAATTTGAATGGCACTGGAGCCCAGTCTTCTGGCCTAAACCAGAGTGCAGTGCTGTTTTGAGAGGTCATGCTGCCTCCAGTTAGGATGAGACAGCGCGTCACTGGCAGCCACATCTTTTAAAAGATTTGTTAGCTTTTTGTTTACTCTTCCCAGTAAATGATAACCCATGCCCCTTTTTTGCCTAATTCATTCTTCCCTATTCTTGACATTGAAAAACATCAAACAAAAAAGGTGAGAGCCTAGGGCAATGGCTCCAAAAAGCATTCTCCTTACTAGCTGACAAGTGTGAAGCAATGCCCAGCTACACTGAGCTACCATGAGTGCATGGTTCTGCAAACTTGGGACGCTCAACTGGGGTAGTTGCATTTCTTGGCTGGGCTTATGCCCTCCCATATCCACATGCCCCTGTGTGTGGAAGCACTTTACTAAGCTTTCATTGTCAGGCAGTGCTCCAGCAGCAGGATTTTCTTTCTTTTTTAAACAATTTACCTTTATTCAAACTCATCAAGATTCAAAACTGTAACAATGTGTGCTCATCTCATGCATGGTGCACCTACTATTTTCCCCACCTACTAGACCCTTCGTATTTCATAAGGGAAAATATTTTCACAAATTCTGAAATTCTAAAGTTAAACAATTGGTCCAGCCCATAAAACTGGGATTACAATCTTAACTATCTTCAATACTGAAAACAACAATAGAGTCCATCCAACACACATTTATACGACATTCAACATATCATTAAACCCTGTAACTATTTACAAAATGACCTGCAGTCCCATTCCACTTTACTTCCTGTGTCAGGGCATTGAGCATTTCCCATACTTTCCCCTGGATTTATTCCAGACATCCCAAGTGAGCCTGTATCTCCTTCCCAATCTACAGACAGAATTTTTATCTGTCTCATCATTGTGTAAATCTCTTCAATTTTACATGCCTCTTTCACTTTTTGAGTTGCTGCCTTTTTTGGTCACTATTAGCAGTGGTGATCCTTAGCATATCCAGACCTCCTCCTTCACCAATTCACTTCCACCACTTCCTTACTTAAGTGCACCTCCCATCCTACTAATCTAAATATACAAGTCAGTAGCCTCCCTTTTAAACTCCGTCACAAATAGCTCCAAAATATATGCTCCCACATTCCCATCTCCTTAGCATTACACCTCCACCATTCATTGGAGAAAACATCTTCTTTAATCTCTTTGGTGTATAAATATATTTGTGGAGGCAGCACCAGACACAAACATTCTAAATTTTCTAGATTTACAGAAACAGGATTTTCAGACTGCCCATCCTTTTTGGTGGCTGAGCTGACCTTGGATGTTCAGTGCCTCCTCTCCCCAGCCAACATTCTCTAGCACCCAGATACTTGTTAAACCTGGGTTGCCTGAAGCATAGTTAGAGCTCCATCTCTCTATGCAACTGAGCCGATTCATTAGCAGTCACAGTACACGTCTTCCTCCACCGCCACTGTTGACCAGCCTTCTAACACAATTGGTGGCTGAACTCAAAACTAACCAACAGTTTGGTTATAAGCAAACCCTCTATGCCAATGGCCAGCTTTCATCTAGAATAGTCATATGCAGTGCCCCTGTAACACTCCATTTACCAGTCATCTTGGTGGGCCCTCCACTGTCCCTGTGTCACATATCCAATTCTGAGCAGCTGCCATACTCCAGACAATTCTTTCAGGTTTGCAACACACACACAGACACACACAGACACACCTCCAAGAGTGCATAACACATTACAGGCCTTAAGGTAATCTACAAGGGAGACTTTTTTTTGTTTTGGCACTTTAATATGGTCAACAAAACAAGAACTGGGACCAGCTCCAGCACTGTTCCCTACAGCATTGCTGTGAGTACACTCCCGTCTTTAGCAGAGTCCCATTTTTTGCCTCTCTGGATTGGGAACTGGCTACTGTTGCATGAGCTGTATCACTTTCTGGACAGGAAACTGCTATAAATGGTTGAAATCCATGTAAAAACTGACCAGTGCTCCCCCAATCCATCAACCTAGCCCCCCCCGAGAGGAATCAGATAATATATGTGTGTGTGTGTGTGTCCAGATTGTCTCATATCATATGATTCAGTACAGCCATGTTAGCGTAGGAAGGTAGCAAGTCAGTCACTGCATACCTCTTTTCCCAAACTCCTTCTTTTAAGAAACTGATATGCCCCAACCTCACTCATCTAGAATCAACAAGTGATTCAGTGAAATGCATTCTTGGGCCAACAGGTGAAACTGTCATGCTTTTTAATTACAGTTTTGAGAAATGATGATGATGATCCTCATACAATGAGTCTGCCTACTTCTGTAACTTTGCTTCATGGTAATCCTTACTGAGGAGTGTTTGCATCTTATACCATGCAGAGAAATCAAAAGACTAAGCCAAGTTACCTTACTATTTGCTAGAAATTGATGTTATAAGGAGCAAGGCAAAGTCATATAATACGCCCTTCTCAAGTCAGACAGCGTCTGTAGATTCGTAGAATTCTAGACACATGCTATTTCTTGGACTGGGCAGAATCCTCAAAACAAAGCATTAAAAAACACATCAATTGCAGTGTCAACCAAATGGCTATGATGCTTAAAAATCCTTAATGGAAAAAAATCTGGACCATTAACACATATGCCTAAAGCAGTTCTTCCTCCATTGAGATGTACTTATAACTTTTATGCTCTAACCTTATTTTTGAGGTCTTCTATGAAATCTCACAGTTAGTTATATTTTACATAAAACTAAGTAAGTAGTGAAGGTGTGCATCTTGAACTTCTGATGCAACACCTTTTATTTTAAGGTGCTTTTTTTTTTGTTAGATCCCAGTCCCTGATCAGATTCTGCATTCTTGATTGAATCATTACCAATCTGTTACAGGTCTTAATTATTCCTAGAGAGTGACAGCACTGCAAATCATCAAGTGCTACCAGTAGCTGCAAAGAGTACACCCTAGCCTCTCCACAGTAAGGCAGCACACGTGATGCCTTAAAGTGGCGCCACCTGTCACGCCTATAAGTGCACCATTAGGCACTGTTGCCCTAAAGAGGTGCATGTCCTACAAAGTGTATGCCTCAGGTCCCTGCCTGCACTTGACTTGCTATGGCAATTCCTCCCATCTCCCGGAAGAGAAAAGTACAGTTGTGTACACTTACCATAAATGTAGATGTTCGAGTGTATTCACTGCTGCAGTCATTACATTTGGGTTATCCGCTTGCAGGTAGCCCTCAGTCGGCCTGATTAACAAAGTCTTGGGTCCTGAGTCAGTTGCTGTCCCTTCTTCCATGACATCAGGTCGTTAGGGGTATAAAACATGCAGCCGACGCCATTACATCAGTTTTTCTTGCCCCAGATGTCAGGTGCCCCCTAATGGCAAACAATTAAACATAAAAACACAAAAATATACCTCCAACAAAAAAGCAAACACACCAAAAAGGCTTTTAAGCATAATAAAGGAAAGCAG
The DNA here is from genome assembly GCF_019279795.1 of Protopterus annectens. NCBI lineage: Eukaryota > Metazoa > Chordata > Ceratodontiformes > Protopteridae > Protopterus > Protopterus annectens. Next base: position 405,609,470 of record NC_056746.1, read on the forward strand.
AAGTACAGCCAAAAGAAGTTAGGGGGCTGCAACAGTGAATACACCCGAACATCTACATTTATGGTAAGTGTACACAACTGTACTATGTTCTTCGTGTCGCACTGTTGCAGTCATTACATTTGGGTAGATTCCCAAAGCTATGGTAGGGAGGAGGAATTTAGATAGCTTTAGGGCCAGCTATAAGGCCCTGCAAGACTGCAGTGGCAAAGCCAGCTCTGGATTTAGAGAAAATTGACAAATGATAATGCTTGGTGAAAGTATGCACAGAACTCCAGGTAACAGCTTCTAGGAAGTCCCTGATAGGGACGCCTCTGAGAAAGGCTGTAGAGGTAGATGCAGCCCTGGTGGAGTGAGGTCTGTTCCCCTGGGGATAGGTTTTCCATGGTGCTTATAGCAGAAATGAATGCAATGGCTTATCCATTTAGAAATGGTTTGCTTTGAAATAGCCTTCCTCTCTGCCCCTGCAGCAAATGCCACCAGCAGTTGTTCAGATTTCCTTGGAGGTTTAGTCCTGTCCAAGTAGAATCTAAGTTGTCTGTGCACATCTAAGGAATGCAGTATCCGTTCCCCTTTATTTTGTGGATTGGGAAAGAAGCTTGGCAAATGAATGGACTGATTAAGAGCCACACTGGATACCACCTTGGGCATGAAGGATGGATTGGTTCTGAGGGACACCCTGTCCGCATGAAAGATGATGAAAGGCTCCACTGCCATAAGGGCCTGTAATTCAGATACCCTTCTAGCTGAAGTTATTGCTAAAAGGAAAGCTGTTTTCCAAGAAAGAAAAGTCTGCAGTAGCAGCTGGCTCGAAAGGAGGTAGAGTGAGTTTCTGCAAGACAAAGTTATGGTCCCAGGCTGGGGTTGGAGCTCTCCTGGGTGGTCTCAAATTTTTTGGGCCTTCTGAGGAACTGCTTGAGCAGTGGATGAGAGAAGAGGGGAGGTTCTGTGTTATAATGAGCTGAAATGGCTGAAGCGTGGATTTTAATGGAGGAAAAAGACAGGCCCTTGTGAAGCATCTCAGCTAAGTATTGTAAAATCTGAGGTAAGTTGGGCGCTGCTGTGCTCATCCCTTGAGATTGGTTCCAGGCACAGAATCTTTTCCATTTTTCAGCATAAGATTTTCTAGTACATGGCCTCCTTGCCTCTAAAATGATATCCATCACAGGTTTGCTGAGGGATGGTAAAGGAGAGATTAAGTAATTAGCCAGGCTGCAAGGTTCAGTGTTGGAAGCTGAGGGTGCAGAATCTGGTTCTCCTGCTGAGACAGCAGGGAAGGAGTCTGAGCACGTGCCATGGAGATAACTGTGACACACTACGCAGGAGGGGGTACCAGTGTTGGCGCGGCCAGTCTGGAGCAATCAAAATCATCCTTGGTTTGTCCTGTTTGATTTTTAGGAGTACTTTGGAGAGCAGAGGCAGAGGGGGGAAGGCATAGACTGACAGGTTTTTCCAGCTGAAGGACAGAGCATCCATTTTCCAGGCTTGTTTGTGGGGAGTCCTTGTGCAAAATTTGTCCAACTGGTTGTTATGGGGAGAAGCAAACAGGTCTATATCTGGGCTCCCCCATTTGCTTGTCAACATCTTGAAAATCCTTGGTTCCAGTTTCCACTTGGGTGGGTCCATGAGGTTTCTGCTTAGCCTGTCTGCCAGTGTATTTAATTTTCCTGGCAGGAATTGAGCTCGTAGGTGCACTTGGTAGCTCAAGGCTGTGTTCCACAATGCCATGGCTAGTCTGCAGAGGGGGTAAGAATGTGTAACCCTCCTGCTTATTTATGTACCACATAACAGTGGTGTTGTCCATCTTTACCATTAGTTGTCCTGGAAGAATGTAGTCCTTGAAGGCTGTCAGAGCATTTTGTACAGCTAACATTTCTTTTTGATTGATATGCAGGTGCATTTGACTTGGGTTCCATTTGCCCTGAATGCACTTCCCTGCCAGGTGAGCCCTCATGCATAGTCTGATGCAGCTGTTGTTAGGGTTTGGGCAGCAGGGGGTGGTGTTTAAGGTAGTCCCTTGTTTGGTGGCAGGCCTCTGCCCACTAAAGGAACTCTAGGCATAGGCAAGGTATGATAGGAATCATTGTTTCTAGGTCTTGAGAATGATGACACCGTAGGCTTTTTAGATACCACTGTAGTTTCCTCACATGCAGTCTTGCATATGGAATTAGAAGAATGCAGGAAGCCATGAACCCCAAGGCTTGCAGTATTTGTCTTGCAGAGAGCAGGGTTTTTGTGGCCACTTGTTTGAAGTAGGTTGTCAAATTAATTTGCTTTTCTGGCGTGAGGTAAGCCATCTGGGAAGTTGTATTTAAGCTTGCTCCCAGGAATGTAATTTGTTGACAGTGTACCATGTGTGATTTTTTTTTCCGTTTATGGTGTACCCCTGACAAGTTAGAACCCTTTTTACAAAGGCCAGATGATTCAAAAGTATGTCCTGGCTTTCTGCCTGAATCAGACAATCATCCAGGTAAGGGTACATTTGAATATTTCTTTGCCTGCAAAATGCAATAACTGGAGCTAGGCACTTTGTGAATAGCCTGGGTGCAGTAGATAAGCCAAAGGGCAGTGCAGAAAACTGGTAATGCAAACAGCCTGCTTTGAAGCGTAGGTATCTTCTGCAAGATTCCCTGATTGGGATGTGCAGGTATGCTTCTTTTAAATCTAGTGTTGCCAACCAGGCATCTTTGCCTAGCATAGGAAGTAACTGGTGAAGAGTCAGCATCTTGAATTTTGGAATCTCCAAAAAGGTGTTTAGAGTAGACAGGTCCAGTATAGAACGCCATGAATTGTCTTTTCTGGGTACCAGGAAAAGTCTTGAGTAGAAGCCTTGTCCCTTTTCCTCTTCTGGTACCAGTTGAATAGCCCCCATGCTTAAGAGAGAAAGTACTTGTTTTTGGGCCTCTGCCCACTGATTTGGGGGTAGGTCCGGCCACCCACTTGATGTTGGCAACGTGTGGAAGTGAAATCTGTATCCCTGGGACACTACATTTAAAACCCATTTGTCCTGGGGAGTTCCTAATTCTTTGCCTGAAGAGCAATCTTTCCCCCCAAAGGGGCAGTCAGTTGATAAGTGCTTGGAAATTTTAAAAAGAAGTCATTGAGACTGTTTACCATTGGGGGAGACTTATTATTCTCAGACTTGGAAGTGGAGACCCCCACTGCTTAGTTCTGCGAGTCCCATGGGACTGAAACCTGGGGTTTTTGCTGTGTCTGAGTTTGGCTTGAGAAGACCTGTAAGGGGCTGGAAAGGAACAATTCTTAGAGGGCCAGTGCCTACTAAATCTAGGAGGCTGAACTTGTAAAAAATCTTTTAACAGTTTGCATAAATTTAGCTTTATCTTCCATCTTTTTAAGAACTTCTTCAGCCTTGTTGCCAAACAGGCGGTCCTGATTTAAAGAAGCATCCAACAATTTAGCTTTAACATGATCAGTCAAATATTGCTCCTTAAGCCAAGCATACCTTCTGAGCACAGACCAAGTAACAGCAGCCTTGCAAGAGGCCTCTAGTGAATCAAAACCACATTGCAAAGTATGTTTTCCAACTTGTTCGGCAGAATGCATTAAATCCTGTAATACTTTATTTTCCACACAGTCAGGAATCAACATCATTTTCTGTTTAAGCAGTCCAAAAACATGTTGCTGATATCTTAGCATATGAAACTGGCAGTTTAAAGTCCTAATGGCCAAGGTTGCAGAAGTGTAAACTTTCTTACCCCATCGATCCAGCGCCCTGGAGTCTCTATCAGAAGGGGTAGGATTTTTAGCAGTAGAAGCCTGAATGCCCTTGGACCCCTGTGAAATAGTCTCTGGATCTGCAATAGGATTTTTGAAAAGGAACTTGTGGGACTCAGGGACCCTGTAGTATCTGTCAGATTTTCTGGGAGCAGGAGGCAGGGAATCAGGGGCCAAACTAGATTCCGAGAAAGCAAAATCAACAGTGTCTAGTACAGGAGGAATAGCTAAAGGCCTATGCTGAGGTAGGAGAAGGAAATCCCTAAGCCTCTTTTTTGAATCAGAAAAATCCTGGCTTTCCCAGTGGAAATGCTTCCTTAGTGTATGTAAGGTTTCCCCAAAAGAAAAATCCTCAGGAGGGTAAGCAGAGGGAATAGAGTCCTCTGCATCAGAATCCTCATAAGTAGGTAAGGACAAATCCAGATCATCAGAACAGTCAGAAAAAAACAGGATCCCAATCAGAAGATTCATAATCAACTTCAGTTCTAGGCCTCTTAGAAAGGGGGGGTTGGCTACCCCTGATTAAAGTTATTAGATCTTCAGCCATTCTTATCATTTGTGTTTTAGGCCTAGAGGCCTGAGCATATGGACTGGGCGTCAGTTTTTTTAGACATGGATCGAGATTTAGGCCTAAGTAAAGAAGGAGGCGTCGGTTTAATATGCAAGTCCGTAGGCCTGAATACACCATCAGAAGCCGGTGCCTGCACAGTGGCTCTTGACCCATCCAAGGTAGAGACATCCGCGGGTTCCATAGTTGAAGCATCTCACGGCATACTGGACTCCGAATGGGTCTCAGTAGAGGCCTGTAAATCAGAAGTAGCAGGTATCAGGGCTGCGAAAGAGCCTCACTAAGTACCGGCGGACTGGCTTAGGAGAAGTGCCGTCAGCAGTTTTGGACATCACCGGCCTGTCTCTGTCTTTATCTTTGCATTTTTTCGGAATCCCGGTAGTCGGATGGCTAACCGATGACATTTCTGGATAATGAAACCGGGAACCAAAATATTTAGAGGCGAAAATATATCGACGTCGGATAGTGTGCTCATTAAATAAAGCACAAAACCGACAGCAAGGTACGTCGTGGTCAGGGCCTAGGCAAGGAATACAGTACAAATGAAAATCTTTATGAGGTATTTGCTTTCCACAAGTAATGCAATTATTAACTTTTACTGACATCGGTAAGGAGCAAGAAAATATTTCCCCAATGGGGTACTTGGCTTTAGTTGAAGACTTCGGTTCTGAAACTCGAAAACGAAAATTTCAAGAGTCGGCCGACCGGCACTTGCAAACTGCTTCTGTTTCGGGCACCGCACTGCAAGAAAGACTGATGTAATGGCGTCGGCTGCATGTTTTATACCCCTGACAACCTGCCATCATGGAAGAAGGGACAGCAACCGACACAGGACCCAAGACTTTGTTAATCAGGCCGACTGAGGGGTACCTGCAAGCAGATAACCCAAATGTAATGACTGCAACAGTGAAACACGAAGAACATCCTGGACATTAGATACATGATCCCAACTCTCTGCCTGTCCGTCAGACACAAAGTCTGCTGATCTAACCAAGGAAGTTAAGGACACATTTGAAAGTACTGTGCTCTCTACATTAGCAGGCTGCCTTATTCTTAACACATTACCCTGCAGCAACTAATACTTTCTAGCATTCTCTTCCCCCACCTAGCAGTAATCTTAAGCAAATTCTTAAATATCTTTTAATGACTCCTGAACTTTAAATCTTCATTTCTGCTGACCAATCCACTAGATGAAAAGTGCGGCAAATCAGCATTTTCAACTTCCCAATACTAAGACAAGTAATTTTCCCTTCTTCTTGTACCTTGTCTTCTATGTGGCACTTCTCTTTGCCTTCATTATGAATCAGCCTCTCCTGCTGCTAAAGCTTTGAATCAGCCTCTCTTGCTGCTAAAGCTTCTATACCACAAGAGTGTCCACTTTTTCTCTAGAATCACTTGGATTACCCCATATATGTAAGATGCAACAACTGCACTCAACTTCCTGCCCTCCTAGTCAGCTACACCTCCTGCAGTCCTGAATTCTCTTTGGTCCTCCAAAATGTCACTCATTGCAAATGTCCTGCTGGTGTTTTTCACCTGGACTGACAGCCTTCTCACACGTAACCATAGGCTGTGCTACACCCTACTACTTCATACTCACTCTTTCTTCAGTACTCTGACCCACAGAGTTTACATTCACCCTAATGGCTAAACTTCACATCTGACTCAGTCCCACTGCAGCTATTATCCCCGTCAGCTTGTCTTCCTTCTGCCTATATGGACTCATGTACATATACCTGTTATACCTCATCCCAAGTGGCAAGTAACAATGTGCTTTGTGAAATGCAAGCCTGGTTTCATCAGGTCCACAATGCATGTGTATCGCTCTTACTGATGCTATGCACTGCACATCAGCTGTGTCCTTATAAAACTGATATTACGTTTGCAATTTTATGAAACACTGCTAACTCTGTCAGAAGTGGGGGACTTTGACTCAGCATGTCATTCCTAGTTATCCAGCATGAAACATTAACATTTGATGTAAGAAATATTTATGCAAGGTGGAATACATTAAAAATAATAGGTACAAGTTTACACAGTGCCAGTTAAGAATAAGAATATATGGCAATACTGTTAAATCCGCTAGAATTAGTCACTGTGTATTGAGATAATTAGATACAAAGCTAATAAAATGACAACAGCTTGTCAAACAATGAAGCACATGGATTACTAAATAAGCCTGGGTGTCATTTTGATATATTTATTATTTTTGCTGTACTAAACTCTTTATTCTGGGCGCAGGAAGCAAGCAATAAAAAGTGCCATAAGCCACTTCTTATGCAGTAGAGTCTAGAAAAAATAAAGGCAGCAGCAGGAGGTGCGTGCACAAAAAGGGGTACAATTCTTTTCAAGATACATGTATATGGCAAGAAGTAAGCGCATGACACTGGTTTCATTTATAAAAGGACTGGGGTTGGTACAGAGAAGAAATGACAACTAATAAATCAAAAGCAAATATATTAATAGCTGTGTAACACAAAGAAAGCAGGGTCACTGATTTACAGTGATAAACATAATGAAATTCCATTTTTGTGAGCTAAATTTCTGGGAATTAAACCAGTGACTTTAGTCAAATTTCCAGTCAATGCTGCATTTCTGCTTTGTTCTATACTCTACACATAAGCAGAAAAGGAACACACTTACCACAAAGATGAATAAAAAAGCAAAGCCATTCAGAATAAAATACGTTAATATGGAAAAGCAATATCTTTTTATTTCTTCCATTACACAGTTAGTGTAAATTCTAGAAATGTGTCAGATTTGCTTATAATAAAAAAGGACTAAAAAGATAAGAGAACAGGAAAATACGCTTACTTAAATCACCAATGAGAAAGAAGTAATCTAGTCAAGTAAGAGAAATACCTTACTTCATAATTATGCTGCAGTGGTACAAAGGTTAAACAAACAATCCTCACAGGACCAGGTTCCCTTTTTTTGGGGAGTGTCTTCTGTGTGTAGTTTGCATGTTCAAGTTTAAAAAGTCAGAATTATTTCAAAAAAACTAAGCAATATACAAAGATAAATTAGCATAGAACAAAATAAAAAAAATAGATTTAAAAACTAGATTAAGACACTAGTGTACAGACATGTAAAATATTATGAGTGATTATATACAACAGTATAAACTAGAGCACACAAATTAGCTTTTATGGACCTCCTGAAGCAGACCAAAGTGGTACACTGGCTAACCCCGGTCAGATTATTGGTATAAAAATCTAATAACTGAGGTTTCAAGCCATACCATGCAAATCACAAGTAACCCCCGACTGGGCAGACAGCAGTAGGACAGGGCAGTGGGCAATTAAGGAACCTTTGGGGGTAAAAGGACCCAAGGATATTAAATATGTGGAAATAACAAGGTAGCCAGTACAGTCTCTGAAGCATGCCACTAAGTGGATTCAGAGCAATCACATAGGCTATTATCACTAAGTAACATTATGGTAGAGTTCTGCACCATTTATAATGGTCAGTCTCATTGTTAAGAAGCCCCACGTGATGGCAGAAATCAATACAGACAGGATATTAGGAGGAATCTGGTGCTTAATCAGGGTGATAGTCTTCAGATGATAACAAGAACACTTTACTTTAGCTAAGATTTGTTCCCGTCTCACGTTACCACAAAGAATCATACCAAGAATTTATACCCTGGAGATAAACACTAACCTATCACCATCATAAATAAAGTAACAAAGGTGAGTTGGAGTAATGTGGCATGAACAGACAACTAAGTCTTGGTTTTGGATGTGCAGAGTTTCAACAGATTATGGATTACCACTACGGAATAACATTCATTATCCATGAAAGAATTCAACTTTGAGAGAAGGAAACGTAAAACTGCAAATCATGTATGAAGCAATGATAATGGATACCTCTCCTTTATTATTTTATTTTACATTTGTTAAGCTGACAAGTGTACTTGTCCAAGGACCACTTTTAGCCACGACTTGGGCCACACAACAAAAATATAATATGTAACAAATTTGTAAAGTTACTGTAAATAACACATTAACTGAATACACAAATATAAACAATAATAAACACCATGGATTTCGATTAAGTCAGCAGTCTGTCAACTGCGCAGAAGATAGCCAGTGCAGCCTATGAAGCATGGCAGCAATATGATGGCAATGAGAGATACCATTAAGTAACATATAGGTACTTATTAGGCTATTAATCTGTGGATCTTAGGATTCTCATGGTACCATTTTAGACCCTATATTTTGTTTATGAATAATTCAGAGGCAGGTAGAACAAAAAATATGTTGGGACATTTACTTGCTGTTCTTATCCATGAGGGATATGGGTGCTAAACTAGAGGTGAACTTCAGTTTCCTTTTTTTTCTTGGCACAGGTCTGCATCATTTGTAACCTGGTCTCAGTGTTAGTAAACCCCAGGTTAAGCACACTGCAGTTGCTAAGACATGAAGATTCGAATGATATAAGCATATGCTGATCCCCTAAGATAAGTTCCCTGAGGCATTTACATTCCAGAAGGAAGCAGGAGGCTGCTTGAAGACTGCCCTCAAATGTATGGGTATGTCTGGAAATGCGTCAGGCAAACCACTCCAAAGCAGTAGAAGACAGACAAGTAAGAGCTAAGATGATCCATTAGGATGCCATAATTAATGTTATCCATTAGGATGCCATAATTAATGTTAAGTAAAGCATGGATTTCAAAAGAGGACCAAAATTGTGAAAAACTGATCTAAACAAATCGGGCATAAATGATGCTCAATGAGATTCCGCTACTGAAAATTTGTAAAAGAATTTTTAGGATCTGTCCTACATAACTATCCAACATGAAAAGCTTTGCCATCCACGTTTCCCTTCCTTATATACTAAACTTCAGAGGTTATACTGATGTGTGGGAAGGGGACAAAATCTTGACAAAGAATAATTGTGTAAAATCTTACCATAACCATAGATGCCCTTCTCCTCTATGCTGCAGTATTCTTAACATATGGGTTGTATTCTGCCCTCTGACCTGATATTCGGCCAGTATACAAAAGCTTTTAGTCACTGCCAGTTCATGGGATGTTGCAAGTCAGGTCAGACAACGTCATCCATAAAAGGATATCCACACATACCATCCTCAGAACAAGGATGCCCCATGAGGAACAAGAGTCCTAATGAAAACAATAAGTCATCCAGGGAAGTGACAAGTTGAAGGGAGAAGGTGGGAAGGACAGAATACTGCAGCACAGAAGAGAAGGATATCTATGGTTATGGTAAGATTTTACACAACTACTCCATGTCCTTCTATTCAATGTTACAGTATTCTTTACATATGGGAGAGTGTGCCATAGCTTAGTTGGAACCTAGGGAAGTGGAAGGAGCAGAGGAAGGCTGCATGGAAGAGAGTTCTTCACAAAACAATGGAGAATAGCCCTAGCAAATCCTGCTCTGGACCTAGAAATAGTGTCCAACTTTTAATGTTTGGTAAAGGTGTGCACAGAGAACCAAGTAGCAGCCGCCAAGATGGAATAAGTATCCAGACCCTTAAAGAAATCCCCTGAAGAAGCCACAGATGTAGTGGAATGGGCTCGGACAGCAGTAGGCAGGGAAGTAACATGGGAATCAAAACAATATCCTTAGAAAGCCAAGATGAAATGATTTGTTTAGAGGCAGGTAAACCCAGACTTCCTGATACCTTTAGTCTTGCCCAGGTAAAATCTAAGTTGCCTATGTACATCTAGAGTATGCAACATTTTTTTCACTAGAGGACTGAGGAGAAGGAAAAAAGATACTGGATAGACTGATTAAGAGACAAGTCATTCACCATTTTAGGCAAAAAACAAGGGTTGGCTCACACGGAAACTCTATCCTTGTGGAAAACCAAAAAAGGTGGAGATGTCATCAAAGCCTGAATCTCGGAGACCCTGCTAGCAGAAGTCAAGACAACCAGAAGCACAGTTTTCAAGTGCAAAACTTCAGAGAAGCAGAACCTGCAAGTTCAAAGGGAGGCAGAGTTAGCTTCTCTAAGACATAATTAAGGTCCCAAGGAGAAGGAAAGTACAGTTGTGTACACTTACCATAAATGTAGATGTTCAATGTATGAACCTATAAGGGATTTTCATCCAGAACAAAGGAGGTCATTGTCCCACTGTACTCATCCCTCATTAGACCCATTATAGAATACAATGCCCCATTTGGTATGTACCTCTCAAGACATCTGCAACAACTGGAAAGGCCGCAGAAATACCTCACTAAAAGAATCACAGGTCTAAAGCAGATGCCCTACGCTGACCGCCTTAAAAAACTCCAGCTATACTCTGTCGCATATCGTCTACTCAGAGGCGATCTTTGTTTAACATACAAGTCCATGTCAAACCCAGAGCTGTTGGACATGCTACACTTAAAGAAATCCCAATCCCTCAGAGCCACACGCTCCAGGGATCTAAACCTTGTCATCACAATAAACAAAACATGCTGGAGGGATAGGTTCCTGACCCAGGGACTCCCGAGACTCTGGAATAGATTGCCCATACATGTCAAGCAGAGTGCCTCTTTGGTCCTCTTCAAAAGGAACCTTGATGATTGGATGGGAGAAAGGAAATTCAGCCCGGGGAATCACGTCAGTCGCACTGCTAGACAGGGGTCCAGGGAAGTAAATAGTGTGGGACGAAATAGACAGGGAATTGTTATGGCTAGGCTTGCATAGGCCCTAGGGCTGATAGCCTAGTACCAACCTATGAACCAAGTGCATTCACTGCTGCAGTCATTACATTTTGGGTAATCTGCTGGCAGGTTGCTCTCAGTCGGCGTGATTAACAAAGTCTTGGGTCCTGCGTCGGTTGCTGTCCCTTCCTCCATGATGTCAGGGGTATAAAACATGCAGCCGATGCCATTACATCAGTTTTTCTTGCCCCAGATGTCAGATGCCCCAATATATATATATATATATATATATATATATATATATATATATATATAAAATTAAAAAATATATACCTCCAAACAAAAGCAAATACACCAATAAGGCTTTTAAGCATAGTAAAAGAAAGATGTATAGTAAGAGAAAAACAGGGGGCTGGAGGGAGGGTAACCAGGACTGCAACAGTGAATACACTCGAAAATCTACATTTATGGTAAGTGTACACAACTGTACTATGTTCTTCGTGTTTCACTGTTGCAGTCATTACATTTGGGTAGATTCCCAAAGCTATGGTTGGGAGGATGGATTTATACAGCATTAGGACCAGCTACAAGGCCCTGCAGGACAGCAGTGGCAAAGCCAGCTCTGGATTTAGAGAAGAAAGGTAAATGGTAATATTTGGTGAACGTATGAACTGAGCTCCAGGTAGCAGCTTTTAGAATGTCTCTGGTAGGAACACCTCTGAGAAAGGCTGTAGAAGTAGATGCAGCCCTGGTGGAATGAGATCTGATCCCCTGGGGGATAGTTTTACCATGGTGCATATGGCAGAAACAAATACAATGGCTTATCCATTTGGAAATAGTCTGCTTTGAAATAGCCTTTCCCTCTGCCCCTGCAGCAAATGCCACCAGTAGTTCAGATTTTTTCCTTAGAGATTTTGTCCTGTTTAAGTAAATTCTAAGTTGTCCTGTACATCCAATGAATGCAGAATCTGATCCCCTTTGTTCTGTGGATTGGGAAGAAAGTTGGAAAATGAATGGTCTGATTAAGAGCCACACTGGATACCACCTTAGGCATGAAGGATGGATTGGTCCTGAGAGACACCCTGTCTGCATGAAAAATAATGAAAGGCTCCACTGCCATAAGAGCCTGTAATTCAGAAATCCTTCTAGCTGAAGTGACTGCTAAAAGAAAAGCTGTTTTCCAGGAGAGAAATTTTAAGTCTGCAGTAGCAGCTGGCTCAAAAGGAGGGACACTGAGTTTTTCCAATACAAAAGTGAGGTCCCAGGCAGGGTTTGGAGCTCTCCTGGGTGGGTCTTAAGTTTTTGGCCCCTCTGAGATACTGCTTTAGCAGAGGATGAGAGAAGAGGGGAGGTTATGTGTTGTAATGAGCTGAAATGGCTGAGGCATGGATTTTTATGGAAAAAAAGGACAGGCCCTTGTGAAGCATCTCAGTTAAGTATTGTAAAATCTGAGGAATATTGGGCACTGATGTGCTTATTCCTTGTGACTGATTCCAGGCACAGAATCTTTTCCATTTGTCAGCATAAGATTTTCTAGTACTAGGCCTTCTTGCCTCCAAAATGACATCCATCACAGGTTTGCTGAGGGAAGCTAAGGGTGAATTTAGGTGATTAGCCACACTGCAAGATTCAAAGTTTGGAGCCGAGTGTGCAGAATTTGGTTGTTCTGCTGAGACAGTAAGTAAGGTGTTTGAGGCAGGTGCCATGGTGGAAAGTGTGACGCATTGTGCAAAAGTGGGTACCAGTGTTGGCGAGGCCAATCTGGAGCAATCAGAATCATTTTTGGTTTGTCCTGTTTGACTTTTAGTAGAACTTTGGAGAGCAGAGGCAGAGGGGGAAAAGCATAGACTGATAGGTTTTTCCAGCTGAATGATAGTGCATCCACTTTCCAGGCTTTTTTGTGATGAGTTCTTGTGCAAAATTTGTCCAGCTGATAGTTCTGGGGTGAGGCAAAAAGATCTATGTCTGGACTCCCCCATTTGCATGTCAACATGTTGAAAAGTCGTGGTTCCAGTTTCCATTTGTGTGGGTCCATGAGATTTCTGCTTAGTTCGTCTGCCAGAGTATTCAGCTTTCCTGGCAGGAATTGAGCTTGTAGTTGTATTTGGTAGGTCAAGGCCATGTTCCACAATGCCATGGCTAGTCTGCAGAGGGGGTAGGAGTGTGTATCCCACTGCTTGTTTATGTACCACATAACTGTGGTGTTATCTGTCTGTATCATTAATTGTCCTGGATGAAGGTAGTCCTTGAAGGCTGTCAGTGCATTCTGTACAGCTAGCATCTCTTTCTGATTGATATGAAGATGCATTTGATTTGGGCTCCATTTGCCCTGAATGCACTTCCCTGCCAGATGAGCCCCTCAAGCATAGTCTGATGTGTCTGTAGTTAGAGTTTGGGTGGCAGGGGGTGGAGAGAATGGCAGTCCCTTGTTTTGGTGGCAGGCCTCGGCCCACCATAGGAACTCTAGTTGCAGGCAAGGTATGATAGGAATCATTGCTTCCAGGCTGTGACAATGTTGACTCCATAAACTCTAAGTATCCCTGAAGTTTCCTCATATGCAGTACTGCATATGGAATTAGAAGAATGCAGGAGGCCATGAACCCCAAGGCTTGCAGAATTTGTCTTGCAGATAGCAGGGTGTTTGTGGCCACTTGTTTGAAGTAAGTCACCAAATGAATTTGCTTTTCTGGTGTAAGGTAAGCCATCTGGGCAGTTGTATTCAAGCTTGCACCCAGGAATGTAATTTTTTGAGAGGGTACCAGTTGTGATTTCTTTTCGTTTATGGTGTACCCTAGACAAGTTAGAACCTTTTTTTTTTTTTTACAAACGTCACATGTTTTTGAAGAATGTCCTTGTTTTCTGCCTGAATTAGACAATCGTCCGGGTATGGGTATATTTGAATATTTCTTTGCCTGCAAAATGCAATTACTGGAGCCAGGCACTTTGTGAAGACACTGGGTGCAGTAGATAAGCCAAAGGGCAGTGCAGAGAACTGGTAATGCAAATAGCCTGCTTTGAAGCGGAGGTATCTTCTGCAAGATTCCCTGATTGGGATATGCAGGTAAGCCTCTTTTAAGTCTAGAGTTACCAACCAGGCATTTTTGCCTAGCATAGGAAGTAACTGTTGAAGAGTCAGTATCTTGAATTTTGGAATGTCCAGAAATGTGTTTAGAATTGATAAGTCCAGAATTGGACTCCAAGATTTGTCTTTTCTGGGCACCAGGAAAAAAGTCTTGAATGGAAACTTTGTCCCTTTTCCTCTTCTAGTACTGGCTGAATAGCCCCCATGTTCATGAGGGACAATACTTGTTTCTGGGCCTCTGCCCACTGATTTGGGGGCAGGTCTGGCCATCCGTTTGGGATTGGCAATGTGTGGAAATGAAATCTGTATCCCTGGGATATTATATTTAAGACCCATTTGTCCTGGATTATAAGTTGCCAGTTTTCCCCCCAAAGGGGCAACTAAAAGGTAAGTGCTTGGTAAGTGTAAAGGGAAGTCATTGAGACTGTTTACCAAAAGGAGGTGCCTTGTTGTTTCCAGATTTGGAGGAGGAGGAGGCACCCCACTGTTTTTTTCTAAAAGTCCCTTGTGACTGAAACCTGGAGCCTTTGGAATGTCTAGTTTTGACTTGAGTGGCTCTTGAAGGAACTGGAAAGGACTAGTTCTTAGTAGGCCAGTGCCTACTAAATCTTGGAGGTTGCACCTGTAAGAAATCTTTCACAGTTTGCATAGATTTAGCTTTATCTTCCATCTTTTTTAAAATTTCTTCAGCCTTATTACCAAAGAGACGGTCCTGTTGTAAAGGAGCATCCAACAATTTTGCTTTAATATGATCAGGCAGAGTTTGCTCTTTGAGCCAAGCATGCCTTCTTAGCACAGAGCCAGTTACAGCAGCCCTGCAAGAGGCCTCCCAAAGAATCAAAACCACATTCCAAAGTATGTATTTCAACTTGTTCAGCTGAACGCAATAAATCCTGTAAAGTTTTACTTTCCACACAGTCAGAAAGTAACCTAATTTTCTGTTTAAGCAGTCCCATGATATGTTGCTAGTATTTAAGCATATGAAATTGACAGTTTAAAGCCCTGATTGCCAAGGTTGCAGAAGTGTAAACCATCTTACCCCATCTATCCATCCTCCTGGAATCTCTGTCAGAAGGGGTAGGAGTTTTAGCAGTAGAGGCCTTAATGCCCTTGGAACCCTGAGAAATGATTTCAGGATCTGCAATAGAATTTTTGAAAAGGAATTTGTGGGAGTCAGGAACCCTGTAGTATCTGTCTGGCTTACAAGGAGCTGGAGGCAGAGAATCAGGAGCCATACTAGATTCTGTAAAAACATCAACAATGTCTAGGACAGGAGGTATA
Source organism: Protopterus annectens (assembly GCF_019279795.1). NCBI lineage: Eukaryota > Metazoa > Chordata > Ceratodontiformes > Protopteridae > Protopterus > Protopterus annectens. Next base: position 405,624,751 of record NC_056746.1, read on the forward strand.
GCCAAAGGCCTATGTTGAGGAAAAAGAAGAAAATCCTTAAGTCTCTTTTTAGATTCAGAAAAATCCTGACTTTTCCAGTGGAAATGTTCCCGTAAGGAATGTAGTTTCCCCAAAAGAAAAATCCTCAAGGGGAGAAGCAGAAGGAATGGAATCTTCTGCATCACAGTTCTCAAAAGTAGGTATAGACAAATCCTGTTCATTAGAAGAGTCAGAAAAAAAAGAATCCTGATCAGAAGATTCATAATCAATGTCTTGCCTAGGCCTCTTAGCAGGGGGGGGGGGGGGTTTGGCTACCCCTGATCAGGGTAATTAAATCTTCAGCCATTTTTTTTTTAGGAATAGGGGCCTACACACGTGGCCCAAGCGTCATTTTTTTAGACATAGATGTAGATTTTGGCCTTAGTTTTGAAGATGGCGTTGGTTTAATATGCAAATCTGTAGACCTGAAAACACCCTCAGAAGCCGGTGCCTGCACAGCGGCTCCGGACCCATCTAAGGTAGAGACATCTGTAGGTTCAATACTTAAAGCATCTCGCAGCATACCGGACTCCGAATGGGTCTCAGTAGAGGCCTGCGAATCAAAAGTAGTGGATATCAGGGGCTGCGAAAGTGCTTCACTGAGTACCGGCGAACTAGCGACTGGCTTAGGAGAAGCGTCATCGTCAGTTTTGGACCTCGATGGCCTGTCTCTGTCTTTTTTAGGTATTCCGGTAGTCGGCATGTTAACCAACGACATTTCTGGATAGTTAAATCGTGAACCAAAATATTTAGAAGCAAAAATAAACCGACGTTTAATAGTGCGTTGATTAAATCTAGCACAAAACCGACAGCAAGGTACATTGTGGTCAGGGCCTAGGCAAGGAATACAGTACAAATGAAAATCCTTATGAGGTATTTGCTTCCCACAAGTAATGCAATTATTAACTTTTACTGACATCGGTAAGGAGCAAGAAAATGTTTCCCCAATGGGGTACTTAGCTTTAGTTGAAGACTTCGGTTCTGAAACTCGAAAACGAAAATTTCAGTAGTTGGCCGACCGGCACTTGCAAACTGCTTCTGCTTCGGGCACCACACGGCAAGAAAGACTGATGCAATGGTGTCGGCTGCATGTTTTATACCCCCTGACGACCTGACATCATGGAAGAAGGGACAGCAACCGACACAGGACCCAAGACTTTGTTAATCAGGCTGACTGAGGGCAACCTGCCAGCAGATTACCCCAAATGTAATGACTGCAACAGTGAAACATGAAGAACATCTGGCTTCCTTGGGAGCTTAATATGTAGGATGCCTTTAAGGAAAAGCTTAACCTCCAATCTGGAAGCTAAAATAGGTGATAATGGCTGACAAGCAGAAAATGCAGAACAATGGACTTTCACTGAGGAATATGATAAGCCACTTTTAAGTAGTTCACACAGGTAAGACAGTACTACTGGAATGTCCACAGAAAATGGATCTAGACTTCTATTAAAGCATAAGATAGAAAATTCTTCATTTGGAAATATAAGATTTTCTAGTATTGAGTTTCCTGGCCTCCTGCAAAAGCCCAAGCACGTCCTGTGAGTAAAGGTGGCTGAAAGGTATCACCCACAAGGTCAGCTGACAGACGTGAATGAAGCAGGGATCTCTTGTCCTGTGTGAGCAGATCCATCCAGTGAGGCAACTTGTGATGACCCTTGGCTAGCTGCAGAAGAAGAGGGAAGCAATGCTGCCTAGGCCAAAAGGGGGTCACCAACAATATTTTTGGTTTGTCCTGCTGAATCCTCAGCATGAATTCTCAATGAGAGGGAAGGTGGGAAATGCATAAAGAAACACTCCATGAGAAAGAAAGGGCATCCACCTTCCAAGCCAGAGGGTGTGGGACCCTGGCATAAAAGAGGGGAAGTTGTCTGTTTTGAGGGGAGGCAAATAGGTCCAGATGTGGAGTACCTCACGGTGAACTAGGTCCAGGAACATATCCCTGTGAAGCATCTATTTGTGGGATTGTGTCATGGACCTGCTTAATGCATCTGCCACAGAATTTTGAGCAGAGGGTAGGTAAACAGCATGAAGAGTGACCTTGTACTGAATTGCTAATTACCATGCCTTGATAGCTAACTTGCATAGAAGGTATGATTTGGTGGCCCCCTGCTTGTTTATGTACCAGAGGACAGTGCTGTTGCCTGTAAAGATCTTCAGAGGACCTGGTTGGAAGAGAGAATGGATAGTCTGCAAGGCTAGAAGCAGAGCAGTCATTTCTGTGATGTTGATGTGCTCCCTCTTCTGAGATGAAGACCAGAGACCCTGGGCCTTCCTGGAAGCAAAGGTTGCCCCCAGCCTGTGTCTGAAGTGTTTGTGAAAAGCTGTTGAGAAGGCTGGGTCAAAAGAAGAGGAAGGCCTGGATTCTGAGAAAGCTGCTAAATCCAACAGAGGAGCTCTGTTTTCAGGCAGGAAAGTAGATAAATCATAACCTCTAATGGGTGAGCATGCTAGCACCAGGGTGTCTTTAGAAACCACTGAAATTTTCTCATGTGAAGCTTTGCAAAGGGCATCATGGAATTGTGGAAGACATAAATCTAAGAAGTCTTATGAATTCTCTGTCTGAGATGGAAAGAAGAGTCAGAAGAGTCTCCATGAAGCAAGTGAGAGAGTAAACCTTGTCTGATAGGAGATGCACCATCATCAAGTTTGTCCTGAACTTGCATGCCAAGAAGATGTGATCCTGTAATGCAGTCAAACTAGATTTTTTGAAATGTATTGTGAACCCAAAGCTTTGAAGGAGATGAATGGCCTTTATAAGATTTTGAGACATGTGACCTGAATTGTCTGCCAGGAAAAGAAGGTCATCCAGACAGGGATAAACCTGAACTCCCTGGACACTCAAGAAAGCAATGACAGGGGCCAAACACTTTTTCAATACCCTTGGAGCAGTGGAAAGACCAAAAGGTGAGGCAGAGAATTGAAAGTGCAAAGAACCCACTGAGAAACATAAAAAATTCCTGTATTGAGGGGGATATGCAGATAGGCATCTTTGACATCCAAGGAAGCCATGAAAGACTGAGAAGAAATCAGTGGGAAGAGTATCTGTAAGGACAGCATCGGGAAAGAAGACACTTGCAGGAAAGTGTTCTGTAACTGGTCTCCAAGGGCCAACCTTTCTTGGAACCAAAAACATTCCTGAGTAAAATCCATTGCCTCTCTGATCCACAGGTACAGCTTGAATAGTGCCTTGAGACATCAGCTGAGAAAAGAGCTGTGGACACAGTTGCATCTGACTGTAAGAGGGGGGGCTGTGGAATTCCCATGAAAGGAGGGAGACTCTTCCAAGTCATAAAGTAGCCTTTTAGGATAATGGATAGGACCCAGGCATCCTGAGTGATCCTTGCCCAGGCTGGAAAAGAAAGGAGCAAATAGAAAGAGGTTTATGACGTGGAAGGGAAAAGCTGGTTGTCACAGAGAACTGAGTCTAGCATGAAAGGACTCCTGTGAAGAAGGAACTGAAGAGGATGTTATGGACTGAGGGGGTCTCCTAGTAGACTTCTTAGACCTAGGAGCAGAAGTGGAAGCAGAGGAGGAATGAGCAGGTCTCCTAACAAAAGAAGTTTTGACAGGGAACTTTCTATGAAATTTTGGAACTGGTGAAACAAACAGGTGTTTTAAGTCTTGAAGCTCCTTTCCTTTTTCTTGCAGAGCCTTAAATAAGTCTACAGCTGCCAAATCAAAAAGCGCAGACTTCTCCAAAGAAGCATCTAGTAATTCTGCCTTAATATCATCAGGTAATGATTGAAGTCTCAGCCATGAATGCCTCCTAAGCACAAAGGCAGAAGCAGACGCTCTAGATAATGCCTCAACAGCATCATAGCTGCACTGAATGGAATATCTAGCTACTTGAAAGGATGCAGCCAAAGGTGACAAGATCTGTGCTTTAATCCCAGAGTCTGGTAAAGAAGTAATGGCTTGTGAAGCTTGAGAAAGCAAAGCCAAGGAATACCTAGACATGAGAGTCTGGTAATTAATATCTCTGATAGGTAAAGTAGAAGAGGTACACACCTTTTTACCCAGTCTCTCAAGAATTTTGCTCTCTTTATGAGATGGTAGAAGCTTGGTAGAAGGAGATAAACAGGAAGACGCTAGATACCACAGCCGGATGACAAGAGGAACACTTACAAAGAAACCTGAAGTCATCTGGTACTTTATGAAATCTGTCAGGCCTCTTGGGAGTGGGAGCCTGTGAATCTGGAGTTTTAGAGGAGGAAACAAATGCGTCCAGGAAAGCTGGAAGCACTGGAGGAATTGCAGAGCGAGAGGGAACTTCCATATGTAGGAGATCATAATACCACTTCTGTTCTTCAGAAGTCTGGGAACAATCCCATTTAAAGAACTCACTCATTTTATTAATAGTCTTTCCAAAAGAAATTTCCTCATGAGGGGAATCCCCTCCATTAGATTACTCCTCAGGAGATGCATATTCCAGAGGTGAAGTAATTTGACTGGAATATGCGAGTGAATCGCCATCACAGGAAGAATCCTCAGATTTACAATCAAGAACCTGACACCCATCAGCCTGTACAGGAGAGGAAGTGAAAGAATGCAGAGGGAGAGAAGAAGAAGGTTTCATTGCCATCAAGGCCTTAATCAGACCTTGGGAAAAGGCATCTCAATCAGACTGGGGAGAAGATAGGCAACTGGGATGTTTAGTCTTTTGTTTCTTCTTCACGTCTTTCAGTGTGAGGGGACAAGGAGGAAGAACTCGCTGTAAGCCTAACGCTCAGCATAGTCAAGGAAGGATCCCCAGCCACAGCAGCAGGGATGTCACCGAAGTCCTCTAGCACAACAAGCTGCAGTTCCCCCATATTGCCCAAAATGGACATCTGCATAGCCTCAGACATGCTGGGATCCGATCCCTTGGCAGCTTCCGCAGAGGTACCCACCAAAGGAGCAGACCCAACCTACAACCGTACCATCAAGTCTTCATCAACCTCAAGGGGTGCGTCCAAAGTAGAAGGTGCAGCAGAACAGGATTCAGGTTTTTGCTTCTTCACCTTCTTCAAATTCAGCTCGGCCAAAGGACCCCCATAAACCTCCATAACATCTTTAGCCAGACGTTTAAGCCGCTGATTATCGAGATAAACATTTAGAGCTGAAAGCCGGCTACATAAAATCTTTGGCAAAAGGCCAGACAGATGGAACAGGATCGATAATTGTGACTATGCCCTAGACAAATAAAGACAGAGGTCATGGCTATCTTTATGTGGAATCTGGCATCCACACCTACACTTGCACTTCATTTACTACATGAACAAAAACAAATGGCAGTAGCAAGAAACTAAATCCCCAATGGGGCAGTTTTCTAAAGCTGGCAGCAACACACACAAAACATGACTGCAGACCATACATAGGAGTCACCCTTCCGAATGGTGGCAGAAAAGTTCTGAGGATGGTACTTGCGGATGTCCTTTTATGGCTGACATTGTCAGACCTGACATGTGAAGTCGCACGTACTGGCAGTGGCTAAAAGCTTTTATATACTGGCTGGACATCGGGTCATAGGGTGGAATACAATCCATATGTTAATAATACTGCAATATTGAATAGGGCATCTTTAATTTCAAGGAGTTCAGCTTGTGATAATGTCTACTAAGTCCCAATTTCTTGCCATAATAAATAATTTACTACCCTAACGAGTGTAGCATCAGTGCTACAGCAAGTTCAAACTGGACTGAAAAGGATCCAAGGGACTGTAAGTTTTTTAAAGGTTAAATGAGCTTGACAAGTGTCCCTTTTCACTCATAACCTGGCCACCAAAAGGCATAAGTATTACGCTCAGCACTTCCACTGAAAAGTATATACAAATTAAAATAGTGGTAAAAAATAATACAAAATTAGACTATAACAAAACATATTACAAAAAAGATGCAATATTTGAAAAGTATACTGCTCATAAACCTGTTTAACTGTGTCAAAAAAGAAAAATCTGATATAGGTCAATATTTATCAGTCACACTGGTCTCGGTTTTAAGTTTTCAAAAGGAATGAAACAATCAGTGCATGCTTTATTTTTCTTATTTGTATTTGCTAACTGGGCTTCAGCTTTGATCCATTTAGATATTTTTTAGACTCAGCCCAGGAGCACGGTCTGGTCAAATGACTTGCACTCAGCGTCAAATACTTAAACAGAAGCTGAAGGAATGAGACCCCAGATCACAGGAAGCAGCTCACAGCATTAATTCTCTAATTCCCAAAGTAGACCCCCTGTATCTGATAAGTGGATTCAGAAAATTCACAAAAGCTATAAATCAACACTAACTTGGACCACAGTTTGGAACACACAGAACTAAAATTAAGCATATAAATTCAAGAATAGCTGTATGAACTTATAATTCACCCAAAGAGAAAGGGAATAATCCTTTGCATCAAATAGCTCAATGCCTCTGCTCATACTAGGAAGCAAAGCCAATCTTATAGACGCAACTTTGACTATGAAGAACCAAGCTGTCTGCTCACAATGAGCTAAAAAAGCCCACTGGGTGACAAAACAGGCTGGGCTGCAAAGCATACCCCACTGCTGAAAAGAACAGGATTGACATCTGTTGCTGAAATCTCAGGAAATAAAAATGCTGCCTTCTATGATACTCTTGGACTAGCAAACAAAATGTTAATCTAAGCTATTTCACAGACTAAAGTACTTCAATGGGCAATCCACTTTACCACAATTTCAAGAGGTCATATCACTAACAGTAACCAGATACATATACACAAGACAAAAATCTACAGTAATAGATAATGTCCTGATGGAGTGTGTGCAATAGGTTTGGTGACACCACTCAAATTTCTGTGCTCCAGTAGCTCGAAATTGGGGCACTAACATAAGGGAACCTCACAGAAAAGTGAATAGAGTGGTGGCCAGCCACAAAAGACCGACTCTACCAGTTTGGAAGCTATAACTCCCAGCTGGAATATCAAGTTTAGAGCATAGCCCAGCTGATGAGTCTCGGAGACAACAAAGTGATCAAACTCTGATTCCCTCATGCTTCCCTATACACACTTTAGTTATTGCAAGTCTTTCCTCCCCAGCGGGGACACTGAAGTAATACAGGTCCAACCAGTTATGCTGACAAAACAATGTGATCTACAAATCACACTGAACTCGTAGGAATGTCTTAACATTATCAGGTGGACAGGCTTCTGAACCTAATGCTTACTTAAAGGAACTGGCAGACCCACTGGCACTTGGGCTACTTGATACTTTGTTTTAAAACAAAAAAACAGCTCTGTCTAGTGGTCTGAATAACAGGCATTTGGGACAGAGGTGGGAAAGGAAATTCCCAAATGAGACCCTTGTTTCTAATTCAGTGAGGTCCCCATATTTTACGTAAGGTCATCATTATGCAGTAAGTGGGAGATAAAATTGAAAGCATGTTTGTGGACAGACCTTACATTGCGTATACTATACTCTGTACTTGTTCACTAACTAATGCTGATGCGACACCACAGCCCCATATACAACAAAGGTTAACGACTCTGTATGTGAAGACAATCCTGCCTGCAAAGGCTATCAAAAGCCATAGGAACAGCACTGACAGTAGATAGCTAAAAGTCAATGTACGGTTTTACTCCACAGTGGTGCAAAGTAGACAAACACACAGGGCAGAAAAAGTTTTGTAAGATGTGGCATAGGCTCAAATGAATATGACAAAAAACAAATGTATAAAAGTTCAACCTGCCAAACAGTGTATGCATGTAGCAAAAGCTGGAACTAGACATTTAACAAAAAGGTGTTGCACATAAAAAGTAGGAATAATAATTTTTACTGCAACGATGTTTCTCTAATGTCTTTAAATGTCAACGGTCTCACAGATAAATACAAAAAAAGAGTAGTGAACTATGTTAAAAAAATGTGGAGTGCAAACAGCATTGTTACAGGAGACAAACTAAAAGAACTGAATGTGTGAATTTGATAAAGAAAGGTTTTCAGGATGGTTGCTCACAGGAATATCTGGGACAAAGCAAAACAGGAGTACTTATATTAATTGCAAGAGGAGCTCCAATAGTGATAGAAGAGGATAAAAAGGATAAATGCAGATTTGTAGTAATAAGGGGCTACTGGCAAGGGAAGAGAATAACACTGGCATGTATTTAAATTCCACCTAACCCTGCTATAATGGACCTTAAGAAAATTCTCGGAGAAATAATCATTTTTCAACAAGGAATATTACTTTCAGGTGGGGACTGGAAATGTGATTTCTTCTAGCAGTAAAGATGTGTCTGGGTGGCCCTGAAGGAAAAGTATAACAAAGGAGGGTAGATTTTTGAAGAAATGTATGAAAATATTTGGTATGAAAGATGCGAATTCAGTAACAGGAGTTTGGAGTGAATTTACAAACTATTCCCTAATATATAAAAACAGGGCTAGGCTAGACAGAATTTGCATTTCACAAGAACATGTGCATTTAATTGAAAGTCTTGATACACACACAATAACTATTTCAGATTATGTGCAAATAATAACAAATAAAAACACAGGGTAATGAAATAAAAATGAGACACTGGAGCTTTCCCACCTATCTGTTAAAAAGAGGAATTTAAAGAATTGGTAGAGGAGATTATTCAGGAGCTATTACAGAGGACAGAAATTTATTCTGAAAATATAGCTAGGAAGTGGGATAAATTTAAGGTGAAGTTTAAAATAGGGTGGAAATAAAAGAAAAGGAGCTATGGATAAGGAATAACAAGAATTATTTAGAGGGACTGACAAATGTCAAAGTATTGCAGAATGGGGGAATCTCACAGAACAAGAGGAGGATCAACTGCAGAGTGCTAAGCAGAAAATAATGGATTACCTCGATCATATGCACGCGTTTAGAAAGACTGCTGTTAAGCAACTGTTTTTTGATAACAACACTATGTTTAGCACAACGACTTAAGTAACAGAAGTAGAAAGGGCTGTCGCCAAGCTTAGTGAGCCTATAACAAGGACAGTAACAAGAATTCCTGTAGAGGTATTAGAAATATTTCAGAAATTCTATGAAAGTCTGTATAAAGCAGAGAAATATAGAAATCAAGCAAAGATACAAATGGAAATGTTTATGGAAGAATTAAATATACCAATGTTAGAGGTAGATGAGGCTCAATTCCTAGTAGTTAGGATAGGAGGAGATAAGATAAAAATTGTGATGCATAACCCATCTACAGGAAAGTCCCAGGAATATAGGATATTCTTGTGGAAGTTTGGAAGCTAGGAGGATAAAACCTGATGAAGATTTGGAAAGTTTTGTTTTACAGTATTTTAAGAGAAGTAACAACATCCTAGAAGAAAGCAGTGGTAACTGTAATACCTAAATAAGGAAGATCCATCGGACCCCAGCTTCATACACGCCCACCACAAGTGTTCACGTCTATAATGGCTAAAAGAATGACAAAAGTAATGCAAAACTGACAGATATGGATCAGTGTGGTTTTGTGGAGGGGAGGCAAACATTTGACAACATTAACAGAACATTGATAACCCAAAGGGAAGCAGAATGTAAGAAAATACCACTGTTGGTGGGTCTTGATACAGAGAAAGCATTTGATAGAGTAAGCTGGAACTTTATCAGCGGAGCAATGGAAGCACTTGCATTTCCTGAAAAAAAAAATATAAGGTTGATTAGGAGGATATACGAGGGATCGGAGGTGAAAATTAAAATGGATGGGTACTTTCTGATCATTTCTGCTTGAACAGAGGAGAACCAGGCAGGGATGTCCCCTTTCCCCTTTGCTATTTGCTATTTGCATTATAATTAGAACCACTGGCAAAGAAAATAAGGGACTCAGAAATTCAAGCATATAACTGGTATGGTAGTCAAGAAAAACTGGCTCTATTTCTAGATGACATTATTTTATACCTGACAAAACCAGAAAGAGACATTACAGTGTTCTGGAACATTTTGAGACAGTTTCAAATCTTTTCAGGATACAAAATTAATGAAGCTAAAACAAAGGCAATAGCAGTAAATTACGTACCCACACACAACTGGTTCAGCAACATCCATATTTATTGGGGCATGACAAAATGAAGTATTTAGGAGTATGGATTAAAAATTATTCTGGTGTGGCAGCTAAGGAAATGTGGGAAGAGACTAAACAAAAGATAATACAAAAACTGTGAAAATGGATATGGCTCATAAGATGCAAGCAGTCAAAATGTTTTTAGTCTCTTTAGTCTTATACACAGGTCAGGCATATTTTTATCAACCAGAGAAGTTGTGGATAACAATTAATAAAGAGCTGAAGGACTTTATCTGGGAGGGAAGATGGCAAGAGTCAAGTGGGGTAAGCTGACTCTTCAAGTACAATGGGGTGGATTAGGATTACCCAATTTGAAGTGGTATTTCAGAGCTACACAGTTAAGGCTCCTCCTATACATAGCACAAGCAGAAAACTATAATTCAAAATGGAAAGGGATGATGTTGAAACAGGGGGAAAGCTCAAGAAACAAGGAGAGATTGGGATTTTGGATGCAGGCCTTTAAGGAAAATAACAATAATCATGCAGATCATATCCATAAAGTAGCAGAAAAGTATTCTAAGAAGTAAATCAACACAGGAATGGAGAAAGAAGATTCTGCCAATAGGGATGACTGCAATTAGAGATATAAACAATAAGCAAGAGGAGGCTAGAATTTATTGGAGAAAACTGGCAAAGGAACCAAGATATTGGGTGCAAATAACCAGAGAGGGAAAGGTAACAAATGGGATGATTTCAAGAATTTATTCGGACTGCAGGTTAGAGACTGCCTTCGCTATCAAGGATTGATATCAGAGTATAGGCTAAGGGAAAGGAATAGGGTGGTCCTAAATGAAAGACCAGCACTGGTAGAGATTTTTGTAGAATCTAGAACAGAAGCTGTCATTAAAAAAGGAATAATTAGTACAGCATGTAAAATACTGCATAATAACTATAAGAATCAATCACAGGAGGTTAGAAAGTATTGGGAAGAAAGACTGAATAAGCAATTCACAAAGAACCAATGGGGGAATATAGGTACATCTCCCAAATATGCAACAGAATCTAGAACATTTAGGATTTTTGCTTGAAAATGTTTGCATGCATATTTTTATACCCCAAGTGCCAAGTGGACAGATTCCAGAGAATTTTTCCTCAGGTAGATAGCAAATGTTGGAGGTGTGACAGGGAAGAAAAAAGACGTAATTGGGAACATATTTTCTGGGAGTGCACTGAGTTGGCAGGCTTTAAGGATTCCCTGTGAGATGCTATGTTGGAGATGCTAGATGGGCAGATTTGTGTGACAAGGGAATTGATTTTGCTGAGTCATGATATAGAATCAGAATTACCTAAACATGGGAAGCCTTGCTGTCTCTAATTATGGTGGCTGCCAAAAAAGCAATTACTAGAAAATCAAAATCAAAATCTAAACCAACTATTTTAGAAGCAGTGAATATATTAACTGAGATAAAACAACTGGAACTGAGATCTTTAGAAAAAGGAAGGAGCAAACTACAAAGGAAAACATGGGAACTGTGGGAACAATACATACAGGGGAGGAATGAGGTTTAAAAAAAGGACTGACTTAAATGGGCTATGTAATGTTTGACTGAAAATGATTGGGTAGATTATAAGTGATGTATAATGTTTGCAACTAGGAGTGTGTCAGTATGGCTTGTGAAGTAAAATTCCCAACTTGGATTATGTTGGTGTGGTTTGTTTTCATTTATAAAAATGTATGATTACTTATGTCATAAGTGATGGTTTAATAAAGATGTTACCTGTTTAAAAAAAGGGGCAGGAAGTGAATAATTGATGTGACCAAAAGAAGTCCCACCACGGATCTGCCAAAAAGACGCTGCTCCCAGTAACAATAAAGGCTGTCCTCCGTAGTAATCCTTGTACCTTTGTATATGTAATCAGTCCACAAGCCAAAACGAATTCCAGTAAACTGATACCTTATTTATTAACATTTAAAACAGTAGAAACAAAAACGGATTTAGCGCTTTCATCTCCGCCACGGAGACTTCATCAGAATCATCTGATTCATGTCTAACCAACTTTTATAACAGTACATCCATTCTAATTGGCTGGCCAATCAATGTTGAAATTAAAACATGCCAAATATTTAACCCTTCATTCCAAATGCTGAAGTGTTTCATTTGTGAGAAAGCAGTTTTTTGAATAATTTGTCTATACAAATACAAGATGTCATTTATTTAATACATGTATATAAAAATAAATAGATAATAAATAAGAAAATATAAAATAGTAAATTATACACACTTCCTTGGATAAAAATGTGTATATATGTATATGTGTATAAAAAGCATATTAAAAAACAGTTACATCAGGGAAATATATCTCTGATTTTTGAAGGGACAGTATACAAGGGACCCCAGTAAAAATGTTAAAAAAAACTTTAAATGCCATAGGTAACAATACTTTTTGACAAAAAGTCATATCCTAATAAAGTGCTTCAGTTAGTGCATTTAAAAATACTATACTATTTTATTGTAACTGAAAATGAAAAGTATGGTTAAAAAAACTTAAAAAACCAGAGATTATACATACAAAGGTACAAGGATTACTACGGAGGACAGCCTTTATTGTTACTGGGAGCAGCGTCTTTTTGGCAAATAATTGATGTAATGTTGCTTTGGTTGTATGAAAGATAGCAATATAGGTGAAGCATAATGTTTGTTAGCTTTAACTTGTTAATACAGATTGATTACTTTTATACAACTGTAAATGTGCCTATGTCACAATGATACTTCAGTAAAGGTGTTTAAAAAAAACACATACACACAGGTCAGCACCATTTACGGCATCCAATCATTTATTTACAAAGAAGTTGAAGCTTCCAGTAGCTTGGTCAATAACAGCAAAGAGAAAGCTGATGTCAAAAGTGGAAGACTGCAAAGAGGCGGCAATTTGTCAACCATCCTCCCCTACACATGTATACACAGAGCTCTAAAGCACGATGGAATCACATTAAAAGCAGGGGTAAGTCAGGAAAAACAAAGTACTAGCTGTAGGAGACACAGGACAAACTAAGGTACTGATCACTCAAAGGATCATACAATGTCTAATCACCTTCTAGGTTTACTATGAAATAGGGATCATGATGAAAACAGCGGCTTCAGAAAATCAGTATTCTCAAAGACAACGGACATGCTCAGCGTTTAGTGGAGATGAACCTTTATGCAAATTCTTAAGTTAAACTGCAGAGTAGCAAGCATTGTTGTACAATGATGCATCAGTGATCACTGCCGAAAACAAAATCTGGACAGTATAAATCATTAGTGCAAAATACACAGACTAGGTATACAAAGTCAATTTTGATCCTTATAGGCTGCAGCATATGCAGGTCACCAAGTATGTTCAACCAGCATTCTGAACTGCCAAAAGTGATCCCAAAACATTATTAAAAATAACAAGAGTAAATATCCGTATTTTCTCCAGTAAATATTTATAAAACTACAGCAAGGTAAGACAGGGGAAGAGGATATAATTTTTAAGATAGATAAGTTCTTAAAGAATTCTAATGGGCACACAATATTTCTGCATCTGCCCTGAGGGAACAATTTGATTTAAAATTCACCTGTCAGGCAGGGAGACACTAAAAATGTAAGCAGAGCAGTAAATATGAAGCCAGATAATAGGCTGGGGGGGGGGGTGCTAGAACTGAAATGAGACCAACAGATCACACAGCAAGTAAGCTTCAGTGGCCAATAGGTCTGCAATAAAACCACAAATGAGGGCTGTTAATAGTAGAAGGCAAAGCATTATCAACTGCAGACTCAAACCCAGAAAGCCTGTATTGCTGAAAATATAGCAGAAATTTAACAAAATTCTGGCAGAGAAGCAAATGACGCAGTCACTAGAAGAACACAATGAACATAACAGAGCTTAACCAATGAAGGCAGGTTACTAACACCTGTATTAATGAAGAAAAAAGCACAAGAACATCAGTAATGAACTGCAACTGGAACACTAAGCAGCTCCAGAAAGTTCCATCTTCCACTGTGCAGCTGATCAATCGGTAGTGTTCACTAAGGTATATTTTGCTAAAAAGATGGATCTCACACCTGCATCCATATCTACCCATACATAAATGTGTTCTTGTATATTGTATATAAATACAACACACACACACACACACACACATATACACACACACACACACACATACACACATACACACACACGTATTACTTTCAAGTGTTTTTTTTTTTTTTTTAGTCAGGTATATAGTTTCACCTCATACTCCAACAGCAATTCGTCAGCTGGAGTCATCCCTAAACATAACTGTACGAGTATGTGCCCAATGATGGACTCACATCTGCAGTGGGACAGTTTTCTGCACTCTGCCCACTGCAGTGAAGGGATAGGCAACAACCCACCCACCCCCATGGCAAAAAAGCTGGTATACTAAATGAAAAAGATATGCTGCAAAATTTGAAACAAGTAAGCATAGTGTAAATGAAGTGTACAAACAAAAATGATTTAGAATACTCGGATAGTAAATGAAGCCATAAAACTCTTAGTGGGTAAAAAAGAGTAAATAGGTAGCAACTGGCAAATGACAAGTGTCCCATTCTTCAACAGGATACTTAGATGAGTGTGCTCTTAGTTCCAAACTGTTGTGACCTTGGAGTTAATGACATTTAGCAAATAAATGAGTGCAGGAGGTAAAGCATTTGCATGAAGGGTGTGGGGGTGAATCTCAATGTCACCCAGTGCAGTATTTTTTTTATTTATTTTCTGTGAATCCATGGAAGTATCCTGTTGATGGAATAGGACTAGCATTACCACCTATATCTTAAAATGAGGACATGTAAGATAAATGCCTACTAGTATTCCAGGAATGTGTAAACTTAATATAAAAGCTGAAAATTCAGTGTTGAATGGTAAAAAAAAAACAAATGTCCTCTACCAAAACAGCATTGGTGGTTTGAAATTCCCACAACTGCAGAATATCCACAATGCAGCTGTCTCTCTCTTGCTGCTGAAGCTTCAGCTAATTTGATGAGCCAGAATAAGCCACCACAGAAGCCATGAATTCTTAGGAAATACCACTGAAACTGTGCCATAGTTCATGTTCACGAAAGCCCACAGTTGTAAATAACCTCAAGAGCAACAAACGGCAATTGCAACTAACTTTTACCACTCCCCCAGCAGTGCTGTAGAATTACTGGAAAGGTTGTGAATCTAGAATGCAGACTTTGGTAAAGAGCTCAGTACACTGTTGATGCTATACGATGAAACGCTTACTTGGGTTAATGTTGTCAGAAAGTCTGTATGTGTAACAAGCCTATGACTCCTTCACATCTTCCTTCCATAAAGCTGCAGCCACTGCCAAGGGATTTCTTTCACTCATTCAGTGAATGCAGTGTGACCTCTTTCGCAGAGTACCTAAAGATCTCACAGCGTTTTTCTGTGCATATCAAGGAATTACAGTCTCGGAACTCACACTGTTCTTGTGATGCACATTTTGCTAACCAGTTAAGCCTACTAGACATATGTGCTTCTTTTCAAGAAACGCTCAGAATCACTGTCTCTATTAAGCGCTTTGCTTGGCTCTTAAAAGTAAGCATGGAAGAGTGAGGCGAATCACAACTAAGCACTACAGAATGAAGCTCAAACAGCTCATTTTCAGCCTTAAACTTTACTTTTCTTCTCTTTGCCATTTCTCTCAATGATTTAGAACCCTCTAGACATCTTGCACTACAGCAATATTAATTTATTCTTCAATATCCATTTTTTCCTGCTCAGGGTGCGAGGGAACCAGAGCCTGCCTTGGCAGGCAATGGGTGCAAGAAAGAGTACTAGTCAAGAATAGGATGTCAGTCCATCACAGTATGCAGGTGCGCACACATGCAAAATCTATAAGCAATTTAGAGGATTGTCAATTCTGCTAATGTCATGTTTTTGGAAATGTGGAAATATGGAACGAAAGTGAACCGTTCAGTGAAAAACCATGTGGAAATGGAGAGGACATGCTGACTCTACATAAAAGGCACAAGCTGCAAACCAAATAAGTAAGAGCTGTGAGGCAGAAATGTTAACTGCTGTACTACAGCAACAGAAAAAAAAAAAGGTTAAGTACTCACCATAATGTTCCATCTGTGTTGTGCATTTTCATTCTTCCTCAACTGTTGGGTTCTGATCTGATCCTCAAATCCAACTCGGACGCTTTTTCCAGCTTGTGGAACACTGAAACTCTCGAGCCCCTCCCTTTACCCACAATGCCCTAGTCACCTAACATACCTCAGACCTTGACTGCTGCCCCTTGCACCTGCAAAGCAGTAACAAATTATGATACAACAGAATTTAGGACTCAAACAAAGAACAGCAGTTTCTGCAGCATCCTTCGATCCTTCCAAGAGTAAAGTAAGGGGGGGGGGGTTGGTGGGAGGGAAGTAGAGGAAGAATGAAAATGGACAACACAGATGGAACGCTATTGTAAGTACATAACTTTTTTTATCCAATGTTGTCATTTTCATTAATTTCTCAATTGTTGGGACAGAGTCCCCAGTTACCTAAATCCTGGGAGGACTCTAAGGAAAGATATTTCTGAGCACAGCAGAGCCAAAGGCTGCTCTTCCCCTAGAGAACAGATCCAATTTGCAATCAGCAATTAAGGTAAGATGATTAGCCAAGTTGCAGACGCACAAGTTTCATCCAAGGAAGTTCTACACAAAAAAAAAAAAGCTGAAGTTGTTGCCATAGATCTAGTGGAATGGGCTTTTGCTGTTTTGGTAAAGGCAAACCCATTTTTTCATATACAAAAGTAATGCAGTCAGTCAATCGTTTAGCTAAGGTTACTTTAGAAACAGGTTTGCCTAATTTTAATTCTGAAAATGTAACAAATAATTGTTCTGATTTCCTGAAATTTTTAGTTCTGTGAAGACAGAAACATAATTGTCTGTGAACATCCAATAGGTGTATCGTATATTCTCCTCTGTTCAAGAAATTTGGAAAGAAAACTGAGAGGTTGATAACTTGGTTAATACTGGATTCTGTCACCATCTTAGGTAGAAAGGACAGACTGGTTCATAAAGATACTCTATCCTTATGAAAAATCAAGTAAGAAGGTTTAGATGACAGGGCCTGTAATTCCGTAACTCTTCTCTCATAAGTAACAGCAACTACAAAAATAGTTTTCCAGGTCAAATATTTTAGTTCACACTTAGCTGATGGCTCAAAAGAGGTTTGAGTTAAAGTCTGCAAACAATGCTTAAATCCCAAGGAAGAGTATGGTCGTAGATGTCCAAGGAATTCCTCTGAGAAAGGCTCTGCAAAGTTTGGAAGACATGAAAATGGAGTCATTCACTCTTGTACAAAAATTAGAAATGGCTGCTAATTGTGCTCTCACGGTTGAGGAACCAGCACCTTCACTGAAAATTGTAGCTAAAAAAGTCAAGAACCTTAGAAATCAGTGCTGAAAAAGGGTCTAAATTCTTTTTATGCGCCCAAACAACAAATCTTTTCCATCTGCTTTTGTAAACTTTCTAGTGGAGGCTTTGTGAGATGTTAACAGAATATAATAGATAGGAAGAACAGCCTTGACTGTCTAGCAATCAATGAAACTGGAGAAACCAAGTGGTCAATTTGAGGACTGAAAAGTCCGGATGAACCATGTATGTCAGGTGAGACAATAGATCTAGAGTTGGATCCAGGATGGATGCAGAAGATGAGGCCAAAGGAAGGGAAACAGATCTGATGAGGCCAGTAACGGGCAATGAGGACAACTGCTCTTCAATCGAGATGCTTTTTGAAGGAATTTGGGAATGAGAGGTTATGGAGATAAACATTTAGGAGACTGGAGGGCCAAGTGTGAAGTAAATTCTCTCAGGAACTACCTCATTGGAGGGGATCAGGGCAAAGAACCTGCTGCACTTGTTGTTGAGGGGAGATGCAAAGAGACTGCAGCATGGTTGGCCCCATGGACTTAAAATCCTTTCTGCCACCTTCATGTTGAGAGACCACTAGTGAGGCATTAGGACATTAGGATAGACCTGCTTAATTTGTCTGAAATCACGATGGACTTCCCTGGAATGTGCACTGCTATCAGAAAACGATTGGTTGAGATTGTCCATTGTCATACTCTCATAGCTTCTTGACAAAGAGGATAAGCTCTAGTTCCCCTTTGTTTGTTGATGCACCAGACTACTGACATACTGTCCGTCTGGACCGTAACAGTCCCGGTAGGGGGAGTGTCTTGAGAACTGTTCTCCTAGCATTGCAGGCCTTTCATCATCAGGACATTGATATGCATGTTGGCCTCTTCTGGGGACCATGTGCCTTGGACTGTCTTTCCCAAGAAGTGACCCCCCCCTTCCCAAAGCACCTGTGGTCAGTATGGCCTTGGGCTGAGGGAGAACAAAGGGCCGGCCTTGGTATTTGACTGGAGTAGATCTAGCACAGAAGGTAATTTTTGCAAGCTTGTGTTATTTTGAATTGACTGGATGATGGTTGGTGGAGAAGGGACCACCAAGTTGTAAGTGTCCACTGGAGAATCCGCATATGACATCTTGCCAGCAGTACTCAAATGATTGTCACGGACATGGATCCTAATGCTTGGAGGATCAAGCGAGCTGAAAGAGAAAGTATTTAAATGATCTTTTGACCTGGAACTGAACTGTTGATCCCTGAAGACAGGGAGGGACAGAAGCTGTCTGAGTGATTGTACTGAACAAAGCACAGATGAATTCCAATATCCGAGTTGGTTTGTAATGAGATTTGTTGTAATTGACAGATTCCCAGATGAGAGCATAACAGGTATATACAGTCTCAAGCTTGAATTAGTTGATGCCTGGTTAAAGTGGTTATGAGTCAGTCATCCAAATATGGAAACACCAGGAATCCCTGCGGTCTAGAGTAAGCTGCTACCACCGCTAAACACTTTGTGAACATCCTGGGAGCTGTGGTGAGACCAAATGGCAGAGCTCTGAACTGGTAATGACTGGCTCCCAGCTGGAAGTATAGATATCTCCTGGACTGTCAGTTCATTTTTATGTGATAGTACATACCCTGACCCTGAAGATCTATCAAGCACAACCAGTCGTTCTTGTGCAGAAAAGGCAGAGTAGACTGAGCCAAGGCCATCTGGAACTTTGTGTACTGAACTGATCGATTTAGTTCACCGAGATCCAAAATTGGTCTCTGGTCTTTTGTTTTCTTTGGCACTAAAAAGAATTTGAGTAAGTTCCAGACTCTTGTTGGTCTGGGCTAACTTCCTGGATGACTCTTTTCTACCAGCTAGTTTATTTCTATAGCTGCTGCTTCCCTCTGATTGGGTGGAACATTGAGGTGGGTGTGAAAATGGTACTACATAACCTCTAAATATAATCCTCCACACCCATGAATCTGTTATTATTTCTAACCAGGCTTTCTGGTGCAGGTACAGATGGCCCCTGACTGCCTCCAGAGATGGACAGTCGGGCCTCCTTTCAGAAACACTGATAAGATCTATCAGAGAAAGTAACTCTAGATCCCTGGTTATGCAGACCACCTCTGTCATGGGGATGGCATCTTCCATTGGAGAACTGTTTCCAAGTGGATCTTGAAAGGGCCCCTGGGATTTTTTTGAACTATATTTTCTGTCTGCTTCATTAATTCCTAGAATATTTTGTTCAGAGGTCGAAAAACGAATCAAAAAACAATATACACAAAGTGTGCATCTCAGCTTGGGGATTTTAAAGCCGTAGGCCACGCACTTTTTAAAACCCGAAGGTTTACATGACATAATGAAACAAAAGATTAGAAAGCAGATGAGAAGAAAGAAAATTTTTTTTAAATAGGATGAAAATACCAACTTTAAAAATTTGGAGAAATATTAAAATGGACAAGAATACCAATTATGGTAATTTAGAATACTCGAAAGAGTTAACAGAAGGAAAACTTGTAGTAACAGTTATTTAAGACTTTATAACATATTAAGCAAAAAACTATTAACTCACAAAGAGGAATCACAGTAACTAAAAAGAGTTTACAGTGACCACGTCCGAACGCCATGGTGGCAAACGAGATATGAGGTATGTTAGGTGACTAGGGCATTGTGGGTAAAGGGAGGAGCTTAAGAGTTTCAGTGTTCCACAAGCTGGAAGAAGTGGCCAAGTCAGATTCTAGGATCGGATCCAAACCAGAGAGTTGAGGAATGAATGAAAATGAAATCAGTTCTAAATGTTTAGTGTTTAAATGTTGTTTAGTATTATTCTTGTTAGCTTTTAGTGAGTCATGTTAAAACTGGATATTTGTATTTTGTGCAATTTGCTTACTATCACATAGTGATTATTTTGTTTTTCCTAGCTTATGCCTGAAAATTTTCCACCAATACCAGCATGCCTCCCAGCTACAAATGTCACCACTAAATTAACAAATTATAAGGATATATACACACATACACACACACACACACACACACACACACACACACACACACACACACACACACACACACACACACACACACAGAGTGAGATGGATTTAACTTTGTACACTAGACTGAATTTTAGTTTCACTGCATTTCATTGGGTTGCATTTCTAATTGGTTTTATCAGCGCAATATAATTTTACTGCCCAGGTGAGTTGGTGCTTTATTTCAATGTAAGTGACTGAGAACAGATGATTGAGTATCATTCCCTTACAATAAGGTGATGGTTCAGATGGCAATTTTGGGAGATCCACAAAAACGGGAGAGGGACGTAATAAACTTACAGTTGTGGGAGTGTAGGGTGCTGGGAGGGCTTACCCCACAAATACAGAAAATAAACACTGTTTTAAGTGTGTGAAAATATTATTTGTTAACTCGACATGTTAGTGCAGGGATGGTTTAGTGTTCTTACTTCATGTGTGCTAAGTTTTGTTGCAGTATGCATCAGTGACTTGCTATGGAACACATATGGCTGCTTGACACTACAGTGAAGAACACTTTCCTCGAATTTCGGCTAAATCTACTTATCTGACTGAATGTCAGAACTGTTGAATGGCAGGAGCAAAATCGAAATTAGTGGTTAGTAGGAAATATCTACTTCCCCCCACTTTTGAATGACTTCAGAGTTAAATAATTATACGTGCAAGTGGAGAATGCTGGGGAGTAAGGGATGTAGTCCCTCATGTTGCAGGGGAGTGGGCAGGATCCTCATCCCCTGCACAAAACACAATTGCTATTTTCTGTGGCATTTGGTAGGTCTCACATACTTTCACCGAAATTTCACAAAAAGCAGGTTTGAACAATTACGAGACACACACACACACACATATATATATATATATATATATATATATATATGTATGTATATATATATATATATATATATATATATATATGTGTGTGTGTGTGTGTGTATAAATATATATATATATACATATATAGCAACTCAGTGGATTGATTAAGATTAGACACGGAAGCCACTTTAGGAAGAAAAGAAGGGGTTGGTCTACGAGAAACCCTGTCCTTATGGATGATTAAGTATGGAGGTTTGATAGACAGGGCTTGAATTTCTGAAACTCGCCTTGCTGAAATGATTGCTGTTAAGAAGGCTGTTTTCCAGGTCAAGAATTTTAATTCACAGGCAGCTGCAGGCTCGAAAGGTGGTGAAGTAAGGGCTTGTAGAACAAAACTGAGATCCCAGGGCATGATAGGTTCAGAGACCGGGGGACGGAGTAACAGAGTACCCTTCAGGAAAGCCTTGCAGAATCTATGAGCCATGAGACTAGGCTCAGTAGCCACATGAAAATTAGAGATCGCAGCCAATTGAACTTTGATGGTAGCTGATGCAGAACCCTGACGGAAAAGCATAGACAAAAACTCCAAGACTGAAGCAATTGGAGCTGTGTAAGGATCAATTCATTGGGTATGCACCCAAATAGAAAACCTCTCTTCCATTTGCTAGAATAAATCTTCCTAGTAGATGGCTTATGAGAGGAAGATAAAATGTGAACCACTTCCGATGAAAATTTATGAAGCCTAACTAACGACGGAAGTGGAGTAGCCAGGCTGTCAACTGGAGGGTCATCAAAGAGGGGTGGAACTGTCCCGACATGTGTGTCAGTAAATCTGGTTGAGGGTCCAGAATCCAAGGAGTGTCCACAATGTATGGTTGAAGAAAAGGGAACAAGACTTGATGAGGCCAGTGTGGAGCAATCAGAATCATTCTGCTTCCCAAGGATTGCACTTTCTGAATCACCTTCGACAGCAAGGGAAACAGAGGGAAAGTATAAAGCAGAGCGGAGGGCCAATCATGAACCAGAGTGTCCCTGGGTGACTCCCCCTGTGGGGGGATCAGCGTGAAGTAGTTGCTGCATTTGGCATTGAGGGGGCTGGCAAAAAGGTCACAGCAAGGCTGACCCTATCTGCTGAAGATTCGTTCTGCAATTAGACGATTCAGGGACCACTCGTAAGGCATCAGAATAGCTCTGCTTAGCCTGTCCGCAATCACGTTGGACTTCCCCGGAATGTACGTTGCCACCAGAAACCGTTGGGAAGATACTGCCCAGTGCCACACTCGCATGGTCTCTCTGCACAGGGGGTAAGACCTGGTTTCCCCTTGCTTGTTTAGATACCACACTGCTGACATGTTGTCCGAGTGTATTGCAATCGTCCCTAGAGGTAGAAAGCTCTGAAGTGCCTGCAACGCAAGTAGCACTGCTCTCATCTCTAGGACATTGATATGCAGATGTATCTCGTGATCTTGCCATGTGCCTTGGACTGTTCTGCCAAGATAATGCCCCCCCCCCACCCCATCTGGGAGGTGTCCGTGGTCACTGCGGCAACCAGGATGGGTGGAACGAAGGGCCTTCCCCCGTCCAAATTGGTGGTGCAAAGCCACCAACTGAGGTCCTGTTTGCATCTGTCAGTGAGCAAAATGGGGTGAGAAAGTGGAAATTTTTGGAGAGACCACTGAACAAAGAGAAGCCATTGGAGAAGTCTCATGTGCAATCTCGCTAGAGGGACCAACATAATTGTTGCTACCATGGTCCCCCGGAGCTGGAGAACCCATCTTGCCTTCACTTGCCTCAGGGGCATCAGGATGTGTATTTGTTGTTACAACTCTGATCCTCTCCTGCGGTAAAAATGCTCGCATTTGAATGGTGTCTAATTCTGCGCCTATAAAGGTGACACGCTGCGAGGGCAACAAAGCAGATTTTTCCCAATTTAGTGTTATGCCCAACTGTTGACACAGAGTGATGGTAGCGTCCCTGGTTTGGACTAGTTGATGCCTGGTGGGGGCGGTAAGGAGCCAGTCATCCAGATACAGAAACACTTAGAATCCCTGACGTCTCAAGTGAGCCGTCACCACCGCCATGCACTTGGTGAGCACCCTGGGGCTGTGGTGAGACCAAAGGGCAGTGCTTGAAACTGGAAATGACTGGCTCCCAGCCAGAAGCGTAGTTGACTCCTGGATGCCCTGTCCATTTTTACATGGTAGTAAGCATCCTTGAGGTTGATGGAGCACATCCATACCTCTTCTCCCAACAATGGGAGAATCGACTGTAGTGTGACCATACGGAACTTGGACTTCTGTACATAGTTGTTTAGTTGGCTGAGATCTAATATGGGTCTCAGGTCCCCTGTTCTTTTCAGCACCAAAAAGAATCTTGAGTAAATTCCTAACCCAATTTGGTCTGAGTGGACACTCTGGATGGCTCCTTTTCTTAGCAGCTTTGAAACCTCTGAGGCTGCTTGATCCCTTTGACTGGGTGGAATGTCTGGGATTTTTCTGATTGACGGGGGGTCTGATGTAAACAGAATGAGGTAACCTCTGGAAATTATTCGTAATACCCATCGGTCCTGGGTGATGCTTTTCCAGGCTTCCGGATATAATGAAATTCGACCCCCGACTGGCTCCGGATAGGCACAGCCGGGCACTCCCTCAGGAACAAGAGTAGGGAGAGCCGCGGAAGGAATCACGGTCTCCCGAATTGCGGGGGCCCCCTCTGCCTCTAGAGCAGCGTCTCCCTGAATAACCTCCGCCTCCTCTGCCTCTGGAGGGGGACTCACCTTGTGCGGCAGGAAAAAACCTCTGTGATTTCTTGAACCACATCTTCCCACCCCACTGGGCCTTGGGGTAAGGCCTAGAAGGAAGGGAAAAACGGACCCCTATGGCAGACATTTCCCTCTTGCTTGCACCTGGTGAGGGTGTCTTTCACTTTGGTTCCAAACAAGGAAGAACCATCAAAGGGGTGGTCAATGAAGGAAGACTTGAAGGCCTCCGTGAAGTGACACAGGCACAGCCAGGCTTGCCTTCTAAGGGCGACTCTGAGCTTGCTGCCCTACTCGCTCCCTCGGCTGCATACGAAATGAGCCGCATGGAGGAGTTGACAATGGAATTGAGGGTAGACACCTGGGCGTTAACCGTCTGGGCCACCGCCTCAGGGACATTACCCGCAACAGTATCTCCTAACTCCTTGAGGAAATCTCTCTGGAGCTGAATGAAATGAGACAGATAGTTCAGCGACCATAAGGTAAAGGTTACTGACAAGAGGTTACGCTTCCTGTACCGGTCCATGGTCCTAGACTCCTTGTTAGGAGGCTGGACGGAGGAAGAGGTCTCTGCTACTTCCTTCTGAGTGGCCGCCGCCACCACCATGGCATCATCAGGGACTCCTTTGGACAAGAACTCCTTACCCTGGGGAGCAGAAAGAAACTTGTTGGGATGCCTGGGTACGGGCTCCACAGAATCAGGGTTTTCCCACACCCTTCGACAGATTAAATCAAGGAGCTCATCAAAGGGTGGGGACACCCAGGAGGTGGAGGGCTAAGCATCAAAGGCCTTAAGGAAGACCGACTCCTCCTCGGAAGGGGCCTTGGACGGCCAGTCACCTCTTTGCTTCAGTATCTCCAGGATGTCGGAGAAGGAAACAGAGGATGACTTGGGGGACCCCTCCGATTCCTCGAGGTCAGTATCAGAGGTGAGGGACTCATCCTGGGAGTCTATGTGCTTCCTCTTGCACGTTTTCTTTCTAGGGGGCTCCTCAGGCGCGAACTCTGAAGGGCCCTCAGAAAGTTGGGGACCACTTGTGGGGGTATCCTTAGGCCCTGGTGCTCTGCTGTCCATGGATAGGTGGTGATCAGAGGCTCTCACTAGAGTGGTGGGGGACAGAGTGACCAATCCGCCTGATGTAGCTGACGATCTAGCCAGCGCAGTCCGCATGGCCTCAAAGGCTGGTCCCCCCTGGATCCGAGGACCGGCCAGCCTCCGAGACTATGTCGGGAGTCAGAATTCCCCAGGCCAAGGCACCTAGAGTGAGACTCCGAACCGAAATATGTCCCGAGATGTCCCCCTCGGGCCCGACTGAAGAGTCCAGAGTCCCGAACCCCGAGGACAGAGCCGACGGGGTCGGAGCCGATGTCGTTACTGATGGAGCCGGAGGGGCCATCGGAACCAGACTGGGAACATCACATGGCGAGGAACACTCCGGCTCCAAAGACAGAGATGCGCTCGGAAGAGGAATGATCGAAGCAGGGTCGGGACAGGCTCCGGAGCAGACTGGGCCAGAGACAAAAACAATTTTGCCAAAACCGGTGACTGTAGGAGCCTCTGGACCACCCTATCAACATCCACATCCGAAAGGGTCCTGGAGGATTTGTAGGACAGGGAGGGAGATTGAGATCTCCTCTCAGGAGAGACTGGTCTGAGACTAGGCGATCGGCTCCGAAGAGGTTCCAATATAATAGGAGCCGATGCCGGTTCCATCAACACAGACACCTCTTGCGGCCCCGAGGACAGTGGAGCCGAGGAGGTCAATACAATTTTTATGACTTTCTCCGGAGGCTCCGATGAAGCTGACGGAGCCGGAGATCTCTTTTTAGAGTTGGATGACCTAGACTTAGCACTGGGAGAAGAATCCAAGGCCTCTTCGAAAGAGGGTTTCAAGAGTCCCTTTAAGATCAGCTTATTCTTTCTCTCTTGGAGCACTCTGGGACTGAACGTATGGCAAAAACTGCAGGACTCCTGCAGATGAATGGCTCCCAGGCAATAGACACAAATAGAATGCCCATCAGTGATGGACATTTTGTACCCGCATTTAGAGCATTTTTTGAAACCAGAGGGTTTGTGCTCTTTGGACATATTTCACAAGAAACACCAACAACGCAACCTAAGAGAAAATCTGACAAAACTCACAGACGCTCAACACCACAAAAAACGCAGGAATCAGTTATAAGTTGAAACAGTACACACACACTGAGACCAACTATGTCAAAAACCTCTAACTAAAATGGTTAATGACTACAAGGGTTGGAGAACAGAAACCAAACCTCTAACTTAAACGGTTTGATGAACAGACAGGATGAAAGGACTAGGTCCTCTAACTGAAACGGGCCTAGCCCGAGGGAACAGTTAGCGGGATACCACAAAACAAGCACACTACCAAAACCTAAACAACACTAAAGACAATAGCTATGAAAATAGCTTTTTGTTTAAGAATAAAATTTTTCTCAAGACAAGAAAAAGGTACTTAGCCACAGCCAAGAGCGAGACCACGTTCGAGCTACACGAGCGGCAAACGAGATCTGGGGATATGGATTAGTGCACCATGTGATACCTGCTTAGCCCAGCCAATAGAAGACTTCGAGCTAGAAAAGTTTGGCTGAGTCGGAGCCGATATTCGGCTCCGAACCCACGGGTAAGAATATAGGCGAGATAGGACTACATAACATCTATATTTTTTGAAGTAACATGCTGTAGTGAAACAACTGTTTATTTTATTTCTCTAAGCATACTAGCACACAGCGATACTTTTGCAAGAGTCTGCTTTTTACAAGTGATTTGGGAACTTGGGGTCTAGTTACAGGACTTTACCAAAATTTCATAATTCACAAGAAGATGCAAATCAGACCTAGTGCTTCTGGGAATAAAACTGTGACTTGCTACCTTAATATTGCAAGCTAGATTCATAATCTGACTGTTACCCAAAGCTTCCTTGTATGTCAGAACAGATGTTATCGATACATCAAAAAGTTGTGTCATCATCTTCTTTCAGCTGTTCCCATTAGGGGTCGCCACAGCAGATCTTCTGTTTCCATTTCTTCCTGTCCTCTGCATCATGCTCTTTCACACCAACCGCCTGCATGTCCTCTCTCACCACATCCATAAACCTCATCTTAGGCCTTCCTCTTTTCCTCTTACCTGGCAGCTCCATCCGTAGCATCATTTTCCCAATATACCCAGCATCCCTCCTCAGCACATGTCCAAACCAACGCAATCTCGCCTCTCTTGCTTTGTCTCCAAACTGTCCAACCTGAGCTGACCCTCTAATATACTGATTCCTAATCCTGTCCATCCTAGTCACACCCAGTGCAAATCTTAACATCTTTAACTCTGCCACATCCAGCTCTGACTCCTGTCTTTTCGTCAATGCCACAGTCTCTAACCCATATAACATAACTGGTCTCACTACCCTCTCGTAGACCTTCCCTTTCACTCTTACTGGTACCAGTCTGTCGCAAGTCACTCCTGACAGTCTTCTCCACCCATTCCACCCTGCCTGTACTCTCTTCTTCACCTCTCTTCCACACTCACCATTACTCTGAACTGCTGATCCCAAGTACTTAAACTCATCCACCTTTACCAACTCTACTCCCTGCATCCTCACCATTCCTCTACCCTCCCTCACATTTACACACATATATTCTGTTTTAGCCCTGCTGACCTTCATTCCTCTCCTCTCTAAAGCATATCTCCACCTCTCCAAGGTCTCCTCAACCTGGTCCCTACTCTCACTACATATAACAATGTCATCTGCAAACATCACAGTCCATGGGGCCTCCTGTCTGATCTCATCTGTCGACCTGTCCATCACTACTGCAAATAAGAAAGGGCTCAGAGCTGATCCTTGATGTAATCCCACCTCCTGCAAATAAGAAAGGGCTCAGAGCTGATCCTTGATGTAATCCCACCTCCACCTTAAACGTATCTGTCACTCCCACCGCAGTCCTCACCAATGTCACACTACCCTCGTACATATCCTGTACCACTCTTACATACTTCTCTGCCACTCCCGACTTCCTCATACAATACCACAACTCCTCTCTAGGCACCCTGTCATATGCTTTCTCTTAGTCTACAAATCCTTTTGACCTTCTCTGTATTTCTCCAACAACACTCTCAGAGCAAATATTGCATCTGTAGTGCTCTTTCCTGGCATTAAACCATACTGCTGATCACTAATCTTCACCTCCCTTCTTAACCTAGCTTCCACTACTCTTTCCCATAACTTCAAGCTGTGACTGATCAATTTTATCCTTCTGTAGTTACTGCAGCTCTGCACATCACCCTTATTCTTAAAGATAGGTACCAAAACACTTTTTCTCCACTCGTCAGGCATCCTCTGACTTTCCAAAATTTCATTAAACAATCTGGTTAAAAATTCCACTGCCATTTCACCTAAGCACCTCCATGCTTCCACTGGTATGTCATCTGGGCCAACAGTCTTTCCATTCTTCATCCTCTTCATAGCTGACCTTACTTCCTCCTTGCTAATCTGTTTCACTTCCTGATTCACTATCCCCACCTCATCCAACCTTCTTTCTCTCTTGTTCTCTTCATTCATCAGCCCTTCAAAGTACTCTTTCCATCTACTCAACACACTCTCCTCACTTGTGAGTAAATTTTCCTCACTGTCCTTTATCACCCTTACCTGCTGCACATCTTTCCCAGCTCTGTCCCTCTGTCTAGCTAATCGGTACAGGTCCTTTTCTCCCTCTTTAGTGTCCAATCTCTCATACAACTCTCCATATGCCTTATCCTTCGCCACCTCTCTCTTTGCCATGCGTCTCATCTCCTTATACTCATGTCTACTTTCTTCATCTCTTTGGCAATCCCACTTCTTCTTCGCCAGCCTCTTCCTCTGTATACTCTCCTGTACTTCCTCATTCCACCACCAGGTCTCCTCGTCCTTCTTCCTCTGTCCAGATGTCACACCAAGCACCTTTCTAGCAGTATCCCTTACTAGCTCTGCTGTAGTTTCCCATCTATTCGGTAACTCTTCACTGCCTCCCAGTGCTGGTCTTAACTCTTCCCTAAACTCCACCTCACAATCACCCTTTTTTAACTTCCACCATTTAATCCTTGGCACTGCTTTCACACTCCTCCTCCTCTTCTTGATGACCAACGTCATCCTACAGACCACCAATCTATGCTGCTTAACTACACTTTCCCCTGTCACCACTTTACAGTCTCCAATCTCCTTCAGACTGACCCTCCAACATAGGATATAATCCACCTGAGTGCATCTTCCTCCACTCTTGTACGTCACCCTATGCTCCTCCCTCTTCTTAAAATACGTATTCACCACAGCCATGTCCATCCTTTTTGCAAAATCCACAATCATCTGACCTTCTGCATTCCTCTCCTTAACACCATACCTACCCATCACTTCCTCATTCCCTCTGTTCACTTCACCAACATGTCCATTGAGGTCCGCTCCAATCACTAGTCTCTCACCCTTGGGTACACTCACCACCACTTCATCCAACTCACTCCAAAATTTTTCTTTCTCATCCATAGCACACCCAACTTGTGGAGCATATGCAATAACAACATTCATCATTACACCATCAATTTCAAACTTCATAAACATCACTCTATCAGACACTCTCTTCACCTCCAAAACACTCTTGGCATACTGTTCCTTTAGGATAACCCCTACCCCATTTCTCCTGCCATCCACACCATGATAGAACAATTTGAACCCACCTCCTATACACCTGGCCTTACTTCCCTTCCATCTGGTCTCTTGCACGCACAATATATCAACCCTCCTTCTTTCCATCATATCAGCTAGCTCTCTCCCTATACCAGTCATACTGCCAACATTCAAAGTTCCTACCCTCACTACTACACTCCTAACATTCCTCCTCTCTTCCTGCCTTCGGGCATGCCATCCCCCTCCTCTTCTCCTTCGGCATCAGGAAGTTGTGTCTGAAAGATTAATACAATACAATTTTACAGAGAATCTCAGAAACAGGATTCCCAAAGTGCTGGAATGACAGCAAAAGTAACTAGCAAGTTAATAAGATTCAATAGAATGCTTCTACTTTATTCAAAACAGAAAAGGCTGAACAAAAAGGGCAGGGATCCCCACTATATCTGATAAACAGCAACACTTAAGTACAGTTTTAGCTCCTTCACTAAATGACTATGAAGTGTGTGTGTGTGTGTGTGTGTGTGTGTGTGTGTGTGTGTGTGTGTGTGTGTGTGTGTGTGTGTGTATTTTGGGAGGACTTCATCTCCTGTGCCTTTCAATGAAGGGGACAGTGGACTTCCTAAAGAAGAAAGTACAGTTGTGTACACTTACCATAAATGTAGATGTTCGAGTGCATTCACTGTTGCAGTCATTACACTTGGGGTTGTCCTGCTGGCATGCTACCCTCAGTCGTCCTGAATTCCCAAGTCTAGGTCCGGCGTCGGTTGCTGTCGCCTCTTCCCTGACGTCAGTGTGCCAGGGGTATAAAAGATGCAGCCGATGCCATATTCTTCAGTTTTTCTTGCCCCAGATGTCAGGTGCCCCCAAAAAAGTAGGCTAAAAGTATGCCAATAAAACATGCATGCACCAAAATATATCATCCCTTCATCTACAAGCAAATACACCACATAGGTTGTATAGATTAGAGAAGTGCAGATAAGTTCCAGCAAAGAGATGGGGGATGGTGGGTGGGTAACCTGGACTGCAACAGTGAACACACTCGAACATCTACATTTATGGTAAGTGTACACAACTGTACTAGGTTCTTCGTGTTCCACTGTTGCAGTCATTACACTAGGGTTGAATCCCAAAGCTATGGTTGGGGAGGCAGGAGCTAAATAGTATTAGGAGCAGCTATAAGGCCCTGCAGAACTGCAGTGGCAAAGCCTGCCCTGGATTTAGAGTAGAGTGATAAAATGATAGTGCTTTGTAAAGGTGTGCACTGAACTCCAGGAAGCAGCCTCTAAAATGTCTTTGGTTGGTACTCCCCTGAGGAAGGCTACTGAAGTGGCTGCTGCTCTGGTTGAATGTGGCCTAATGCCCTTAGGCAATGGCTTGCCATGTTGTGAATAGCAGAAACAAATGCAGTGGCCTATCCACTTTGAAATAGTCTGCTTTGAGATGGCCTTTCCTTGTGCTCCTGCAGCATATACCACTAGTAGTTGCTCAGTCTTTCTGAAAGCTTTAGTTCTGTTCAAGTAGAAGCGTAGCTGTCTGTGTATATCCACATAATGCAGAATTCTCTCCCCCTTATTCTACGGATTTGGATAAAAAAAGTAGGCAGATGAATAGTTTGGTTAAGGGCCACACTGGACACTACCTTAGGCATAAATGTCGGGTTTGTCCTCAGAGAAACCCTGTCTGGATAAAAAATGATAAAAGGTTCCACAGCCATGAGTGCCTGTAGCTCTGAGACTCGTCTTGCAGAGGTTATTGCTAGGAGCAGAGCTGTTTTCCAAGATAAAAACTTTATATCAGCTGTAGCAGCTGGCTCAAAGGGGGGCAGAGTGAGTTTTTCCAAAACATAATTGAGGTCCCATGCAGGTATTGGTGTTCTCCTTGGAAGCCTTAAGTTTTTGGCTCCTCTGAGGTATTGCCTTAAAGGATGAGAAAAGATTGGTGGTTCTGTATTGTAATGAGCCAAAATGGCAGAGGCATGAATTTTAATTGATGAAAATGATAGGCCTTTGTCCAACATCTCAGTTAAGTATTGCACAATCTGAGGAATATTTGGTACTGCTGTGTCAATTCCTTGTGTCTGGTTACAGGCACAGAATCTCTTCCATTTCCCAGCATAAGATTTTCTAGTACTTGGCCTCCTGGCCTCCAAAATGACATCCATCACCCCTTAAGTGAGAGGTGTGTTTTGTATGACTACATTAACCGCCATGCTGCCAGATTTAAGGTCTTGAGTTGGCTGTGCAGGATCTAATTGTTTTGTTGGGACAGTAGATGAGGTATTTGAGGTAAGGTCCAGGCTGGGAGTTGAGACAAGTTCCTTAGGATTGGATACCAGTACTGGCAGGGCCAGTCTGGGGCAATCAGTATCATTTTTGGCTTCTCTTGTTTGACCTTTAGGAGTACCTTGGGGAGGAGAGGCAGTGGAGGAAAGGCATATACTGTTAAGTTTTTCCAGCTGAAAGATAGAGCATCCACTTTTCATGGCTGTCTGTGATGAGTCCTTGCGCAGAATCTCTTTAGCTGGCAGTTGTGAGGAGAGGCAAATAGGTCTATGTCCGGGCATCCCCATTTTCTTATTATGTTGAAGACTTGTGGATCCAATTTTCACTCGTGGGGATCCATGAGGTTTCTGCTTAGTTCCTCTGCTAGAGTATTTATCTTTACTGGCAGGAATTGTGCCTGCAGATGTACTTGGTAAGTCAATGCTGTGTCCCACAAAGTCATGGCTAGTCTGCAGAGGGGGTTAAGAATGAGTGCCTCTCTGCTTGTTTATATATCACATGACCGTGGTATTGTCTGTCTTTATCAGTACTTGTCTCGGATGAAGTAGGTCCTTGAAGGCTGTCAGGGCATTCTGAACAGCTAGCATCTCTTTTTGATTGATATGTAAATGCATTTGGTTGGCGGAACATGTGCTTTGAATACATCTTCCTGCCATGTGGGCCCCCCTAGGCATAATCTGATGCATCCGTTGTCAATGTCTGCCTGGCTGGGGGTAAGGTGAATGGCTGTCCCTTGTTCTGGTGACAGGCCCTCGCCCACCATCGAAACTCCTGTTGTAGGCAGGGAATGAGAGTAATTATTGTTTCCAAGCTGTGGCAATGCTGAGACCAAACACTTTTTAGGTACCATTGAAGTTTCCTCATATGCAGTCTTGCATATGGAATTAGTAGAATGCAGGATGCCATGAAGCCCAAAGCCTGCAGTATTTTTCTTGCAGATAACTGGGTGGGCCTTTGTTGCCAATAGTTTGAAATAGGTAGCCAGTTGGCCTTTGTTTGTCTAGCATGAGATAAGCCATCTGGGCAGTTGTATTTAAGCTTGCACCCAGGAATATCATCTCTTGAGAGGGTACTAGTTTTGATTTCTGTTCGTGGATTGTGTACCCTAGGCATGGTAGCAATCTCTTTACAAACACCAGATGCTGTAGTAGAATGTCCTTGTTCTCTGCTTGTATGAGACAGTCGTTCAAGTAAGGATATATTTGTATTCCTCTTTGTTTGCAGAATGCAATTACTGGTGTCAGGCACTTTGTGAAGACCCTGGGCGCAGTAGATAAGCCAAAGGGCAGTGCAGAGAATTGGTAGTGCATTGAGCCAGCTTTGAATCTGAGGTATCTTCTGCATGTTTGTCTGATTGGGATGTGCAGGTATGCCTCTTTTAGGTCTAAAGTCACAAGCCAAGCCTTCTTGCCCAGCATGGGCAGAAGCTGCTGTAAAGTCAACATTTTGAATTTTGGTATGTGTAGATGTGTTTAGAATAGATAGGTCCAGTATTGGCCTCCAGGCTTTGTCCTTTCTGGGTACCAAGAACAGTCTTGAATAAAATCCTTGTCCTTGCTCTTGCTCTGGTACTTGTTGAATGGCCCTCATGTCCATGAGGGATGATACTTGTTTTTGTGCCTCTGCCCATTGTTTTTTTGGTAGGTCTGGCCAACCGTTTGCCCTTGGCAGGGTATGAAAGTGCAACTTGTAGCCCTGTGACACTATGTCTAAGACCCATTTGTCCTGGGTTATTATGTGCCAAATTTGAGAATAAAATGCTAGGTTTTCCCCCTAAAGGTGCTGCCACAAGATAAGTGCTTGGCGCAGGCAGGGGGGAGTCATTGGGACCGTTTCCTGTAAGGCTGTGATTTGTCTTCTCCACTTTTGGAGGTAGAAGCACCCCATTGTTTAGACCTGTATGAACCTTGGGGCTGGGATCTGCCCCTTGGGCGTCTGTATCTACCCCTTTGTGGTCTGTCTGACACTGGAAAGGACCGATTCTTTGTAGGCCAGTGTCTGCTAAATCTTGGAGGCTGTACCTGTAAGAAATCCTTGACTGTTTGCATAGATTTAGCTTTGTCCTCCATTTTCTTTAACACCTCTTCTGTTTTAACACCAAACAAAGTATCATGCTGTAGTGGAGCATCTAATAATTTTGCTTTAACATGATCTGGTAGAGTTTGTTCCTTTAACCAAGCATGCCTCCTAATGACAGAACCCGTGATAGTGGCCCTGCAGGTGGCCTCCAAAGAATCAAAACCACATTGCAAAGTATGCTTTCCAACTTGCTCAGCTGCATGCAATAAATCCTGCATTTCTTTGTTTTCTGCACATTCAGAATTTATCAACATTTTCTGTTTAAGCAGTGACATAACATATTGCTGATATTTGAGCATATGAAACTGGCAATTTAAAGCCCTTATAGCCAAGGTAGCAGAAGTGTAAATCTTTTTTCCCCATCTGTCCGGAGCCCTAGAATCCCTGTCAGAGGGGGTAGGGTTTTTTGCAGTGGTAGCCTTGACCCCTTTGGGGCCCTCAGAGATAGTTTCAGGGTCAGCAGCAGGGTTTTTGAAAAGGAAGTTATGAGAGTCAGGGACCCTGTAGTACCTGTCCGGCTTAACAGGGGCTGGAGGTAAGGAGTCGGGGGTCAGACTGGACTCTGAAAATACATCATCTACAATGTCTAACACAGGTAGAATAGCTAGGGGCCTTTGTTGTGGGAGTAAAATGAAGTCTCTGAGCCTTTTCTTAGATTCTGAATAATCTTGGCTCTCCCAGTGGAAATGTTCCCTCATGGTGTGTATGGTTTCCCCAAAAGAGTAATCCTCAGGAGGAGAGGCTGAAAGGATAGATTCTTCAGCATCAGAATCCTCATAGGGAGGAAGAGAGTATTCCTGATCAGAAGAGGAATCAGAAGAAATGGAAACCTGATCTGAAGATTCATATTCTGTCTCTTGCCTAGGCCTTTTATCAGGAGGGGGATGAGAACTCCTGATCAAAGTAATTAAGTCTTCGGCCATTTTGAGCATCTGTTTTTTGGGCATGGAGGCCTGACCATGAGGCTGTTGTACTTGTTTCTTTGTCTTTAAAGGTGCTTTTGTCTTTGCCTTTGTAGCTGGAGTTACTTTAATGAATAATTGAGTAGGTCTGAAAACACCCTCAGAAGCCGATGCCTGCTCAGTGGCTCCGGACCCATCTGAGGGAATTGTTTCTGAAGGTCCAATACCTTGAGCTTCCAGCAGCCTAGTCGACTCCACGGGAGAGTCTGTAGCGACCTGCGAGTCCGTAGCGGCCTGCGAGTCCAAAGTAGCGGGCGTCAGGGGCTGCGAAAGCGCCTCACTGAGAACCAGCGAGCCGGCGACTGGCTTAGAGGAAGCCTCGTCGTCGGTTTTGGACCTTGGATGCCTGTCCTTTTCTTTTTCTTTGCGTTTCTTGTGAATTCCGGTAGTCGGATGGCTGTCCGATGGCATATTGTAATTAAAACTTCTGCCAAAATAGTGAAATGCAAAATCATGCCGACGCTTGATAGTGCGTTGGTTAAATCTAGCACAAAACCGACAGCTAGCAATGTCGTGGTCAGGGCCTAGGCAAGGAATACAGTAAGAGTGAAAGTCCTCATGAGGCATTTGCTTCCCACAAGAAATACAATTAACTTTTTCTGACATCGTTCTGGAGCAAGAAAAAAGTTTTCCCCAATGGGGTACTTAGCTTTTAATGAAAACTTCGGATCTGAAATTCGAACACGAAAATATCAGGAGTCGGCCGACCGGCACTTGCGAACTGCTTCTGCTTTGGGCCTCGCTGCAACAAAGACTGAAGAAAATGGCGCCGGCTGCATCTTTTATACCCCTGGTGCACTGACATCAGGGAAGAGGCGACAGCAACCGACGCCGGACCTAGACTTTGGAATTCAGGCCGTCTGAGGGTAGCCTGCCAGCAGGATAACCCCAAGTGTAATGACTGCAACAGTGAAACATGAAGAACATCCCTCACATAGCTAAAGAGGCATTACCAGTGTGGTGGGTATTGTCCTGCATTACATACCTATCAATCTCTTAGCTCAAGAATTCTGGACAAAGCCAAAAATTATGAAAAAACAATGGCCCAAAAACTGGGACAGATTGCAAATATTGACTTTATACACTTAGAAGCTTGCTAGAATAATAGCTTTTGCATCAGCATGGAATTTGGCAGGATATAAAGTCTGAAATTCAAATGTCCATCATTTAGTGACTTCAATTCTCATTGTTATGCCAGAAAAAAACACATTTTATGATGAACACACTCAAAAATATGATGCAAAAATCTGCACATTCTACACAATACTGGATAATTGAGAGGACTGCTAAATACTACAGACCATGTTGTATAAATCCATCTTTAGCAACAGGAATCAGGAAGAAACATTAGGTCATAAATGACAGATCCTTGTTGCTAGGTGGATTGGCAAGAATACAGAACACTTAAAGATGCACCACACAGTAATCAATTAGGCACTGCAGGAGAATTTCATCCCCTGTGTACAGAATCATCTCAAGAATAATTTTTCTCTATACAATATCACTTGGATGTTGTCCTGTACTTATGAACCCAGTTCCCATTTTTTTTCCAATGATCATGAAGGTCTCATCAATTGTTTCCTTCTTCAAAGCTTTAGTGAATTATCACTTGTGACAAAGGCAAACTTGCATTAATATAAAGGTAATCAAACCATATTAACAAGTTCACATTTATAAACACTATAGGATATATAACAATATATGTGATGCATACATCTAAGCAACATTATATAAATTACTCAACTCCTGCCTTCTCTTAAACCTCGTTCCTTCTCCAAAACATTTTTCTGCATGTTATTTTCCCACAAATTTTCATTTTTTCTATGTAATTTAACTCCTACCCTTTTCTAAAGATCCCACTACGTGTTTTTTTAATCTTTACTACAAAATTCACTATTTCAAGTAGGTTGGTTTAGATTTTGATTTCCATTGTCTAGTAACTGCTTTTTTGGCAGTCATGAGAATTATAATTAACAAGGCCTTGCTATGTCTAGGCAATTCAGATCCTGTATCCCTTCAAAAAAAATCACTTCCTTACTCATTATTCCTGACAAATTACTCATTATACTTCCAAAACATAAATTCCCAGTTACCTTTTTCTTCCCCATCACACCTCCAACATTTGCTGTCTACCTGAGAAAAATTCACTGGAGTCTGCTTGGGTTATAAAATTATCTCTGCAAACACTTCCAGGCAGAAATCCTAAATCTTTTCCATTTTATTGCATATTTTGGAGCCATGCATATGTCCTCCCACTGTTTCTCTGTGAAGTACATATCTAATCTCACTTTCCAAATTTTTCTGACCTCTTCTGATTGATTCCTATCATTACTGTGTAATATTTTATATGGCCTTAATAATTATCCCCTTTCTTAATAGCAGCTTCTGTTCTAGATTCAATTAAAAACTCAACCAGTGCAGGTCTTTCATTTAGGATTCCCCTATCCCATTCTGTCTATGCTCTGATATCAGTTCCTGATAGGGAAGACAATCACTAGCCTACAATCCAAATGTCTTCTTGTTCCCAGTACCTGGGTTGCTTTGTCAGCCTCCACCAGTAAATTCCAGGCCCTGTTGTCTATTCTCTGTACCCCTAATTGCAGTCATTCCTTATCTGCAGAATCTCCATTCTCCAGTCCCATGTTGGCTTACTTCTTAGTATACTTTCTGCTACTTTATGAATATAATACTCTGTACGACTGTAGATATTCTCCTTATGGATCCGGGTCCAAAATACCCACCCACCTCCACTTTAGCATCTTCCTTTTCAATTTTGAATCATATCTTTCTGTTGCATGTAAAACAGCCTTAAATGTGTAGCTCTAAAATTTTCCTTTAGATGAAGTGATCTTAAATCCTGTTGTTCTGTTGGGAGGATCGGCTTATCCCCTTGACTCTTGCCCTCTTCCCCTCCCAAATAAAATCCTTCAACTCTTTATTAATTACTGTCCACAACTTCTCCTCTGTTGATAAAAATATGCCTGATCTGTGCACAAAACTAAGGGGACTTGCTTGTATCTTGCTATCCATATCCATATACAAGAGCTTCCACTTATTATTCACATTTAGCACCGTTTGAAAACAGGATCTGTCTCATGACAGGTTCGATAGCACAGATTGTACAGTCTTCACTGTTGGTCACTGCTTGCAATGTTACTTTCCAGGAATATGTTTTGCTGAGGTCAATAAAGTAAGAATTCTCCAAATACTAACTCTGGAAAAAAAGTTTCACTTTAGTTGCACATATAGGTATATGTAAATATGAAAAATAATTAACTACACTGTAACTACATAACATGGTAAGAATAATCATTTTTGCCCACTTTTTGTAAATTACTGTTTTTATCAAAGTAGCTACAAAATGAAGCAAATGAAAAAATACACAGCTGTCATTGTTTTTTTTATTAGCTCTTTAAAGCAACCACGGTAATCAGAGATTAAAGGGGAAAGTTGACAATTCTCAAATTCACAGTACAGGGAAGATAAGTCCTAGAATTTTTCTTTTCCTACAGCTTTGAACATGTACATTAACATAACCTATTATCTCTTTTGTAATGAAGAAAAGGTACAGACTGTGAAAGGCTTTTACTGAATTACAGTAAGCAGAAGCATCCATTAGAAAAACAACAAACGCTGCTTTCATAGGCTAAGAAGTCAGTGAAACACCACCACCACCAATGTAACTAAGTGGACGAATTAAAAAAAAAAAAAACTCATTTATAATGTAGTGGTGTCATATTATCTGGGATCCAAACTGCATTTCAAAGATACTATAATGAGTATGAAAAACAAATGCCATGATAGTCCCGATGAGGTCATTAAAAAGGTCCATGTGTTTCTGAAATAGAGCCATACTATTCACTTATGCTGTGCTGATGAGGTCAATAAAAAAGCTGAAAGATGCATCTCCACAGCTAGTGGGGTTTGGCTTTATTAGCCTGAATGCAACCATAAAGACTTAAAGTAATGGGCATTCAGAAGCAGTTTAGCTGAAACATTTGATGTCCTTATGGTGCCATCTGCATATATCCCATGGGCCGCCATTACAGCTAAGGTATGACACAGCGAAACAAAGTAGTTACGTCTTACCATAATGTTCCATCTGTGTTATCGATCTTCACATATCCTTGACAGTGGGTTCAGTTCCGAACCTCGGAACCGACTTGGCCGTTACTCCAGCTAGCGCCCCCCCCAAAAGTCTCGATCTCAGCTCTACTACAATGCTCCTCGCCAAATTACCTCAGAATGGGTTTGCATAAAAAGTACAGTTTTGTACCTACCATAAATGTAGATGTTCGAGTGTATACCCTGCTGCAGTCATCACACTTGGGTTATCCTGTTGTCAGGCGGTCCCGCAGTCGGCCTGAATTCCAAAGTCTTGGTCCGGCGTTGGTTGTTGTCACTTCTTCCCTGACGTCAGTGCGCCAGGGGTATACAAGAGGCATCCGATGCCATTTTCTTCAGTTTTTCTTGCCCCAGATGTCAGGTGCCCCCCCCAAAAGGTGGTCAGTAGATACTACCAATAATAAAAGTTTAGCACAAACAAAACATCCCTCCAGCTATAAGCAAATGCACCACAAAGGTAGTATCAGATTTTAAGGTATTGAAAGGTTTCAGTTAGGTCAGAGGGGATGGAGGGAGGGTAACCTGGACTGCAGCAGGGTATACACTCGAACATCTACATTTATGGTAGATACAAAACTGTACTATGTTCATCATGTTACCCTGCTGCAGTCATCACACTTGGGTAGAATCCCAAAGCTAAGGATGGGAGGTGGAGTCAAACAGGGTTAGAGGAGGCTAGAAGGCCCTGCAAAACTGCAGTGGCGAAGCCAGCTCTAGTCTTAGAGTAAAGTGGTAAGTGATAGTGTTTGGTGAAGGTGTGTACTGAACTCCAAGTTGCAGCTTCCAGAATATCCTTGGTTGGCACCCCCCTGAGGAAGGCTGTAGATGTAGCTGCTGCCCTGGTAGAGTGGGGCCTTATGCTAGCAGGAACTGGTTTTCCATGATGGGTGTAGCAAAAACGTATGCAATGTCCTATCCATTTTGAAATGGTCTGTTTTGAGATAGCCTTTCCTTGTGATGCTGTAGCATAGGATACAAAAAGCTGGTCAGATTTTCTGAAAACCTTAGTTTTATCCAAGTAGTAACGTAGCTGCCTGTGAATGTCCAAGGAATGCAGGAGTCTTTCTCCTTTGTTCTGTGGATTTGGAAAGAAGGTGGGTAAATGGATGGTTTGATTTAGAGCCACACTGGATACCACCTTAGGCATAAAGGAGGGGTTAGTTCGTAGAGAAACTCTGTCTTGATGAAAAACGAGGAAAGGCTCTACTGCCATTAGTGCCTGAAGCTCTGAGACTCTTCTAGCTGAAGTAATTGCTAGCAGCAGGGCAGTCTTCCATGACATAAACTTTAAATCAGCTGAGAAAGCTGGCTCAAAAGGAGGTAGCGTACGTTTTTCCAGAACAAAATTGAGGTCCCAAGTTGGTGTTGGCGCTCTCCTGGGAGGCCTAATGTTTTTGGCCCCTCTGAGATACTGCCTTAGAAGTGGATGTGAAAATAAGGGAGGATCCGTGTTGTAGTGAGCTGAAATAGCTGAGGCGTGGATTTTAATAGATGAAAAAGAAAGCCCTTTGTGTAACATCTCAGTTAAATATTGTAGAATCTGAGGTATGTCCGGCTGAAGGGTATGTTGGCCTTTAGCTTGGTTCCAGGTGCAAAATCTTATCCATTTGTCTGAGTAGGCTTTCCTGGTGCTGGGCCTCCTGGCCTCCAGTATAACATCCATAACAGCTTGTGAAAGAGGAGCTGGCTGGTTGCTTAGGTGATTTGCCATGCAGCCAAATTTAAGGTTTGGAGATGGCTGTGTAGAATCTGTCTTGCTGTGTGAGCAGATGTGTAATTTGTGGTAAAATCCATGGTGGGTCCTGGGCCATATTCCTTAATAGTGGGTACCAGTGCAGGCATGGCCAGTTTGGGGCAATTAGTATCATTCAGGGTTTCTCCATCCTGACTTTCAGCAGCACCTTTGTGAGAAGGGGCAATGGAGGAAAGGCATATACTGTCAGCATTTTCCAACTGAATGAGAGTGCGTCCACTTTCCAAGCTTGATGGTGAAATGTCTTTGTGCAAAATTTTGTTAGCTGATAGTTTTGGGGGCTGGCAAACAGGTCTATGCCTGGGTGCCCCCATTTTTGAGTTATCATTGCAAATACTTGTGGATCCAGTTTCCACTTGTGGGGATCCATGATGTTTCTGCTTAGGTCGTTTGCCAATGTGTTCTTTTTTCCTGGCAGGAATTGTGCTTGTAATTGAACTTGGTAAGCCAGTGCTGTGTTCCACAAGGTCATTGCTTGCCTGCATAGAGGGTAGGAGTGTGTACCCCCTTGTTTCTTTATGTACCACATTACTGTAGTGTTGTCTGTCCTTATTATAAGCTGCCCTGGATGAAAGAGGTCCTTGAAGGCTGTCAGGGCATTCTGTACAGCTAGCATTTCTTTTTGATTGATGTGCAGATTCCTTTGATCTGCAGTCCATATGCCTTGAACGCACCGTCCTGCCATGTGTGCCCCCCAGGCATAGTCCGATGCATCTGTTGTCATAGTTTGCCTGGCTGGGGGTAAGGTGAAAGGCTGACCCTTGTTGAGGTGACATGCCTGTGACCACCATAGAAACTCCTGTTGAAGGCAGGGAATGAGAGGTATCATTGTTTCCAAGCTGTGGCTGTCCATACGCTTTTTAGGTACCATTGTAATTTCCTCATATGCAGTTTTGCAAATGGTATTAGTAGTATGCAAGATGCCATGAAGCCCAAGGCCTGCAGAATTTTTCTTGCAGGGAGTTGGGTCTTTGTTGCCATTGTTTTGAAGTATTGAGTTAGTTGTAGTTGTTTGTCTGGCGTCGGATAAGCCATCTGGGCCGTTGTATTCAAGCTGGCACCCAGGAATGTCATATTTTGTGAGGGCACTAGTTTTGATTTTGTTTCGTTTACTGTGTACCCTAGGCAACTTAAAAGGTGTTTTACAAAAGCCAGATGTTGTAAGAGAATGTCCTTGCTTTCTGCTTGGATGAGGCAATCGTCCAGGTATGGGTATATTTGAATTCCTCTTTGTCTGCAGTATGCAATTACTGGTGCCAGGCAATTTGTGAAGACCCTGGGCGCAGCAGATAAGCCAAAGGGCAGTGCAGAGAATTGGTAATGGGTTGAACCTGCAATGAAACGGAGGTATCTTCTGAAATTTTGTCTGATAGGGACATGCAGGTTATGCCTCCTTGAGGTCCAACGTTACTAACCAAGCTTTCTTTCCCAACATGGGAAGAAGCTGCTGTAGTGTTAGCATCTTGAATTTGGGTACTTGCAAGAAGGTGTTTAGAATTGAAAGGTCCAGAATGGGTCTCCAAGCATTGTCCTTTCTGGGGACTAGAAAGAGCCTAGAGTAAAATCCTTGGCCTTGGTCCTGTGTAGGTACCAGTTGAATGGCTCTCATGTCCATGAGAGCTGTAATTTATTTTTGTGCCTCTGCCCATTGATTTTGTGGCAGGTTTGGCATTCCTTTTATCCTTGGCAAGGTGTGGAAATGGAATCTGTATCCTTGTGAGATAATGACTAGGACCCATTTGTCCTTTGTGACGATGCGCCAGTTGTCTGTAAAGTGCTAATTTTCCTCCCAAGGGAGCTGCCAAGAGAGTTTTGCTTGGCAGTTTGAGGTTTAAGTCATTGTGTTTGCCTTCTAGTAGTGTGGGACCTGTCTTCTCCTCCCTTCTGTGTTGCAGTGCCCCATTGGCGAGGTTTGTAAGGGATTTGTGCTTGTCCTCTGCCCCTTGGGCGCCTGTATTTACCCCTCTGTGGTCTGTCAGAAGCTGGAAAGGACCATTTTTTGTTGGCCAATTTCTGCTGAAGCGTGGGGGCTGTACTTGTAGGAAATCTTTGACCGTCTGCATAGATTTTGCCTTATCCTCCATTTTCTTTAAAATCTCTTCTGCTTTAACCCCAAATGAGACATCCTGCTGTAAGGGTGCATCTAGTAACTTTCCTTTAACATGATCAGGCAGAGTTTGTTCCTTTAACCAAGCATGCCTACGTATAACAGACCCAGTAACAGCTGCTCTACACGAAGCTTCCAAGGAATCACATCCACATTGTAAAGTATGTTTGCCCACATGTTCAGCTGCATGCAACAGACCCTGCATTTCCTTGAATTCAGACTGTTGAGGGTGCGTGCTCATCTTTTGTATTATTTGAGACATTAGGAATTGCTGGTATTTAAGCATGTGAAATTGACAATTTAGTGCTCTCATAGCTAGAGTAGCTGAGGTGTAAACCTTCTTCCCCCACCTATCTAGTGCTCTGGAGTCCCTTTCAGAGGGTACAGGATTTTCAGCCACAGAAGCCTTAGCCCCTTTGGGACCCTGGAAGATTGTCTCTGGATCAGCAACAGGGCTTTTGTAAAGGAATTTGTGTGAGTCAGGCACTCTATAGTATCTATCTGGTTTGGCTGGAGCAGGAGGCAGAGAATCTGGATTTAGACTAGATTCTAAGTAAACATCATCCACAATGTCTAAAACTGGGGGGATAGCAAGTGGTCTGTGCTGGGGGAGTAAAAGAAACTCTCTGAGCCTTTTCTTTGAGTTGGAGTAGTCCTGACCTTCCCAGTGGAAATGTTCCCTCATGGTATGTAAGGTTTCCCCAAAGGAATAGTCTTCAGGGGGAGAAGCTGAGGGAATGGAATCTTCAGCATCAGAATCTTCATAAGGGGGAAAGGTGTAATCCTGTTCCTCAGAGGAGCGTGAGGAAATAGACACTTGATCAGAGGATGCATAATCCTCCTATTGTCTAGGCCTTTTGTCGGGGGGGGGGGGGTTGGGAACCCCTGATTAAAGAAATCAAATCTTCAGCCATTTTAAGCATCTGTTTGTTAGGCATGGGGCCTTGAACTGGAGACTGATGTGCAGTCTTTTTTGGTTTTAGAGGAGTCTTAAGCTTAGCATTAGATTTTATGGTGAGAGTAGTCGGTCTGAAGACACCTTCTGAAACCGAAGGTGTTTCTACAGCACCGGCTTCTCCTTCTGCAATGTCGTCGATAGGGCCTAAAGAAAAATGGCTGCATCGGCCTAGAACTCTCTGCTAGAGAATCCAAAGCGGTCTGGGGTTCCAATTCTGCGGTAGCCAGGGGCTGCGTAGGCACCTCACTGAAAACTGGAGAACCGGCGACCGGCCCAGCCGTGGCCTCGGAGTCTGGCTTGGATCTAGGCTGCTTGTCTTTATCTTTGCGTTTTTTATGCACGCCGGTAGTCGGTTACTCCGACGGCATAGTGTAATTAAATTTCCTACCGAAGTAGTGTTGTGCGAAATCAAAGCGTCGCTTTATAGTTCGCTTATTGAACCTAGCACAAAACCGACAACCAGTGACGTCGTGGTCTGGGCCTAGGCAAGTTATACAATAAGAATGAAAGTCCTTATGAGGTATTTGCTTCCCACAAGAAATGCAATTGTTAACTTTTTCTGGCATCGGACTGAGGCAAGAAAAGGTTTCCCCAACGGGGTACTTAGCTTTGAAGACTTCGGACTGAAATTCGATTCGAAAATCTCAGGTGTCAACCAACCGGTACTTGCGAACTGCTTCTGCTTCGGGCACCGCGCGGGAAGAAAGACTGAAGAAAATGGCGTTGGATGTCTCTTATATACCCCTGGCGCACTGACATCAGGGAAGAAACGACAGCAACCGACGCCGGACCAAGACTTTGGAATTCAGGCTGACTGCGGGATCATCTGACGACAGGATAACCCAAGTGTGATGACTGCAGCAGGGTAACACGATGAACATCAGTGACAGGCAACCATATGTAAAGAAAGAGGAGAGGGACCTTATCTGAATCCACTAGAGAGGACCCATATCACAGAGGAAATCTGATCCACCATAAAAATTATGGGACAGGAGGAAGGACAGCAGG
The DNA here is from genome assembly GCF_019279795.1 of Protopterus annectens. Taxonomy (NCBI): domain Eukaryota; kingdom Metazoa; phylum Chordata; order Ceratodontiformes; family Protopteridae; genus Protopterus; species Protopterus annectens. Next base: position 405,669,647 of record NC_056746.1, read on the forward strand.
TATGTCAAGGATATGTGAAGATCAACAACACAGATGGAACGTTATGGTAAGACATAACTTCGTTATCTGATGTTGTCAATCTTTACATAGTCCTCAACAGCGGCACAGAATCCCCAGCAACCTGTATCTTGTGTGGTCTCGAGGAAGAATATTCCTGAGGATCATCGATCCAAAGAAAGCCCTTCCCCTAGAGAACAGATCCAATTTTTAATAAGTAATTAAAGTATGTGGAGGAGCCCATGTAGCTGCTGTGCAAATATTGTCTAAGGAGACCCTGGAATGAAAAACTGCAGATGCAGTTACTGCTCTGGTGGAGTGCGCCTTAACAGGCCTTTGTAGCGGTATATCTCTCTTGTTATAGACAAAGGTAATACAGTCCTTTTAGCCACTTACCCAGAGTAACTTTGGAAACTGACTTACATTTTGCCAATGAAGAAAAGGAAACTGCTCTGATTTTCTGAATTATTTTGTCCTGTGCAAACAGAAACAGAGGTGTCTATGAACATCCAATAAATTAATTTAATATTCGCCTTTGCTAGAAAATTTGGGAAGAAAGCTGGACGTTGGATAGTCTGGTTCAGATTGGTTTTGGAAACTACTTTAGGCAGAAAGGAAGGGTTAAGTTCTCAAGGAAACTCTGTCTTTATGAAAGATTATACAAGGGGGGTTTTATGGCTAAAGCCTGAATCTCTGAAATTCTCCTGGCTGAGGTGATGACCACTGGAAATGAGATTTTCCAAACTAGAATTTTAGATCACATTTGTCCGAAGGTTCAAAGGGGGGGGATAAACTAGGGATTGAAGAACTAAATTTAGGTACCAAGGTGCAGATGGTTCCTTATATGGAGGTCTGAGCATAACAGAGCCCTTCACAAAGCTCTGCAAAGCTTACGGGACATTAAGGATGAGCCATTCAGAGCCAAGTGAAAACTGGAGATTGCAGCTAGATGAATTTGAATGGTAGACGCTGAGGCTCCTGCTTCAAAACTGATGTCAAGAACTCTAGAACCTTATTGACTAGAGCAGAATATGGGTCAGTTTTAAACTTAGACATCCACATAGAAAATTTGCGCTATTTGCTGAGGTACAACTTTCTTGTTGATGGTTTGTGACTTGCCAGAACAATTCTTTGAGCTGGAGAACTAAGAGGACTGCCTGGTTTTCATGGGAATTGGAGAAGCCATGCAGTGAGCTTGAGGGTTCTGTAGATTTGGGTGAACCAATCTGTCCGGGTGGCACAGTAGGTCCAGAGCTGGATCCAGACTCATTGGTTTCTGAATTAGGGGAGGCCAAAGAAAGGGAAACCAGATCTGTCGAGGCCAGAATGGGGCAATAATGATTATCTTATTCTATGACCTGATGGCTTTTTTTAGAAACTGGGATATAAGGGGAATCAGGGGAAATGCATAGAGTAGACTGGGGGGGGGGGCAATCATGTAGAAGCACATCTCTCGGTGATTCTCCCGGAGGGGAGATCAGGACAAAGTAGCTGCTGTACTTGTTGTTCAGAGGAGATACAAATAGGTCGCAGCATGGCTGGCCCCTTTGGCGAAATACCTTTTCTGCCACAGATGGGTTGACAGACCAGTCATGAGGCATTAGAATACATTTGCTCAATCTGTCCGCAATCACATAGGAGCTTCCCGGGATGTGCTTTGCAAGGGTCTATGTTAAATGTTCGAACATCCAAAATGTCGAACATTACATGGTCGAGACTAAATGTTCGACATTTGGATGTTCGAATATCAAATAAAAAAAAAGAAAAAATGAAAAATACACTAACAGCGTGAGCAGAGGGGCAAGCCCCCTTGCACCCCCCACACCCCCCTACTTATATATACCAACTCCGAGACCGCACTTAGTGCAGAAAAAGGGAAATTCTCCCTATCTGCACTGTATGGCGCCGTTGAATGTCAATCTTCGAACACTTAAAATTTCGAACGTTTGGTCTCGACCATGTAATGTTCAAAATTTTGAGCATTCGAAGATTTGTCATAGACCCAGTTGCAATGAGAAAGTGGTCGGATGAAACTGCCCATTGCCAAACTCTGAGGGCTTCTTGACAAAGGGGATAGGACCTGGTTCCCTCTTGTTTGTTGATATACCAGACTACTGCCATGTTGTCTGTTTGAATCACAGTCATTCCAAAGGGAAGGTTTTGAGTGGAATGCTTACAATGCTAACAGCACTGCTCTCATCTCTAGAACACTGATAAGCAGATTGGCCTCCAAATGGGACCAAGTGCCTTGGACTATATGTCCCAGATAATGTCCCCCCACCCCATCTGGGATGCATATGTGGTCACTATGGCTTGGGGTGGAGGGGAAGGATGGACCGACCCATCAAGATATCATTAGAGTGAAGCCACCATTGTAAATCCTGCTTGCATCAGTTTGTAATGGTGATCAAGTGAGACAATGACTGAGCTAACATGGACTATTGTAATGCTAGGATGAAGGATTCGCATGCGACATCTTGCTAATGGGACTAGAGTGATTGAAGCTGCCATCGACCCTAGGGCTTGAAGGAGGAGCCGTTTTGTTGCAAACAATCTGGCTGACTTGAGATTTTATCCTTTGTAGTCTTTCTATGGGCAAGGATGCGACACTCGTGATCGTGTTTAGACATGCTTCGATGAACTCTGACATGCCTCCAGCTTTGACTTTTTATAGTTTACGGTAATGCCTAAACTGGAGCAGAACTGGACAGTGTAGTCTCGAGCCTCCTCGAGAAGCCGCCTGGTAAGCAGGCAGTCATCTAGGTATGGAAACACCTGGAATTCTTGCAATGTGAGATGAGCTGCAATCACCGCCATGCATTTGGTGAGCACCCTGGGGGATGTGGTGAGACCAAAGGGCAGTGCTCTGAATTGATAGTGACTGGCTCCCAGCCAGAACTGCAGAAATCTTCTGGACCATTTGTCCATCTTTATATGGTAATACATGTCCTGAAGATCTATACAGCATATCCAATCATCTTTTCCCAAAAAGGAAAGAACAGACTGAACCATGACCATCTGAAATATGGTCTGCCGAACTGATTTGTTCAGCCTGCTGAGATCTAAGATTGGTCTCCAGTCCCCTGTCTTCTCTGGCACTAAAAAGAATCTTAAGTAGATTCTGGATCCTATCTGGTCTGGTGGGACTGCGTGGATGACTCTTTTGTGGAGCAGTTTTTGAATTTCAGCAATCAGGCCTCCTCTCAAGAATGCTGACAGGAGTTCCCAGAGAAAGAATCTGTGGAACCCTTTTTCTGCAGGCCACCTCTGCCTCTTCCCTGGCATCTACCATTATTACTCCCCCCCCCCCCCGACCCAGGAGAAATCATTGCCATCTGAGTCTCGGAAAGGCCCTTTGGACTCCCACTCTGCTGGTTCCTGGAATAAGACTGCTGGGGAGTGGAAAAGCGTACACCTACATCTGAAAGAGACTTTCCATCTTTCTCGCATCTGGCTAGAGTCTCTAACTTTGGGACCAAATAAGGATGTTCCGTCAAATGAAGCACTGACGAAAAAAGACTTAAATGGCTCCACAAATTCACATAAGCGCAACCAGTTGTGTCTCCTGATGACCGCCTGAACCTGCTGTTCTTGTCGTCCCTTCAGTAGTATGAGCAATTAGCCTCATGGACGAGTTGGAGATCGATTCAAGGGTGGTGAGCTGAAAAGTCACTTTGTCTCTAACTCCTTCAGCTACTGTTCCTGACAAAGTATCTGTCAGTTCTTTAAATCAGATCCCTCTGCAACCTGGTAAAATGTGCCATGTAATTCAAGGACCTAAGGGCGAGAGTCAATGAAGCATATACATGCTTCCCAAATCTATCCATAGTCCTAGATTCCTTATGAGGAGGATGGATAGTGGAGCTTTCATTGGCAAGCTACTTGTTAGTGGCTGCTGCTACCACTAAGGTGTCTACTGGAATTTCCTTAGCCCAGTGCTGTTGATCCTTAAGGGCTGACAATATGCAGTCTGGTCTCGTGGGGATCAGCTTGATAGAATCAGGAAACTACCATGCCCGCTAAGCAATCAGTCTGATGAGATCGTCAGCGGGCGGAAAAGTCCAAAATTTGGAGTGTTGGGCACGAAAAGCCTCAAGATATACTGATTCCTCTGAAGAAGGTTGGAGGAAAGTCCAGCCACCCCTCTGTTTCAGGATCTGTAAGGCGTCCCAGAAGGAAACATCATCAGGGGAAGACTTGGGGGAATCTTCCCCTTCATCAAAATTAATGACTCCTCAGGGGAGTCCAAGTGCTTCCACTTACACTTTCTCTTCACAGGCACCTCTTCAGTGGGAAGCTCTGGAGAGGTATCAGAGGAGGACATAACCACTGTGGTTAGATCCTGAGCCTTCTGTGCCATCTGTTCCAGGGAAGAGGCTGGAGGAAGCGCCCGTCAAGGGGAAATGTTAGATATCTGGTTTGACGGGGTAGGAAATGATTGACTGCCCGCAATGGACAATGCCCTAGCCATGGCCTGGAAGGCAGGCCCCCCATAGAGGGATGGGAGCCTGGAACTGAAACAGACTCATTCAGAACCATGGTCCCACTTCGCACTGAGGAAGCCACCTCCAAGACTGAAGCCGGGGCCGAGCTTATGAATCCAGAAGCACCGAGGGGCATGGATTGCTCCGAAAAGGCTGAAGATGAAAACATCCCCCCCCCCGAACCCACACCTAAAGCTACATCTCTAGGAGGTCTCTGGGTCCGACACACCTGAAGCACTCAGGGTAGCAATTGGTGCTGGAGAAGGAAATCTAAACAGCACCAAAATAGTCGAAGCTGGGACTGTTGATACCAGAGGCTCTGAAGTCTCAGTGGGAGTTGGAGGATGGGAGGAAGAAGGACCGGGGTGGAAGTGGACATGGTTTCAGTGGTAAAGCTGCTAGGAAAGTACAGTTGTGTACACATACCATAAATGTAGATGTTCGAGTGTATTCACTGTTGCAGTCATCACACTTGGTTTATCTGCCTGCAGGTAGTCCTCAGTCGGCCCGCATACCAGAGACTTAGTATTTCAGTGTCGGATGCTGTCGCTCCAGGACTGACGGCAGGTAGTCAGGGGTATAAAAACATGCAGCCGACACCATTACATCAGTTTTTCTTGCTTCAAATGTCAGGAGCCCCCCAAAAAGGGAGCAAAATTATGGTGGGGAAAACACCACCAGTAAAAAGTAAATACCAAATACCAAATCCAATACCCCTGAAAGGGGTGAGTAGTAGCCATAGAGAGGAGAGATGGAGAGAGAAAAACAAGGGGGCTGGAGGGAGGGAAACTAGGAATGCAACAGTGAACACACTCGAACATCTACATTTATGGTTAGTGTACACAACTGTACTATCTCCTTCGTGTTTCACTGTTGCAGTCATCACACTTGGGTGGATTTCCAAAGCTGAAGAAGGGTGGAGGCAGTCATGAGGAGATAGGACTGGCTAGAATGCCTTGCAGGACTGCTGTTGCAAAACCTGCCCTGGATTTGGAAAAGATAGGCAGGTGGTAATGCTTGGTGAAGGTGTGTACAGAACTCCAGGTAGCAGCTTCCAGGATGTCCCGGGTAGGGACTCCCCTTGACAAATGCTGTAGAGGTAGATGTTGCCCTAGTGGAATGTGTTCTGACCCCCGGAGGGGTTGGTTTCTCATGGTGCTTGCAGCAGAAATGGATGCAGTGTGCTATCCATTTGGAAATTGTTTGTTTTGAAATGGCCTTGCCCTCTGCTCCTGTTGCAAAGCTGACTAGTAACTGGTCAGATTTTCTGAAGGGCTTAGTCCTATCAAGGTAGAATCTGAGCCGTCTGTGGACACCCAAGGAGTGCAGGATCGTTTCCCCTCTATTTTGAGGATTAGAGAAGAACGTTGGCAAATGGATGGATTGGTTGAGAGCCACACTGGACACCACTTTCGACATAAAGGAAGGGTTAGTCCTGAGGGAATCCCAGTCAGCATGGAAAATAATGAAGGGTTCCACAGCCATAAGTGCTTGTAACTCAAACACTCTTCTAGCTGAAGTGATGGTTAGAAGCAAGGCTGTTTTCCAAGAGAGGAATTTTAACTCAGTTGACGCAGCAAGTTCAAAGGGGGGGCAGCCTGATCTTTTCCAGTACAGAGTTAAGGTCCCAAGCTGAGAATGGATGCTCTCCTTGGTAGCCTTAAGTTGTTTGTCCTCTCAGAAACTGTTTGATAAGAGGGTGCGAGGAGAGAGGTGGCCCAGTGTTGTAATGAGCCGAAATGACTGAGGCATGTATCTTGATGGAGGAGAAGGACAGGCCTTTGTGGAGTATATCTGCCAAGTAATCCAGGATTAGAGGCAGGGAGGGTAGAGTTGTGTCCTCTCCTTTAGACTGAATCCAGGAGCAGAACCTTTTCCACTTATCAACATAGGACTTCCTTGTACTGGGTCTTCTGGCTTCAAGAATGGCGTCCAGTACCTGCTTGCTGAGGGTTGTTGGGGGAGAAATCAAGGAATAAGCCCGGCTGCAAGATTTAAGGTTTGCAGTTGTGGATGCAAAATCTGTCCCTGCTGCTGAGAGAGCAGAGTTGGGTTCTGGTGTAGGTGCCAGGGTGGCACCGGTGACAGGCTATGCAGGAGTGGGTACCAGTGCTGGCATGGCCAGTCCGGGGCAATCAGAATTGTCCTTGGTCTGTCCTGTCTTATTTTGAGTAATACTCTTGAGAGAAAGGGCAGAGCGGGAAAGGCATAGATTGAGAGATTTACCCACTGAAAAGATACGGCATCCACTTTCCAGGCCCTGCTGTGAGGATTCCTGGTGCAGAATTTGCTGAGCTAGTGGTTGTAGGGGGAGGCAAAGAGACCCACCTCTGGGGTCCCCATTTCTGAATCAGAAGGCTGAAAGTGCTGGGCTCCAGTTGCCACTTGTGTGGGTCTAGGAGATTTCTGCTTAAGTCATCTGCCAGTGAGTTTTGTTTGCCTGGCAGGAACTGAGCTTGCAGATGGACTTGCATGTCTAAGGTCGTGTGCCACAGGGCCATGGCTAACCTGCAGAGTGGGTAGTAGTGGGTTCCCTCCTGCTTGTTGACATACCACATAACAGTGGCGGTGTCTGTTTTTATCAGCAGTTTTCCTGGAAAGGAAGGGATCTGAAAGCTGTCAGGGCATTCTGCACAGCTAGCATCTCTCTTTGGTTGATGTGCAGATGAATTTGACTTGGGCTCCAGTGGCCCTGAATGCATTTGCTGTCCATGTGTGCTCCCCAGGCATAGTCTGATGCGTCTGTGGTTGGTGTCTGGGCAGCGTGGGGTTGAGAAAAGGGCAGTCCCTTGTTGTGGTTGCATTCTTCTGCCCACCAAAAGAACTCTGTCCTTAGACAAGGAATGACTTGTTTCCAGGTCCTGCGAATGTTGGCACCAAAGACTTTTTAAGTACCGTTGAAGTTTCCTCATATGCAGTCTTGCATATGGAATTAGCAGTATACATGAGGCCATGAACCCTAGGGCCTGCAGTATTTTTCTTGTGGATAGCTGGGTTCTGGCAGCCATTTGTTTGAAGTAGGCTGTCGGACAGACTTGTTTTTCTGAAGTGAGGAATGCCATCTGGGATGTTGTGTCCAAGCTTGCTCCAAAGAATACAATTTTTTGACTGGGTCCCAGTTTTGATTTCTTTTTGTTGATGGTGTACCCCAAGGAAGTAAGAAGGTGTTTCACAAATATCAGGTGCTGCAACAGCAATTCCTGACTGTCTGCCTGAATCAAGCAGTCGTCCAAGATGGGGAAATTTGGATATTTCTCTGCCTGCAGTATGCAATGGCTTGAGCCAGGCATTTTGTGAAAACTCTGGGCGCAGTAGATAAGCCAAAGAGAAGTGCAGAGAATTGATAATGCATAGATCCTGCCTTGAAACGTAGATATTTCCTGCATGACTCCCTTATGGGGATGTGCAGATAGGCTTCTTTTATGTCTAGGGTGACTAACCAGGCATCCTTGGCTAGAATAGGAAGAAGCTGTTGCAGTGTAAACATTTTGAATTTTGGTACCACCAGGAAAGTGTTGAGAGTTGAAAGATCCAGGATTGGGTGCCAAGAGCCCTCTTTCCTGGGTACCAGGAAGAGTCTGGAGTAGAATCCTTGACCCCTCTGTTCTACTGGAACCGGCTGAATAGCTCTGATATCGAGCAGGGAATCTACTTGGCTTTGAGCCTCTGCCCACTGGTTTGGAGGAAGGTCTGGAAACCTGCTTGGGGTTGGCAGTGAATGGAAATAAAATTTGTACCCCTGGGATACAATGTTGAGGACCCACCGGTCCTGTGTGATGGACATCCATTTTTTTGCACGAAGGGCAAGTTTTCCTCCTAGGTGTGCAAGCAATTGGACAGGGCTGGGGAGTGTAGTAAGGAAGTAATTTTGAGTTTTTTTCCGTAAGGAGGTGGCTTACCACGCCCTGCTTTAGGGGTGGGGGCACTCCACTGCTTAGATCTCTGCATACTCTGAGACTGTAGTCTGGGTGGTCTGTTTCCCCTGGGTCTGGTTTGAGAAGGCCTGGAGGGGGTTGGAAAGAACCAGTGCTTGGAAGGGCAATGTCTACTGAATCTAGGGGGTTGCACTTGTAAGAATTCTTTACCAGTCTGCATAGACTTAGCTTTTTCTTCCATCTTTTTAAGAACCTCTTCTGCTTTGGTGCCAAACTGTCCTTGCTCAAAGGAGCATCTAGTAACTTTGATTTGACATGATCTTGCAAGGTCTGCTCCTTCAGCCAAGCATGTCTTCTCAGTACAGTACCAGTGACTGCTGCCTGGCAAAATGCTTCTAGGGTGTCAAAGCCACACTGCAAAGTATGCTTGTTGATTTGGCTTGCAGAGTGCATAAGCTCCTGCAATTCTTTATTTTCTGCACAGTCTGTAAAGATTGCCACTTTTTGTTTAATAAGTTCCATAATGTGTTGCTGGCACTTCAGCATGTGGAACTTGACAATTCAATGCCCTAATAGCTAGTGTTGCAGAGGTATATACATTCTTACCCCATCTGTCCAAAGCTCTGGAATCCCTGTCCAAAGGGGTGGGATTCTTGGCTGTAGTTGCCTTGATACCTTTAGGCCCCTGGGAAATTATCTCTGGGTCAGCAGTAGGATTCTTGAAGAGAAATTTGTGAGTGTCAGGTACTCTGTAGTACCCGTCTGGTTTCCTAGGGGCAGGAGGCAAAGTGTCAGGAGTAAGACTGGATTCCATAAAAACATCAACATCATCATCCAGGACAGGGGGAATTGCTAAAGGCCTGTGCTGAGGCAACTCTAGGACTTCTCTGAGTCTCTTTTTGGACTGAGGATAGTCTTGGCATTCCCAGTGGAAATGTTCTCTTAAGGTATGCAAGGTTTCACCAAAAGAAAAATCCTCTGGAGGGGAGGCAGAGGGAATGGATTCCTCTGCATCTGAATCCTCATAAGCAGGTAAGGGCATGTCTTCATAATCAGAAATCTCAGAGTCATTGGACTCCTGGTCTGTAGTAGCTGTAGGGAACTGGTCTCTTTCTCTTAGCAGGGGAAGGCTGACTTCCCCTAATCAGCGTAATAAAGTCTTCGGCCATTCTAAGCATTTGTTTTTGTGGCATGGGGGCAGGTGCATGCGCTTTGGTAATCGGTTTTCCAGGTATAGTGCATACTTTGGGCCTAAGAAACTCAGTAGTTTTGGTTAAAAAAGTTGTCGGTTTGAGTCGAACATCGGTTGAGCAAAGAACTGCCTTAGACACCGGTGCCAGCACAGTGACTCCAAACCCATCCAAGGTAGAGACATCCGCAGGTTCCATAGTCGAAGAAGACGGCATACCGGACTCCGAATGGGTCTCAGTAGAGGCCTGTGAATCCACTGAAGTGGGCATCAGGGGCGGTAAAAGCGCCTCACTGAGCACCGGCGGACTGGCGACTAGCTTAACGGACGTGTTGTCAGCAGCTTTGGACCTATATGGTCTGTCTGTCTTTATCCTTATGTTTTTTCAGAATATCAGTAGTCGGATGGCTTACCAAAGTCATTTCAGAATTGGGAGATCAACAGCGAAAGAATTTAGTGACAAAGAGAGCCCAACGACGAATGGTTCAGGTGTTAAACAAGGCACAAAACTGACAGCGAGGTACGTCGTGGTCTGGGCCTAAAAAGGCGACGCAGTAAGAATGAAAATCTCTATGAGGTATTTGCTTTCCACAGGCAAGACAATTGTTAACTTCTTCTGACATCGGTTAGAGCAATAAAAAAAGATCCCCAATGGGATACTTAGCTTTAGAAGACTTCAGGATTATTTAATTTGTAAACGAAAATTCAGGTAGTGGCCGACTGGCACTTGCGAACTGCTACTGCTTCGGGCTGCTCAGCAAGAAAGATTGATGTAATGGCATCGGCTGCCTGTTTTTATACCCCCTGACAACCTAATATCAGTCCTGGAGCGACAGCATCAGACACAGAAATACTAAGTCTCTGGTATTCGGGCCGGCTGAGGGCTACCTGCAGGCAGATAACCCAAGTATGATGACTGCAACAGTGAAACATGAAGAACATCTGACATTGAAGACAATCCCCTTGCCGCAAGGGGCTGGTCCACCATCCTCATTATATCCGATTCAATTAGACTCCTGGTGGATCGGTTACAGGAAATGGAAGAAGACCTGGGAGGTTGCCTCCAAAAGAAGGGACTTGGAGGGCGATCCGCAAAGGGATCTATTGAAGGAGAATATTGGGTCTGTGGTAGCTCCTTCGGATCCTGGGCCTTCAATGTCATGGTGGAGGGATCTATAGTTGTGATTTGCACAGAGGAAGTCGGCACAGAAGCTGGCACCAAGGGTTGAGATTCCTGACTTGCTGGTTATGAACATACTTTTGGGACCATAGCAGATTTAAACATTTTTGCAGGAAGGTCCAAGGAAGCAGTCTAAACTGAATGAGGTCTCTTTTTTGACTTCTCTCTCTTGCTGGAAGAAGAGGAAGAAGTAGAAGGTAAATTTGTCTCTGTTCTATAGCCTGATAAGAACTCTTCAAACTCAGATATCAAAAGACCCTTCAGAATGAGTTTGTTTTTACAATCGACGAGTGCCCTATGGCTGAAACTATGACATGTGGTACAGTCTTCCTGTAAGTGTATAGCCCCAAGACAATACACTCAAAGGGTATGTCCACCAGAATTGGGCATTTTTCTATCACACTTAAGACACCTCTTAAAGCCCAAGGTGCCTTTAACTGGCTTGTCCACCACAACAAGAAACACACACACACACACACACACACACACACACACACACACACACACACACACACACACACACACACACACACACGCACACACACACACACAAATACTCACACTCTAAAAGCTATAAAGAAACTGGTACTACCTTTTTTTTTTTAAACTGAAGAAAGAAAGAAGGAAATTAGGCACAGAAACAACAAAGTACCAGCAATGGTAACACAAGGAATACCTGAAATGGTAAATAGAAGATGTACCAACAATGATACGCAAGAACTACCTAAAGGTAAGATAAAAAGGCTGCATGCACACCAAACAGTCAAGAAAGAGGAGAGGGTAGAAGAAAAACAATATTTAGAAAAGGAAGAAACCTGCAGAACTGAAAAAGCTGTCACCTGAGAGCTAAGGTGATGATATGTCTGGCATTTTGAAGGAGCAAAAGAGATCTGAGGTAATTTGGCAAGGAACATTATAAGCAGAGCTGAGCTTGAGAGTTTTTGGGAGGAGTGAGTTGGAATAATAGCCGAGTTGGTTCCGAGGTTCAGAACTGAACAGACTGTCAAGGACTAAGTGAAAATTGACAACATCAGATCTCTAGTTTGGATGTTTTTTTTATTTATTTATTTATTTTTTCAGTTTTTACTGAATAGTTTGCCTGTGTCACCATTTTATCCTTTGGTTTGCATAATTACCATTTTGGGATACAAGAAGCTGAAATACAGCAAGAGACTCAGAGTATCTTTGATGCAATAGTGGTACACAGAATATGAGGATACAACAAAATTCTATACATCTGCAGTCTTAGAGAGGAGTCTTCACTTAAGAAAACTGAGTTAAATCCATGTTATGTTTCAATATGTAGGAGTTAAATCCATCTTATGTTTCAATATGTGCTACACTTGTTTATAGATTTTCCTGACATAGACAGTACAGTTGTGTACACTTACCATAAATGTAGATGTTTAAGAGTATTCACTGTTGCAGTCATCACTTGTGGGTTATCCCCTGCTGGGTAGCCCTCGGCCAGCCTGAATACCAGAGTAAAGATTGTCCCTTCTGTGTCGGCTGCAGGTCGCTAGGGACTGACATTAGGTCGTCAGTGGTATAAAGCAAGACAGCTGACACCATTAAATCAGTTTTTCTTGCCCTAACTTATAGGAGCCCAGTCCAGAAGGTCTGAGGAAGGCCAACCTGAAGGATGCCCATAGGTATAGATTGGCATGAAGGAAACAGAGAGAAATAGAGGGGGAAGGATGGACGGAAAACAGGACTGCAACAGTGAATACACTTGAACATCTACATTTATGGTAAGTGTACACAACTGTACTATGTTCTTTGTGTTTCACTGTTGCAGTCATCACTTGTGGGAAGATTCCCAAAACTAGTAGGGTGGAAGGTAGAAGGGAAGGACTAGAACAGTCTTACACTGCTCTAAGTAGGACCTAGCATGCCCTGCAGGACTGAAGAGGCAAAGCCTGCCCGGGTTTTGGAGCAAAGAGGCAACTGGTAGTGTTTGATGAAGGTGTGGACAAAGTCCAAGAGGCAGCTTCTACAATGTCCTTGTTAGGGACGCCCCTGAAGAAAGCAGTGGAAGTAGATGCTGTCCTACTGAAATGGCTTTGGACAGGCTTGAGAGGAATTTTTCCATGGAAGTGGTAGCAGAATTGGATACAGTTGGATATCCATTTAAAAATGGTCCGATTGGAAATATGTTTCCACTCTGCCCCTGGGGCGAAGCTGACCAGGAGCTGGTCAGTCTTTCTGAGAGACTTGGTTCCATCCAGATAGTATCTAAGTTGTCTGTAGACATCCAGTGAATGAAGGATTCTTTCACTCCTATCCTGAGGGTTAGGAAAGAAGGTGGGAAGATGTATAACCTGATTCAATGTTACATCAGTTACCAACTTAGGCATAAAAGAAGGGTTAGCTCTTTGGTCCAGCTGAGTAGCAAGGGGGTATCAATACTGCCTGGGCCAATTTGGAACAATGACTATAGCCATTGACCCTTCCTCTCTGATCTTTAGCAGTACCACTGGCAAGGGGGGAAGGTGTAGACAAACAGGTCGCCCCAGTGGAAGGAGAGAGCATCCACCTTCCAGGCTTCTGGGTGGAACTCCCTGGTGCAGAACTGGTCTAACTTCCTGTTCTCTATGGACATGAAGAGGTCTACCTCTGGGGCCCCCTAAATTTGGGTGATGCAGAGGGAGGTATTCCTCTGAAGCTGCTATTTGTGGGGATCCAGGATACTTCTGCTGATGTGGTCTGCTAGGGTTTTGTGCTCCCCTGGGATGTACTTGGCTAACAGATTAAGGCCCATCATCGAGGCAGTCTGCCAGAGAAACATGGCTAGACAACAAAGCAGGTAGGAGTGGATTCCCCCCTGCTTGTTGATGTACCACATGGCTGTGGTATTGTCTGTTTTGATGAGGAGCACCCCTGGTTTCAGGTGGCTCTTGAAGGCTGTGATAGCTCTGAGTACTGCCATCATTTCCTTCAGGTTGATGTGTAGGTCTAGGTCCTAAGTGTATTGGGTGCACATGTCTCCTAAGTGTGCCCCCCAGGCTTTGTTTGAGGCATCTGTGCTGATGGTCTGGTCATAGGGAAGAATTAGAAAAGGTAGGCCCCCTTGTTCAGGGTACAGACTTCTGCCCACCATAGGAGTTCCTTCCTTAAGCAGGGAATCAGAGGCAGTTGTAGCTCCAGTGACTGAGTGTTGGCACCATAGGTTTTTTAGGTACCATTGCAGTTTTTTCATGTGCAGTCTGGCCAAGGGCACCAATAGGATGCAGGATGCCATGTACCCCAGAGCCTGAAGGAACTTCCTTGCTGTGAGGTGTGTTCTGTGAGCCAATTGGGTGAAGTATTGGGGCAGAAAACTTTGTTTTTTCTGGAGAGAGGAAGGAATCTTTGGGTGGATGTGTCCAGGTGGGCTCCCAAGAAGGTGATCTGTCTGGTGGGCTGGAAATGGGATTTTTCCTCGATGGTAAATCCCAGAGAGATAAAGAGGGTTTGGACAAAGTTTAGGTCTTGCAGGAGCTTTTCCCAGTCTGTCTGCCTGGATGAGACAGTCGTCCAGATAGGGGTAAATTTGAATGTTTTTCTGCCTGCAGAACGCAATAACAGGAGCCAGGCATTTAGTGAAAATCCTGGGAGCAGTAGATAAGCCAAAGGGAAGAACAGAGAACTGAAAGCATTGTGAGCCTGTCCTGAAATGAAGGCACCTTCTTCAGGATTCCCTTATAGGGATATGGGGGTAGGCCTCCTTAAAGACTAGGGTGACTAGGCAGGCATCCGGAGTCAGCATGGGCAAGAGGTTTTAGAGTGTAAGCATTTTGATTTTTGGCACATGCAGGGAAAGGTTTGGTCTGGACAGATCCAGAATAGGGTGTCAAGTGCCCTCTTTCCTGGGTACTAGGAACAATCTTGAATAAAACAATTTTCCAGCTTGTTCCTGGGGTACAGACTCCACTGCTCATTGACTACAGAGTTTCTGAATTTGGCAGAGGGCCTCTGCCCACTGATTTGTTGGTATGTCTGGGTACCCTGTTAAGTTTGAGTTCTCTTTGAAAGAGAATCTGTATCCTTGGGAAATTATTTTTAGGACCCACTGATCTTTTGTGATGGATTACCAGTTGTCTTGGCAAAGGGATAGCCTTCATCCTAACCTTTGGGGGGGCAGAGGGGGGAGGAGGTGTCATTGCAAGTCTTTAGGGTAGGGAGTTGACTTAGAACTCCCTGCCCTGGGGGTTGTAGAGATCCATTGGCTGGGCCTCTGCTGGCCTTATAGTTGCTGCCTGGGGGGGGGGGGGTGTCTGTCCCTGCGTCACTTCCTTTGCACAGACCTAGAATGGGAAGGAAAGGACCAGTGTTTGGTGGGAAAGTTGCTGAATCTGGGAGGATGGACCTGGAGGAAATATTTTACTGTCTGCATTGATTTGGCCTTATCCTCCATTTTCTTGACCACCTCCTCCGCCTTAGATCCAAACAAGTGGTCCTTATCTGGGGGGGGGGGGGGGTGTGTCGTGTCTAGGAGTTTGGATTTTACATGATCTGGCAGAGGTTGCTCTTTCAGCCATGGATGTCTCCTAATGACTGACCCTGCAACAGCAGCCCTGCTAGAGGCTTCAAGGGCATCGTATCCACAGCAGAGGGAAAGCTTTGCCACTTGACAGCTGGAGTATAAGAGCTCCCCCAGCTTTTTGGAAGTTGAACTGTCTGGCAAGGAGGAAATTTTCTGCTTTAATTGTTCCAGCGTATGTTGATGATATTTTAGCACATGGAACTGGCAGTTAGGGGCTCTGATAGCTAAGGTAGAAGAGGTGTATACCTTTTTACCCCATCTTAGGGCTCTGCTATCCTTGTTAGAAGGTACAGGGTTTTTGGAGGAACTGGCCCTAGCCCCTTTGGGTCCCTGGGTGATGACCTCTGGGTCAGCTGCAGGATTTTTGAAAAAGTATTTATGGGTGTCTGGCACCTTGTAGTACCTGTCTGGCTTTCTAGGTGCAGGAGGCAAGGCATCAGGTTTGAGGCTAGACTCCATAAAGACATCCTCTACCGCATTCAAAATGGGAGGAATGGCTAAGGGTTTATGCTAGGGTAGGTCCAGAAACTCTCTTAGCCTCTTCTTAGACTGGGGTAGTCCTGAGCTTCCCAATGGAAGTGTTCCCTAAGGGTGTGTAAGGTCTCTCGGAGGGGATGCAAATGGGATGGATTCCTCTACATTAGAATCCTCAAGGGTGGTAAGGGGCTGCTGTTCATTGTCCAAATCCAAAAAGTCTGATTCTTCAGTGTCAGGTTCTGACAGAATCTCTGGGGAAATATCTCTTTTTTTCTTTTGGCTAGGGAAGTATGGTTACCTCAGATGAGTGTGATTAGATCCTCAGCCATCTTAAGAAGACGTTGTGACTGAGCAGGCTGGGGGCTGAGGAAGATGGCGACTGGGAATTGTTTTTCTGGGAGTGGCCTTGCTTTTAGGCATCATTGCTTCAATGGGCCTGGGTGCGGCTGTGGTCGCCGGTGTGGCCATCAGTCTTTGTCTGGTGTCGGTTATCCGAAAAGCCTCCTCGGAAGCCGGAGCCTACGCAGCGGCTCCGGACCCACCCGCTGTGCTGCCAACCAAAAACTCGACAGATGTAGTTTGATCTGGCAGTATAATGGACTCCGAATGGGTATCGGTAGAGGCCTACAGTGGTACTGCGGCAGTCGTCAGGGGCTGCATAGGCTCCTCACCGAATTCTGCTGTGCTAGTGGCTAAATTCAGGTTAGATTTGTCTGAAGGCTTAACTTTTTGTGGTCTGTCCCTTTATTTGTCTTTTCTCTTTTTTGGGGATATCCACTGGATGTTGATTGACAGACTATCTTTTCCTAGCATTAAAGACAGCGCAGAACCAACATCTGGGGATGTTGTGGTCTGGGCCTAAACAGGTTACACACAGGTTATGGAAGTCTCGGTGTGGTATTTGTTTTCCAAAGTGAAGACAATTATTTACATTTTCGGACATAATCCCCAAAGTGTTACTTAGCTTTAGTCGTTTTCTACTTCACTCTGGCAGTGGCCGATAGACGCACATGCAAACTGCTTCTGCTTCGGGCTCCACAGCAAGAAAGATTGATGTAATGGCATCGGCTGCCTTGCTTTATACCACAGATAACCTGAAGTTGACGCAGGAGGGACAATCTTTACTCTGATATTCGGGCCGGCCGAGGGCTACCCAGTAGGAATAACCCACAAGTGATGACTGCAACAGTGAAACACAAAGAACATCTTTTGTTACTGCATTTTTCTTTCCAAATCAAGTTATGAAACAGTTTTTAGGGTCATAAGTATATACAAGGCTAACAACTACCAGGGCCTTTATAAGCCTAGCTGTGCAACCCAATCCAAATGTGTCCCTATGTACCATGGGTGTTTTTTAGGAGTGGGTATGTTAGTTAGGAAGCTTCAAGAGGTTATGGGGAGGGCTATTTGTGTTTGGACATTGCTGTCTGCTTCCATCAGAGACACAGGGGGACAGACTCGGGGTGAATTTCCAACCACTGGTCAAGGTTACAGTGAAATAGGGATAGGGTTGTACTCTGCTTAACATGGATGAGGAGCATGTTCCAAAGCAAGCAGATCCTCTGAGATGCATATCTGTCTTGCCAACATGTCTTATTTATGCCACAAGAAAAATTTAAAATCCTTGGATCTAGTGGTTCTGATGCTGTTCATTTTGCAGCTGTGCAAAAAGTCCATCAGAGATGGATCTAAGAGTGCCTTGTATGCCAGGCATCCCTCAGTAACTTGTGGAAGACTAAGAGTATAGAGATAGGACTATTAGGTGATTTGTACAAGACAATGTGTTTATAAACCTGGATTCTTCTGGTAATGAACCCTTGCTGGCATTCCAATTGTTGCATATGTCTGGTCAGATGCATGCCAAAGGGGGCATTATACTCATGGATGAGTCTGATAAGAGCCACATAAAGTGGCAATACAATGTCCTTCGACCTGGATGCCGTGCCCTTATAAGCTGGGAGACATAGAAAGATTTTCTAATGACTTTGGCTACATGTTGGTCAAAGGCCAGATTATTGTCTACGTATGCTCTCAGATGCCCGACTACTGGGTCAACTCTTACGGGTATCTTATGATGAGGAGTAATTAGCCTGGGTGACAGTTTTCCCAAAAGGCACTATAATGCATTTTTCAGCACTGACCTTTAATCCGTGATTTTGGCACAAGTCATTTGTATGTGTTCGACCCTCTTGCAAGACGTTTGTGTTATGGGGGGAACTCCGACAGTTCCTAATTCGTAGTCATAAGTGAACCTGGTCAGCTAAAGGCCCTTTATATTAGTCTTTACCTCTGGGAAGTGGATGCCAAATAAGAGCAGTCCCAGCACAGAACCCGGAGATATCCCACTCGTGACCGGTTTCTCAGTGGAGGTAGTATCACCAATCCTGACCACCTGGGCCCTGTCTGTGAGCCAGCTGGCAATCCAGCTAGTTATGTGGGGGCTTATGGCCAGTTCAGTGAGTCTGTCAACTACACCTGAGTGTGGTATTGTACTGAACACCTTATCCAGCTCCAGGTAGCTGGTATGCACTGTTTATCCCTCATCCATTGCCTTGGTGACCTTCTCAAAGAAGTTCAACAGGTTTAGTAGGCATGACCTTCTCTTGACAAAGCCAAACTGGGTTGGGTCCAGTGTCTGAAGGATGTCTATGTCTTTCTTGATCATTTTTATAACTTTAATGGACTGAATAGTTATGGAATTAACTCCTATTATCAATTTAAAGACACCTTAAATTTTGTCTACTACAGTCGCTCATAAGACTCAAATGTATATTTCCATGGGTCTGGCAAAAAGTTCTTACATAGGTAAGTTTCATAGTACTGTACATCACACTGAGAATTCAGATGCACTGAAACCTGGGCAATTTTTTCCAAAGTTGAGTGATTTTATGAAGTCTTCCCAAGAAAACCTCTTTCAACATCATCATACCATTGGAATCTGACTTGCACAACACTGAACATTTAAGGAATTAAAAGTATGAAGGAGGAAAGCAGCATACTGAATCCCACATAATAAAAACAGATCTGGAAAGAGTTCAACTTAATCTCCCAGAATTTAACAGTTATTTTTGGTTGTTCGTTATATAAAAGCAGCTAGGGAGTGCTATTAAAATTCTTAAAACACAACTACATGGAAAAGTCAATTTCCTTTATCACAGAGGATTTTTCCTCACTTTTAATCTAAGCCTTAGACATCAGATATTTGCCTGATTAGTGTTTAGTGTCACTAACTTTCTAGTCTACACTGTATAATTTTTAATTTGTACATATGCTTCAATGATCAAATGTGCCTCTCGCTTAAAAGGCAGTGTTGTACACAGAGGGATACAGTCTGTTAACTAATATATTTTACTATTCTGATGGAGATATTTTCCTAATGAATGTTGTCAAACTTTTTTATTTAAGCATACAAGAGCAATATTGTAGCCAGGCCAATAAAACTAAATTAAAAGTCATATCAAGTGCAGAATGAAGGTTGTTCACGCCACTGCTTTCCTCCTGCAATGGACTGAAGTATAGCCAGTCAAATAAGAAAAAAAAACAGACATACAAAGCAAAGTGTAGCACACAGTTAATACAATTATACAAACACTAAAAACAGACGTATTCACATTCAGACTGTAATCTCTAGAATTATGCAGTCTGGAAGTTACACTGGTGTGTGTGTGTGTGTGTGTGTGTGTGTGTGTGTGTGTGTGTAGGGGGTGACGATTTAAAATTCAAAAAATTAGCCACAAGGACAGTAACAGTAGACTACCTATTTCAGGTCAGCACAAGCTAACTTAGAGACGGCTATCAAGGAAAGCATTTACATGAACTACTGTGCTAACGAGCTGGCTGTGAAAAACAAGTAATAGCCCATGAACATCAAAAATTAATATTGGATTGCTAATGAATGTCAGTCTGTAGTCCACATTCTATTCTAACAGACAGACAAACCACACTGGCAGATCAATTAAATTTGTACATAAAGAAATTCATTTTAAAGGCTACAAAAATATTCCAGTAACAGGAATTCTGAATTGTACTGAATATCAGACAACAGGATTAAATACATCACACTTTAAGAATCTGATTTAGTTTCTTAAACAAGTGACAATAAGAATCTGTTTAGCAACAATACAAAGTCTGAACAAATTTCATACTGCTCCAGTAGTCTATACTGGGAACATTTACAATGTTATGACTCATGTCAAAGCAAATGGAAGGCTTTTTGTTTGTATTTTATTTTCTCTATCAAGAACTGCTGCATTAGTTCTTCAAATAATCTAAGAGTGGTGTCCTGTGACATCCGCTAATGATCTTAATAAGGCTTTTAACATTGGTTTATGGGTCCAGTTCAGGCTCTACGGTTACTTCTTAATACAGTTAAAGACCTCTCTAATTTGTTCCTTACAGCTCTTATTTCATCTGTCTCCTACAAATGGATTTAGACCTAAAATTATGGAAAAGGGAACAAGCAACTCAAATTCACAATAAAGGCACAAATTTAAGTGCATGTTTCATCTGTTGCTTACAAATGGATTCAGAAAAAGGGGGCAAGTGATTCTAATTCACAAAAAAGGAATCAAGTAGTGCCCCCCCCCCCAAACCCCCCATCAATCCACATGTCTAAAATTCATGGCAAATAACTGAAAATACTAGCAGATAAGACAGAAGCAGTTTAGCAACTATTACTCATATGGGTTCACATGAGAGTACTAGTTTGGATGGGTTTTATTAGCAAAGCTGCACACTTGCTAACATCTGTGAGCGAGTGTGCTGAACCACAGTTAAAGGCCTTCTGTTCTACAGTCCAAAATGGATTATTTAACACAAACTTAATATTTTTAACTGGATATCAACCAGCTGAAGTAATGAATTCAGAGAGTCACAGTTTAAGGTTACAGTTTATAAAAGGCCCTATTTGTCTGTGGGTTCCTCAGAAATCAGTTTTGGGTTCCCTAGAATCTAATCTTTTTTCACTTTTTTTGCCACAACCCATATCTATTTTTATAAAGACAAGCATAGTTTATGTTATAATAATTTGTGTGTGTGTGTGTGTGTGTGTGTGTGTGTGTGTGTGTGTATGTGTTTATATCTCAATCTATCATAACCCCTTTTTCTACTTTTGAAGAAGGAGCCGGGTACTACATTGATAGTGACCATCCTGTGAAGCCATTGTAGTGCAAGGAGCTCAGTGATTATGCTCCGAAATTCGGAAAAAAGACAAATCAGTTAAGCATTAAAATGGCACGATATCCAACAGTAACAACTGTTAAACACCCCTGCTGAAGATGTTAAGGTAGAGTCTAGCAGGCGGTAGTAAAATCTGCCAGTACTGACCAGTAAATGACAGCATCAGTACTGCTTTCTATAGGGATAATGTGTCCCTTACTCTCACAAACTTAGAAAGTAGCTAGAATAACAGGATGTGTTCATCAAAGTCTTTTTTTCCCTCCTAAAAGGTACAAACTCTGAAACTCAAACACGTCACTATTCAGTGACTTTAATCCTCTGTGATTTGTCAACCACTGACTTTATGAGGAATAGACCAAAAAAAGGAGGCAAAAATCTGGACATTCTGTGAAAATCAAGCTCGTTGAGAACCATGAAAGTCAAGTGTAAACGTTAACAGAAAGTGCTGACAGCACCCTCCCAAGTGCTTTACGGCTTTGAAAGCCTTCAAAAGTCTTAGCGTGTTTTTTCTCTTTTTTCCCTTATAACTAGTAGTATATGGAGCAGATAAAGCTCCATGCACTACAAAACATTATGATCAGGTCACCAATCATAACTTCTTTTTTCCACACACATGCAAACACACACTAGCACTATTCTACTAGCTGCAGGTCAATGGAATGTAGAAAGAAACCTGACCAACCATAGAAAACCAGCACAGACAAAAGGAAGAACATGCAGACTCTGCACAGAAGGTGCAACAGCAGCCAATAATTCAACCACACAACATCTTGCTGTGAGATGACAAGTCTAACCACTACACTTCTGTGTTTTAAGAATTATTAATATTACACTGGAAAAGATCATCGGACTTCATAAATGGGTATTTGAATGATTAATGAACTATTTTACATCAATGATTAATGAACTATTTTACCTCAACTCTGATGAAGTCTTTGGATGGGACACAGGTGTTAAACTGAGGATTTTAATAGAATGTTCACTTATCTTCCACTTGCAGTGCTTTTTGTACTTTATGACTTTTAGTACTGCTTTAGCTATACATGAGAGTTTTTTTTTCAAATTTATTGTATTAAAATCTATTGTGTTATGATGGGCATCTAAAAGATGATTGTACTTTCTTGTATTAGAAAAGTACAGTTATGTAAATTGAACTTAACTTAACAGTAGATGTTCAAATAATCACTGCTGTGGTAGCCTTAGCTACACTGGGTTATACATTGCCAAGGACATAACAGTCATCCAGCTTTTAAAGCTTCAAGGCACCTTTCATGTGTAAACTGTCATGCAGCTTGAGCAGAGCTGATTAAAAGACAAGTCTGGGTGCAAAGCCCCTCAGAGCTTTCATGGCAGTGGCCAAGAGAGTGGCTGAGCCCTGAAAGGGCAATGCTAAGAACAAAAAATAAACTGAAAGAAAATCTCTCGCGTGGATAAATGTGCTCTGTAGCAACCACAAAAACAAATACGTAAAATTAACTACAGCTTATGTGCAGACACAATGGGTAGCAATAAATCAAAGCACAGGTAAAAATTATAAATTTATATACTTTAATGACAAGCTAAAAACACTTTAGCAAAAATGCTTCCTCAGGTCAGCCATAAACCAAACAAGAGAATAAATTGTTTTCATTTAAGAAATTGAAATGGCAACACTTTAGTTTTGATGCATACCTTGCCCTGGATATTATACCTCTCCAGGGCTGTGAATACTGAAGCTAAAATATGGGCAGACTTACAGAGAGCTTCTGCACCACTGGCAGTTTATCAATTTGAAAGTACACCACAATTATACAGAACTGATGAATGTCTTTTTTTACAACCACTGAGGAGCAATTACGATTAGAAATTGATGTGATTTTTGCAAACCTGACAAACCATACTTGCTATACTTTTAAATCCAGAGATGTAGACAGTGTAATTGATCATGTTTCCTCTTTTGAGCAGTGTTTAATACATACTATGAAAAGAGAGTTAGAGAGAGGTATCAATGATTTTACAAATGGACATGTGTTTTCATGGCCAAAAACAGATAATACAGGGCTGCGACTACAACAAACAGAGAATTGTTTATTACTGATACCACTGATATTCCTTTAAATATTATGGCTAATACAGATGTAGCTGTTGTTGATCCAGATATTGCTTTGACCTTAGATCCAGTAGATTTTTCACCCTGTTGAAGGATGCCTATCTGCCTGTGGGAGGGGCTGCGAAACAGGGGTCGCAGCAGCAGCAGCAGACAAAAAAAAAAAACAGGAGGAGTAAGAAAGAAAGGCTCAACAATACAGTCAAGATAAGTAGAAAATATTGAATATAATATTTCTTCATATGGCCTAACAGCTTCAGAATTCCCTCTTTTGAATAAGGCCATGACTTCTATTCTGGCCTCGAATGGTGAACTGCTTTAACTGGTTTATTTACTAGGACATTTAATTTAAGAAAGTTATTTCCTCAGAATAATGATTTTATTCCACATGAATGTAAAAAAGTTAACATTTATTCCTAATAGTAAACATGCAACAAGTCCTTTTTGACAAGCATGTGAAAGAGACATCTATGATTTGTTTCGGGATGAGAATAGCGTTCATTATTACAACTTAAAAACTGATGAACAAGCAGCACTAGATTCATTGATAAGTAATGACAAGATAGTTATTAAGAATGCAGATAAAGGTGCAGCTGTTGTTATAATGGATTAAAGTAAAAATTATTATTTTTATTTTCATGTTTTTAATTACATAATTTGTATTACATAGTTAGTATTATCTATTTGTTATTAGAATAGCATCACCTGACCTGAACTAATTTCCTTGTATTATTGCTCTTTGCCTATATCACAAGTGTCTTTTTTACATGTATTTCTATAAACATGCTTTAATCTGTGGAGCTTTTCTCCCCGGGCCTCCACTGAAAATGGACAATGATCCAGTTGGACTAGCCCGGTCAACAAATGTAAAATAAATAAATAAATAAATAAATAAATATAATGATACTATTCTTCACTTAAGTGATTTTGATACATACATTAAAACAAATAAATTGAAAGTAAATGACATCCTTATGATGCTGAACAGCCATGTATACAGAATGCCTGCAGATGGCTATTTGACAATAGATTATTTTTTTTCCTATACCTCACCCTACTATATCTATATATTATGGTTTACCCAAAATCCACAAGTTATTAGAACAACCACCTATGAGACCTAGAGTATCTGGAAGAGGTTGGATTACTGAACCCATCTCTAAATATTAAGAAGCAAATTTGAGGGAAGCCCTTCTTGAATCACCTAGTTACATAAAAGCAGTATGGATTTCTTAAAACATCTTTGGGATTAGTCTTATCAAAACACCAAATCCTCATATATGTTTGCAACATTTGACGTGGAATCCCTTTTTACTATGATACCAAATGACAAAGGGCTTGATTTTTTTAGATTAAAGTAAACATATGAAAGAGACTAATCTAGAAATTAATACCATATATACTCTGTTGGATTTGGTGTTGAATAATAGTGTATTTATATATAAAAAAGGAATATTATTTACAGAAATGTGCGGTAGCTATGGGTATTCCTGTCGCAAATATGTATGCCAATATGGTTTTGGCAATATGGGAGGAAAAGCCTGTCTTCCCTACCAATAATATGTTTGGACCTAATATTTTAGTGTATAATCACTTTGTGGATGATATTTTTATCATCTGGAACAGTAGTGAACTAGATTTTGATTCCTTTGTTGAATATATTACAAACACAGCACACCTTTTGACATTTAAGAAATTTAACTCTTTCTCAGAAATAAAATTTTTAGATATTAAATTAGTAAAAACATTGAATGGCAGCATTGATACAACTGTATATAAAAAAACAAGTTAAGAACAGTTATTTACAAAGGAACAACCTGCATCCATCCTTTATGTTCTCTAATATTCTCAAGAATCAAGATGCTAAGGCATACCAGGTTAAACACACATGATGGTGTATTAAGTGAACAACCAGATTATGTTAATGACTTTCAGATCAGAGGTTATAACATTAATATGTTAGAAGAAAAGAAATATTTAAAACACACAGTGATCTATCTAGACCCATTTTTTTATGAACCAAATACATATTCATGTTCGCACAAGGCAGAAGTTTTTTCGAGGATGGGGTTATAATGTAAATCAAGGTAATGATAACATGAAAAATAATAAAAATACAGATAAGAATACCAATTATATCTCTAAGGGAAATATGAAAAAAATCTGGATACACCCTTACCTAAATCCAACACACGTTTGATTCAGATTACAAAAAATTGGAGTATTCTAGATAGCTTATTTACTTCTAATACGAAGAAGTTCTTAGATTGTAAATGTAGCTTTAATTACACAAGAGTTTGAAGCAAAAGATAGGTTATAAAGAACAGAATACATATATGACAGATAGAAGAGTGGCACATATCCATGTAACAAATGTATTTTCTGTAAGCATATTTATTCAGAAGACCTTTATACACTCTCACTGGAAAAAATTTTCATCTAAGAACCTGTGCTGATTGTAATAAGATAAATCTAGCGTACTGAACCATATGCCAAAAACATGATGCCTATTATATGTAGGCAAAAAGTACAGTTGTGTACACTTACCATAAATGTAGATGTTCGAGTGTATTCACTGTTGCAGTCATTACATTTGGGTAATTTGCTGGCAGGTTGCCTTCAGTCAGCCTGAATAACAAAGTCTTGGGTCCTGCGTCGGTTGCCGTCTCCTCTTCCATGATGTCAGGTCGTCAGGGGTATAAAACATGCAGCCGACGCCATTTTATTCAGTTTTTCTTGCCCCAGATGTCAGGTGCCCCCCAAATGTGGGAGCAAATATATATATATATATATATATATATATATATATATATATATATATATATATATATATATATATACACACACACACACACACACACACACACATAAAATAAACAAATATATATAAATGCACTTTTAGCAACATAAACTTTACCTTCATCTAAAAGCAAATACACCACAAAGACTTTAGTGTATAGTGAAGGAAAGAACAGGTATAGAAAGGGGGATGGCGGGTGGTTAACCCGGACTGCAACAGTGAATACACTCAAACATCTACATTTATGATAAGTGTACACAACTGTACTATGTTCTTCATGTGTCACTGTTGCAGTCATTACACTTGGGTAGAATCCCAAAGCTATGGATGGAAGGATGGAACTAAACAGCATTAGGAGCGGCTATAAGGCCCTGCAGAACTGCAGTGGCAAAGCCTGCCCTGGATTTGGAGAAGAGAGGCAAATGATAATGCTTTGTGAAGGTATGAACAGAGCTCCAAGTAGCAGCTTCTAGAATGTCTTTGGTTGGAACCCCTCTGAGAAAAGCTGCTGAAGTAGAGGCAGTGCCCTGGTGGAAAGTGATCTGATCCCCTTGGGCACAGGTTTGCCATGGTGCAAGTAGCAGAAACAAATGCAGTGGCTTATCCACTTAGAAATAGTCTGCTTTGATATAGCCTTCCCCTCTGACCCTGCAGCAAATGCTACCAGTAGTTGCTCAGACTTTCTTAGAGATTTGGTCCTGTTTAAGTAGAATCGTAGTTGTCTGTGTATGTCCAATTAATGCAGAATCTGCGGATTTGGGTAAAATGTTGGCTGGTGAATGGTCTGGTTAAGAGCCACACTGGATACCACCTTAGGCATAAAAGAAGGATTGGTACTGAGGGACACCCTGTCCAGGTAAAATAAAATAAAAGGCTCCACTGCCATGAGAGCCTGCAGTTCTGAAACCCTTCTTGCTGAAGTGACTGCCAAGAGAAATGCCTTTTTCCAAGATAGAAATTTTATATCCGCAGTAGCTGCTGGTTCAGAAGGAAGGAGGGAGGAGGGAGGCCTTACATTTTTGGCCCCTCTAAGATACTGTTTAAGCAGAGGATGAGAAAAGAGGGGAGGCTCTGTGTTGTAATGAGCCGAGATGGCAGAGGCATGGATTTGTATTGAAGAAAAAGATAGGCCCTTGTCAAGCATCTCAGTCAAATATTGCAAAACCTGCGGAATACTGGGCTTTGCTGTGTCTGTTCTTTGTGCTTGGTTCCAAGCACAGAATCTCTTCCATTTATCAGCATAAGATTTTCTAGTACTAGACCTTCTGGCTTCCAAAATGACATCCATCACAGATTTACTGAGAGGTGTTTGAATAATTAATTGATCAGCCATGCTGCAAGATTCAGAGTTTGGAGCTGAGTGTGCAGAATTTGATTGTTCTGCTGAGACAGTAGATGAGGTATTTGAGGCAAGTACCATGGAGGATGTTGAGACATATTTCCTTAGAAGTGGGTACCAGTGCAGATGAGGCCTGTCCAGAGCAACTAGGATCATTTTTGGTTTTTCCTGTCTGAGTCCGTGGAGAGTAAAGGCAGAGGGGGAAAGGCATAGACTGATAGGTTTTTCCAGCTGAAGGATAGGGCATCCACTTTCCATGCTTTTTCGATGAGTGATGAGTTCTTGTGCAGAATTTGTCCAACTGATAATTTTGGGGAGAGGCAAACAGATCTATGTCTGGGCTCCCCCATTTCTGTGTTAACATGCTGAAGATTTGTGGATCCAGTTTCCATTTGTGCGGGTCCGTACGATTTCTGCTTAGGTCGTCTGCCAGAGTATTTTGTTTTCCTGGCAGGAATTGAGCTTGAAGATGTTATTTGGTAAGTCAAGGCTGTGTTCCACAAGGCCATGGCTAGTCTGCAAAGGGGGTAGGAATGTGTACCCCCCTGCTTGTTTATATACCACATAACTGTGGTGTTGTCAGTCTTTATCAGTAGTTGCCCTGGATGAAGTAAGTCCTTGAAGGCTGTCAGAGCATTCTTAACAGCTAGCATCTCTTTCTGGTTGATATGCAGATGCATTTGGTGTGGGCTCCATTTGCCCTGAATGCATCTCCCCGCCAGGTGGGCCCCCCAAGCATAGTCTGATGCATCTGTAGTTAGGGCTTGGGTGGCAGGGTGTAGAGTGAATGACAGTCCCTTGTTTTGGTGACATGTCTCTGCCCACCAAAGAAACTCCTGTTGTAGGCAGGGAATGAGAGGAATCATTGTTTCCAGATTGTGACAATGCTGACTCCATAAACTTTTTAGGTACCATTGAAGTTTCCTCTTACGCAGTCTCACATATGGAATGAGAAGAATGCAGGATGCCATGAACCCCAAAGTCTGCAGAATTTGTCTTGCAGATAACTGGGTTTCTGTTGCCATTTGTTTGAAGTATGTAGTCAGTTGCTTTTGTTTGTCTGGCGTAAGGTAAGCCATCTGGGCAAATGTATTCAAGCTTGCACCCAGGAATGTAATTTGAGAGGGTACCAGTTGTGATTTCTTTTCATTTGTGGTGTACCCTAGGCATGCTAGAAGCCTTTTCACAAATGCCAGATGTTGAAGAAGAGTGTCTTTGTCATCTGCTTGAATGAGACATTTGTCCAGATAAGGATAAATTTAAATGCTTCTTTGTCTGCAGAATGCAAATCTGCAGAATGCAATTACTGGTGCCAGGCACTTTGTAAAGACCCTGGGCGCAGTAGATAAGCCAAAGGGCAGTGCAGAGAATTGGTAATGCAAAAAATCTGCTTTGAAGCGGAGGTATCTTCTGCATGATTCCCTTATTGGGATATGCAGGTATGCCTCTTAAGTCTAGAGTTACTAACCAAGCATTCCTGCCTAGTGCAGGCAGTAGCTGTTGTAAAGTCAGCATTTTGAATTTTGGAATGTCCAGGAACGTGTTCAAAATCGATAAGTCCAGTATTGGGCGCCATGAATTGTCTTTTCTGGGTACCAGGAAAAGTCTTGAATAAAAACCTTGTCATTTTTCCTTTTCTGGTACTGGTTGAATAGCCCCCATATCCATGAGGGATAGGACTTGTTTCTGGGCCTCTGCCGACTGGTTTTGTGGCAGATCCAGCCATCCATTTGGAATTGGCAAAGTATGGAAATTAAATCTTTACCCTTGGGATACTATGTTTAATACCCACTTGTCCTGGGTATCTAACTGCCAATTTTGAGCATGAAGTGCTAGTTTCCCCCCCAAGGGGGCTGCCAAAAGGGAAGTGCTTGGTGATGGTAGAGGAAAGTCATTGAGACTGCTTACTGTAGGGTTGTGCTTTGTTTCCTCCAGTTTTGGAGGTGGAGGCACCCCATTGCTTTGACCTGTAAGAACCCTGTGATTGGTATCTGGAGCCTTATGAGCGCCTTGATTTGCCTTGAGTGGCTCTGTTGGACACAGGAAAGGACCAATTTTTTGTAGGCCAGTGTCTACTGAACCTGGGTGGCTGCACTAATATGAAATATTTTACAGTTTGCATAGATTTAGCTTTGTCTTCCATTTTCTTTAAAACCTATTCTGCCTTATTACCAAACAGAGTATCATGCTGCAAAGGGGCATCCAACAATTTAGCTTTAACATGATTAGGCAGATTTTGCTCCTTGAGCCAGGCATGCCTTCTAATCACAGATCCAGTAATGGCAGCCCTACAAGTGGCCTCCAAGGAATCGAAACCACACTGCAAAGTATGCTTTCCAACCTGTTCTGCTGAATGCAATAATTCCTGTAACTCTATTTTCCACACAATCAGCAATCAGCATCATTTTCTGTTTCAGTAAGCCCATAACATGCTGTTGATATTTAAGCATATGAAACTGGCAGTTTAAGGCCCTGACTGCCAAGGTTGCAGACGTATAAACCTTCTTTCCCCATCTATCCAGTGCCATGGAATCTCTGTCAGAGGGGGTAGGATTTTTGGCTGTAGAGGCCTTTACACCCTTAGGACCCTGAGAAATAGTCTCAGGATCAGCAGCAGGATTTTTGAATAGAAATTTGTGGGAGTCAGGAACCCTGTAATATCTGTCTGGCTTACTAGGAGCTGGAGGCAGGGAATCAGGAGCCATGCTTGATTCCAAAAACACATCAACAATGTCTAATACAGGAGGTATTGCCAAAGGCCTATGCTGAGGAAGAACGAGGAAATCCCTAAGCCTCTTTTTTGATTCAGAGAAGTCCTGACTCTCCCAGTGAAAATATTCCCTTAAAGTATGCAAAGTCTCTCCAAAAGAGTAATCCTCAGGAGGAGATGCAGATGGGATGGATTCCTCTGTATCAGAATCCTCATAGGGTGGAATAGAAAATTTCTGATCAGAAGAGAAATCAGAAGAAATGGAAACCTGATCTGAAGATTCATAATCAGTGCCTTGTCTAGGCCCCTTAGCAGGTGGGGGGGCCCTGATCAAGGTAATTAAATCCTCAGCCATTTTGATCATCTGTTTCTTAGGCATAGAGGCCTGACCACGTGGCTCATGCATCGGTTTTTTAGACATAGAATATGTTTTTGACCTTGTTTTTGAGCCTGGAGTCGGTTTAATATAAAAATGTTGAGGCCTAAAAACACCTTCAGAAGCCGGTGCCTGCTCAGCGGCTCCTGACCCATCCAAGGGATAGACATCTGCGGGTTCAATACTCTGAGAATCTTGCGGCATACCGGACTCCGAATGGGTCTCAGTAGAGGCCTACGACTCAAAAGTAGTGGATATCAGGGGCTGCAAAAGCGCCTCTCTGATTACTGGTGAACCGGCGACTGGCTTAGAAGTTTCGTCGTCGGTTTTGGACCTCAACGGTCTGTCTCTGTCTTTTTATTTGCGTTTTTTGTGAACTCCGGTAGTCAGATTGCTAATTGACGACATTTCAGGATAATTAAATATTGAACCAAAATATTTAGAAGCAAAAATATACCGATGCTTAATAGTGCGTTGGTTAAATCTAGCACAAAACAGAGAGCAAGGCACGTTGTGATCTGGGCCTAGGCAAGGAATACAGTACAAATGAAAATCCTTATGAGGTATTTGCTTCCCACAAGTAATGCAATTAACTTTTACTGACATCGGGGTACTTAGCTTTAGTTTGAAGACTTCGGTTCTAAAACTCGAAAGCGAAAATTTCAGTAGTCGGCCGACCAGCACTTGCGAACTGCTTCTGCTTTGGGCACCGCGCAGCAAGAAAGACTGAATAAAATGGTGTCGGCTGCATGTTTTATACCCCTGACGACCTGACGTCATGGAAGAGGAGACAGCAACCGATGCAGGACCCAAGACTTTGTTATTCACGCTGACTGAGGGCAACCTGTCAGCAGATTACCCAAATGTAATGACTGCAACAGTGAAACACGAAGAACATCTAATAGGAAGTTGAAGGAATGAACTGGTGACCACCTCTCCGATACTTGGAGACAGGTGAAAACTAACTCTTTATGTAAACATCTACTGAATACAGGTAAAGAGCATACTTCCACATTCGCTGTCCTTCAAATTATTTTTGAATGTATCAGTAGTGGTGACTGTACTGGAAACAGAAAATGAAGAATACAGCTGGATTAATCGTCTTCATGCTGATAAGCTTCCTGGTTTAAATGAACTTGTAAGCTTCAAACCAGTGTTAAAAGCGCGACAATACAGAAGTTGTCATCAACTGTGATTTTTTTTAATGTATATATTGTTATATATATTTGTGTACACATTGCCTGAATTGAAGTGTTTCACTGTTTTACTCTATGTAAAAATGTAGTTTCTATTCTTAGAAAAGTAGTGCTATTTGACTACAAGTATGTTTTGGGTTATAGCGAGTACCATTTCTTTAAATGTTTATAAGCTCATCCATGCAATGGATGATGGAACTGCACCACCTGACTACTTCTAACTTTTAAAAGTTCTTTGCTTGGTTTATGGCTGTTTGACCTTTGTTTTGTGAAAGCATCTTTAACTTCTTATTAAAATACATATTTTTTACCAGTGCTTTGTTTCATCACTGCTCACTGTATTTACAAATAAGCAGTAGCATTTTAGATAGAACAAAAATAAATGTTCACACCCTGGCATAAAAAAACACACCAAAAAACAAGGAGATAGAAGGAAGAACTGGATACTGCAACAGTGATCATTCGAACATCTACTGTTATGGTAGATGTTCGAATGATCACTGTTGCAGTATCCAGTGATCATTCAAACATCTACTGTTATGGTAAGCTCAACTTACACAACCTGTACTATGTTCATCACGTTTGATCACTGATGCAGTAGCCTTAGCTATATGGGTAGATTACCACAACTGGCTATATTTGGGAAATGGAAGGAAAATGGCCAGGAACCCCTGTAGAATGATCCTAGTAAAGCTTAATCTGGACCTAGAAAAGGAATCAACCTTGTAGTACTTTGTAAAATTATGTACAGAGGACCGAGAAGCAGCATCAACCTGAATCTAGAATCCAACCCTTTCCAAAAAGCCACAAATTAAGTCACCACCCTGGTAGAGTGGGCCTTGACCCTGCTAAGAATAGATTTGTTTTGATGAGTATAACAAATGGGTATAACAAATGGTAATGGCCTTAGACAACCATTTGGAAATGGTCTGTTTTCACACAGGTTGTCTCTTCTCCTCCTCCTTCTTCTTCTTACCTTCATAATAAATACACTGATCAGACCATCTGAAAGATTTAGTTCTGTCAAGACAGTAGATGGGTTGCCTGTGGGCATCCAAGTTATGCAGTATTCTCTCTCCCTCATTTTAGAATTAGGAAAGAAAACTCAGAGATGGATAGTTTGGCTAAAATAAACTTGAACACCACTTTAGACATAAACAAAGGATCAGTTCTCAAAACATCCCCTATGGAAAATGAGATTAACACACCATAAGAGTTTCGGACTCAGATACCAATCTTGTAGAGGTGAGAGCAATCAATGAAAATGTTTCCCCATGTTAAGAACCTCAAGTCAGCCAGATTAGCTGATTCAAATGAAGCAAGTCTTAGCTCCTCCAACACAAAATTAAAATCTGAAGGTGGGGCCAGCAGTTTACTTGAAGGTCTCTTAAGCAAAACCAATTTCAAGAGCATTTTGACAGGAGATTGCCTTGAAGAGGAACATCCATGGACAGCCATGCTGAAATGGTCAACACATGAAGCTTGATAGAGGAATAAGACAGGCCCATATGATAGTAACGAATACAGATACTGCAAAACCAGAGAACAGCTTGCAATGAATGGATGCTGACTAGGGTGCTGGCACCAACTAGAATACCTTTTCATTTGCTAATATATGATTTTTTTGTAGCAGGCTTTCTTGCCTTCATTAGTAGCTGCTGCATGTCCTCGTTAAACAGATCCCTAAAAGGAATAAAGACCCTATTATCCAGGACTGATGGAGTGCATCAAACAACCCAGTTCTTGTATTAGTAGATCCAGTCTGCGAAGAAGCTTGAGGTAATTGCCCATGACCATTTCCGAAGGAAGGGAGAACCACAGTTGCCTGGGCTAGAAGGGAGTCACCACAATGACCTTGGAGGATTCCTTCTGAATCTTCAGAACTACTCTGGATATTAGTGAAAAGGGTGGGAAAGTATACAGGAACATTCTTGTCTAAATAAAAGAAAAGGCATATGTCTTTCAGGCCTTCTTGCATACAGTACTGGAACAGAAAACTGTCAGTCGATTGTTCAGACAGGAAGCAAAGAATTCTACTTGAGGAACTCTCCACAGATGGATCAAATCTAGGAAGACCCCTTGATCTAGTTTCCATTAGTGAGGGTCTGTCCTGGTCTTGCTCAGCTTGTCTGCCACACAATTTTGCTCTGACAGAATGTAGGATGTCTGTAGAGTGAGATTGTGCTGTGAAGCTATATCCGAAGCTAACATGACTAGCTTGCAAAGGGGAAAAGACTAAGTTCTCCCTTGCTTGTTGAGATTCTGCATAACTGTGGTATTGTCTGAAACCGTGTGAAAAGGTCCTGGGGATGAAACATGGTTCACGGAGTTGAATTCCTTGATCAGGGCAAGCATCTCCTAGATATTTATGTGCCTGTGCCTGTCACTGGTGTCCCAAATTCTCTGCACTTATACTCTTCCTGAAACTGCTCCCCAAACAAAGTCCAAAGAGTCCGTCTGTGGTGACTGACTTCTTTGGAATAGGGAGGGAGAGACATGGATTCAAGGATATCTCTTGTCTCCACCAAAAGATCTTTTCTGACAAACCCCAACAGTGGGATTTGAAAAGATAA
This sequence comes from Protopterus annectens, assembly GCF_019279795.1. Taxonomy (NCBI): domain Eukaryota; kingdom Metazoa; phylum Chordata; order Ceratodontiformes; family Protopteridae; genus Protopterus; species Protopterus annectens. The sequence continues at coordinate 405,703,632 of NC_056746.1, forward strand.
AGGGTGATGATGCTGGGACCAATGTGATTTTAGATAGAGTTACTCTTGGAAGGTTGTGAAAGCTGAGGTGTTAAGTGTTTCATTAAATTTGCTCACTTCTTGGATCGGTGGTCTTGGTGGTATTTTATGATTTTAGATGCCACTGTATCTTTCTCTTATGGAGTCTGGTCAGTGGTATTATGAGAATCAAAAAAAGGAGGGAGATGAGTTTGTGAAGCTGGCTCGGCAGGGATTTGCAGCAATCTGCCTGAATCAGGGGGTTGTCCAGGTATGGAAACATTTGGATCCCCTGTACCCTGCAGTAGGCCACCAAAGGAGCCAGGCACTTGGTGAAGACCCTTGGATCAGTACAGAGTCCAAAGGGCAAGGCTGAGAACTGAAAATGTGTGGAACCAGCACCAAAATGCAGAAATTTCCTGAAACTGGACCTTATAAGTATGTGGAGGTAGGAGATGGCTAGAAATCCCTGAATTATCAGTAAAGGAAAAAGGGTTTAAACAGTAAGCATGTGAAAGGTGGGAACCTGCAAGAACAGGCTGAGGTGAGAGAAATCCAGGATAGGTCTCCAGAGTCCATCCTTCCTGGACACCAAAAAAAGTCTTGAATAGATAAAACCCTTTTCCTTTTTCTGCCCGAGGAACCGGTTGTATGGTTCCCTGAGAAAGGAGGCTGTATATGACTGGCTGGAAAAGGTGGAGTAGGTCTTTGGGTGGCTAGGGGATTCCTCTTGGAAAAGGGGGAATGACCCAGGACATAAAATAGCCCTTTTCTATGATGGAGAGGACCCACCTGTCTGAGGTAATGAACTGCCAAAGGGGCAGACAGTGAGAGAGCCTTAGGAACAGGGGAATGTAGTCTGGGGGAAGAGACGGTGAAGGCAGGTAGTCACAGGCTACTTGCCCTATCCTGAAAGTGAGTTTTCTGGGCAGGAGTTTGAGCAGACTTAGAAGAGGTCTGCTGTTTCCTTGCACCTTTTCTGCCTCTAGCATTGGAAGCTGGAGCAGAGCGTTTCCTAATGAACTGTGTCTTTCAGGGATAGTTCCTGTAAAATTTGGGAATAGGGGAGACAAACACGTGTTTAAGGTCTTGCAGCTCCTTCCCTTTCTGCTGAAGGGCTTTAAATAGCTCAGCCACGTTAGATTCAAAAGGGGCATTGTTATCCAGGGGTGCATCCATTAATTTTACCGTAATGTCATCGGGTAAGGGCTGAAGCCTTAACCAAGAATATCATCATAGGACTGAAGCTGAGGCAGCTGATCTTGTAGAGGCTTCTGCAGCATCATAGCTGCAATGAATAGAGTACCTAGTGGCTTGTGATGAGAGATTAATGAGGCTAGAAATTTGAGCCTTGGAAGGTGAGTTTGGAAGGTCAGCTAAGAGTTTGGTGACCTGGGTCAAAAGTGCCAAGGCATACTTGGACATGTGTGTCTGATAATTTACTGCCCTGTAGGCCAGGGTAGAGGAAGTATAGACTTTCTTACCAAGGTGCTCCAAGGCCTTACTTTCCTTGTCAGTGGGGAGGACTGAGGTAGATGGCAATCATTTGGATGGCTTGTCTGCAGAGACAGAGACAGGGGCAAAGTCAACTACAGGGCATTTGATCAGAAATTTTGCCCCTTCAGGGACCTTGTAGTGGTTGAGAATCAGGGTTAACTGAAGCAGCACTGAAAGCATCCAAGAAAGTTGGTAATACTGGGGGGATTGCAGAAGGAGCAGGGGTGTCCATCTGCAGGAGCTCATAATATCTTTCTGGTACCTCAGACATTTCAGTGGAATCCCACTTAAACAAACTGCATCATTTTGGAAATTCTCTCTCCAAAAGTGAGGTCCTCTGCTGGGGAATCAGCCTCTACAGATTCATCCTCTGGAGGAGCATATCCAAGAGGAGAAGGCATCTGGGAGTCATAGGAAAGGGAATCCTCAGCTTCAGGTAGGATGGTATCTTCAACCTGAGGTCTAGGACTGATAGCAGGAGGGCCAGCCTGTGGGGATCCAGGCATGGCAGGCCTCAGGGTCATAAAGGCATTAAATAGACTCTGCGAAAAAGCCTGCCAATCTGGTTGGCTTTCAAGGAGGGGGGGGGGGTGAAATGCTTGGTCTTGGATTTCTTCTTCAATGAAGGCCTAGGAGGCACAGGCTCTGAAGAAGGCCTAGTCATACCTCTCAACCTTTTAGAGAAAGAAAAATGGACAAAGCCATAAATAATGGGAGGAACAAAGGCCCAAAAATAAAGACAATTTTTAAATATTGCCATTATAAAGTTGATAGAATAACATAACTTGAATTATTATGAATTTTCTGAAGGGTATAAAGCCTGAAACTCAAATGTCTGTCCTTATATTCTGACTTGAATCCTCAATGATTTGCTAGAAAACCACAATTTTGTGAGAAGCAGACCAAGAATGAGGAAAAAATCTGGACATTCTGCAAAAATCTGTACAGTTGATAGGCCTTCTTCAGACATTAGGCCCATACCTATGTTCAGTGGACTAAGAAGCAAAGGAAAGGCCTGTCTGGGCAGCCATCCGTACCTGTCGTTTCCCCCTCAACATTGCAAGGTGACGTCTGTGAATCCTCCCCGGACGTGCCTTCTGCTCTAGGATCTGTGGCATCCCGATGGGTACCCGCTATACCTGCTTCAGCAGACTCCAAAAGTTCCTTCAGGTGAATGTCAGCCATAAGAGGGATGTTGGATGGAAGAGGAGCAGTAGTAGCAACTTTGGGCTTGGAAACCTTGGCCTTCTTTTTAGGTGGTTACTTGTGCTGACTGGATGGCCCTTCCATCCCTAAAGCTAAACATTTAAGATTCTGATTTTCTAAATACATATTCAAAGTATGCAAGCAGCTGCATATGGTTTTAGGCATGAAGGCCTGACAGATTGAGCAAGAAAGATGGTCGTGCATAGGCCCTAGACAGAAAAGGAAAAGCCTGTGGGCGTCCTTGTAGGGGGTCTGATGACCACACTTGCACTTTCCCTTCTTGGATGACATGCAACCCTAATAGGGATGCAGTGACACAGGAATCAAAAATGGCCCCAACGAGGTAATTATCTTTTAGAATTCGAAGACCTGAAGCAATGATGGCAGAAATGCTGACGTTTGAATGGCAGCAGAGAAGTTCTGAGGAAAGGTATGTGCAGATGTCACTTTTATGGCTCATGCTCATTAGGCCAACATCAGACATCCTACGTACCTAGCAGAGACTACAAGCTTTTGTATACTGGTCAGACGTTTGGGTAGCAAGAGAGGAAAACCCAAGAGTTTGGAATACTGTAACATAAGAACAGTAGGACATCCATCATTACCCTTTACAAAACACAACTGATAACATTTTAACTAGCAAGGAAATCAAGATGTTTCAGATGCTGCTTGTGGTGGCGGAGGATATGCAATAAAAATAGTCAACATTTTCTTGGGATGTGATATTTTAACACCACTAAATACAGTAAACTCTCAGCTAACTGGAACTCAAGCAACTGGCACTCTCAAGCAACCAGCAAAAAAAAATAGAAGAAACACTACAATTTTCATGTGTTGCACTTTCTATTTTCCCCCAGCAGAAACATACCTTACATATTTAGAGCTTTAGAGTTTTAAAAGGAAGATAGGAATAAATTCCCTCTCTCCCCAACCTGAAAACAAGAATAAACCAAACAAATAGTATAGGGTACAGTATTAGTAAGGCCTAGTTTTAATAGTAACTCTCAAGTAACAAGAAAAAAGTTATGTCTTACCATAATGTTCCATCTGTGTTATCGATCTTCACTAATCCTTGACTGTGGGAGGCTCTGTTCTGAGCCTCGGAACCGACTCGGCTGTTTATTTCAGCTCACGCCTCCCAAACTCTCGAGCCAGGCTTTTACCCAAAATGACCTCAGATTGAGTTTGCCTAAATTAGTGGCAGACATATAGGTAATAAGACATATAGGTAATAAGAAGAGACCAGATATGTGTCCATAATAAGAAGCCAGTCCTGAAGAATTTGATCCACTAAGAATCTCAGGATGGGGGATCTCAAGGATTAGTGAAGCTTGACAACATAGATGGAATGCTATGGTAAGACATAATTTCTTTAGCTGATGTCAATCTTCACGTAATCCTTGACTGTGGGACAGAATCCCCAGCTACCTGAATCTTGGGAGGTCTTCCTGGAAGAATATTCCTGAGCACCATCGAACCGAATGATGCCCGTCCCCTGGAGACCTGATCAAGTTTGCAATGAGTGATAAAGGTATGAGACAAAGCCCAAGTAGCTGCTGTGCAAATGTCATCTAAAATAGCTCTGGAATGAAAAACTGAGGAAGTTGCCACCACTCTAGCTGAATGTGCTTTGACAGGGCGTGAAGGATAGAGCCCCTTCGATTGACAAATAAATGTAATACAGACTCTAAACCATTTCGCCAAGGTAACCTTTGAAACTGGATTGCCTAAAGAAAGGGAAGAAAAGGACACAAACAATTGATCAGATTTTCTAGTCTTTTGTTCTGTGAAGGTAAAAACGTAACTGTCTGTGAACGTCTAACAAATGTAGGGAGTACCCCCCTTTGTTAGAAAAACTGGGGAAAAAGACTGGAAGCTAAAGTGTCTAATTGATATTAGATTCTGAAACTACTTTTGGTAAAAAAGAAGGATTAGTCCTTAGGGAAACCGTATCCTTGTGAAAAATGATACAGAGTGGTTTGGGGGATAAAGTCTGGAGTTCAGATACCTTTTATGCACATGTGATTGCCACTAAATATAAAGTTTTCCATGACAGGAATTTTAAGTCGCAGGTCACTGATGGTTCAAAAGAGGATAAAGTAAGGGACTGAAGAACTAGCGATAGATCCCAGGGAGGAACAGTTTCTTTAAAAGGGGGTCTTAACATTAGAATTCCCTTTAAAAAGGCTTTACAAAGTTTGTGATACATCAGGGATGATCCTTCAAACCCTATGTGGAAGTTCGAGATTGCACTAGATGAACTTTAATTGTTGAGGGTGAAGAACCAGATTGATAGAGAGTATCTAAGAAGTCCAAAACTTTATGAACTGGGGTCGTATAAGGGTCAAGTTTGTTCATAAGGCCCCAATTTGCAAATTTTTCCTATTTACTTTGGTACAGTTTCCTATTTGAAGGTTTGTGAAGGCTACAATGATATGGCAGACAGGGGAGGAGAGGGATGCATGCCTGGCAATCATGGGAACTGGAGAAGCCAAGCTGTGAGCTTGAGATGGTAAAGGTTCAGATGAACCAAGCCCTCCCGATGGGACAGCAGGTCCGGAGCTGGGTCCAGTATCCATGGTTCCCAAAGAAGAAAATGAGGCCAAAGGAAGGGGAACCAGACTTGTCGAAGCCAGAATGGGGCAATGAGGATTACTGAGTTCTCTGACCTCTTGGCTTTCTTTAGAAACTGGGATATCAAGGGAGTTGGTGGAAAGGCATAGAGGAGACCAGGGGGGGCTCTCTGGGTGACTCCCCTGGGGAGGGGGGGATTAGGCCAAAGTAACCACTGCACTTGTTGCTTAGGGGGGAATGCAAAGAGATTGCAGCAAGGTTGGCCGCAGTGTTGAAAAATCTCTTTTGTCACCGCAGGATTGAGAGACCACTCCTGACGCATGAGCATGGTTCTGCTCAGTTTTTCTGCAATCACATTGAAGCTTCCTGGAATATGCATTGCTGTGAGAAAGTGTTTGGAAGAAATCACACATTGCCAAACTCTGAGGGCTTCTCGACACAGTGGGTAAGATTTAGTTCCCCCTTGTTTGTTGATATACCAAACTACTGACATGTTGTCTGTTTGAAATGCTACTGTTCCCAGAGGAAGGGCATCTTGGAATGCTTGCAATGCTAACAGCACTGCCTTCATCTCTAGAACACTGATGTGCAAGTCAGCCTCTAGTTGGGACCATGTGCCTTGGACTGTCCTTCCCAGATAATGGCCCCACCCCCCTATCTGAGAGGCATTCATGGTCACTATGGCTTGGGGTTGTGGAAGAACGAAAGGTCATCCCAAAAGAATCTGATCGGAATGGAGCCACCATGAAAGATCCTGTTTGAGCAATTGGTAATCACTATTTGGTGAGACATTGGTTGATGTATCAGAGACTACTGGGAGGCAAGTGACCATGAAGATTTGCATGAGATACCTTGCTAAGGGGACAAGAGTGATAGACCCTGCCATCGAGCCCAATGCTTGTAGGACTAATCTGGCTGGAACCCTTTTGTTTTGGGTAATTTGTCTGACCTGGGATCTGATTCATTGTCGTCTTTCTAGTGGAAGTGAAGAAATTCCTGTAACAGTGTCCAACTGGGCTCCGATGAACTCTAATTGTTGAGAAAGCTATAAATTTAAATGTTCTTAACTTATTGTGATGCCCAGAGATGCAGAGTATAATCTCTTGCACATTCTAACAGACACCTGGTGGTAGTGGTGAGGAGCCAATCATCAAGGTATGGAAAAACTTGAAATCCTTGCAGTCTGAGATGAGCCAGAACCACTGCCATGCATTTGATGAACACCCTGGGGGCTGAGGTGAGGCTAAAGGGCAGTGCTCTGAACTGGACATGACTGGATCCCAGCTGGAAACTCAGGAACCTCCTGGAGCATATGTCCATTTTTATGTGGTAATACACATCCTGGAGGTCTATAGAGCACATCCTATCACCTTTTCCAAAACTGTACCGAGACCATCCGGAATTTGGTTTGCTGAACTGTCTTGTTGAATTGGCTGAGATCCAAAATGGTCTCCAGTCCCATTTTTTTGGGCACTAAAGAGAACCTTGAGAAAAAACCCAGACCCTATTTGGTCTGGTGAGACTTTTTCGATGACTCTTTTGTTGAGCATTTTTTGGATTTCTCCTACTACTGCTTCCCTGTGATGGAATGGAACATCCAGGAGTCTTTTCTGGGTTTCTGGGTATAAAGACTATGGGATTTGTAACATCTGGATATTATTCCCTGCACCCATTTGTCCAAAGTTATTAGCTGCCAGGCAGAACGGTGGAGAGTAAGTTGTCCCCCGACTGCCTCCAAAGGTGGGCAATCGCACCTCCCTTCAGAGATGCTGGAAAAGGAGGGCAATCGCACCTCCCTTCAGAGATGCTAGTAGGAAGTCCCAGAGAAGGAATCTCTAGACCACTGATTTTGTGGGCTACTTCTGTCTCTAGGGCAGCATCTTCCATTACCTCCCCCTCTGCCCCAGGGAAAGTCCTTGCCACACAAATCCTAGAAAGATCCTTCCGATTTTTTAAACCACAGTCTCCCACTTCTCTGGTTCCTAGAATAAGGCCTCTGGGGAGTGGAGAAACATACTCCTACGGCAGACAGAGTCTTCCCATCTTTTTCACATCTGGCAAGTGTGTCTTTAACTGTGGGACCAAATAGGGATGATCAGTCAAAGGAAGCGTTGACAAATGACACTTTAAATGGCTCTGCAAAGTCATGCAAGCATATCCAAGAGTTCCTTCTAATGGCTATGCCTGAACCCACCACTCTAGACGTCCCTTTAGCTGCATGAGCAGTGAGCCTCATGGACGAGTTAGAAATTGCCAGGGTTGCTAGCTGTGAGGTAACTTTGTCATGCACCTGTTCAGCTGCTCCTGAGAGGGTATCAGAGAGCTCTTTGATCAGATTATCAGAAGAAGGCTGGAGGGTAGACCAGTCACCCCTCTGTTTCCGGATTTCCAGGACGTCCCCAAAGTAATCATCATTGGGGGGTGACGTGGGGGAACCTTCCCCCTCATCAAAGTCGGTATCTTCGGTGAAAGACTCCACTGGAGAGTCTAAGTGCTTCCTCTTGCGCTTTTTCTTCACAGCTACTTCCTCGGGGGGGATGCTCTGGGGAAGTATGTGAAGAAGAAACCACCAAGGTGGGTTTTTCCTGAAGGATTTCTGCCCTCTGTCCGAAGAATGAGACTGATGTTAGCTATGGTTGAGGGGATGTGGAGATCTGTCCCCCAATGAGCAAGGCCTTCTCCATGATTTGAAAGGCCTGCCCCCCAATAGAGGGATAGGAGCCCGGAAACAAAAAAGATTCAGAACCAAGGTCCTACCCTGCACCAAGGAGGCGACCCCCAAAACAGAAGCCTGGGTCAATCCTACATAGGCCAAAGCACCAACGGCGATGGATGACTCCAAAGCTAAAGAAGCTGATCCCTACACCTTGGACCAGACCAAGGAGTCTCAACCACGGTAGACCTCCAGTGCAGAAGGGCCGGTGGAACTCAAGGCTGCTCTTGGTACCAAAGAAGAAGTTGCTACCGGAACTGAGACAGTCGATGCTGGGAGGGCTGGAACAGAGGGCTCTAAAGTCTTGATCGGAGTTGGAGGAAGAGCAGATTGTGTCATAGCAGGAGTGGTTCCAATGTCACATTGGCTAGGAACTGAAGGCAATCCCCCCGCCATGAGAAGCTCATCCACCAGTCTCAAGATGTCAGTCTGAGAGAGACTCTTAGTTTATTGAAAGTACAATTGGGTACACTTACCATAAATGTAGATGTTAGAGTGTATTCACTGTTGCAGTCATCACATTTGGGTTATCTGCTTGCAGTAGCCCTCAGTCAGCCTGATTAATAAAGTCTTGGGTCCTGCATCGGTTGCTGTCTCTTCCGTGATGTCAGGTCGTCAGGGGTATAAAACATGCAGCTGATGCCATTACATCAGTTTTTCTTGCCCCATATGTCAGGTGCCCCGCTAATGGGAAGCAATTAAATCTATAAATATACAAGGATATACCTCCAACAAAAAAGCAAGTACACCAAAAAGCTTTTAAGCATAGTAAAGGAGAGTAGAGGTATAGCCAAAAGAAGTCAGGGGGCTGGAGGGAGAGTAAACAGGACTGCAACAGTGAATACACTCTTACATCTACATTTATGGTAAGTGTACACAACTGTACTATGTTCTTTGTGTTTCACTGTTGCAGTCATCAGATTTGGGTAGATTCCCAAAGCTAAGGATGGGAGGAGGAATTTAGATAGCATTAGGACCAGTTATAAGGCCCTGCAAGACTGCAGTGGCAAAGCAAACTCTGGATTTAGAGATAATTGGCAAATGGTAATGCTTGGTGAAAGTATGTACAGAACTCCAGGTGGCAGCTTCTAGGATGTCCCTGGTAGGGATGCCTCTGAGAAAGGCTGCAGATGTAGATGCAGCCCTGGATGAGTGGGGTCTGATCCCCTGTGGGATAGGTTTTCCATGGTGCTTATAGCAGAAATGAATGCAATGGCCTATCCATTTAGAAATAGTTTGCTTTGAAATAGCCTTCCCCTCTGTCCCTGCAGCAAATGCCACCAGTAGTTGTTCAGACTTCCTTTGAGGTTTAGTCCTGTCTAAGTAGAATCAAAGTTGTCTGTGCACATAAAAGGAGTGCACTATCCATTCCCCTTTGTTCTGTGGATTAGGAAAGAAGGTTGGCAAATGAATGGACTGATTAAGTGCCACATTGGATACCACCTTGGGCATGAAAGAGGGGTTGGTTCTGAGGGACACCCTGTCCGCATGAAAGGCTCCACTGCCATAAAGGCCTGCAATTCAGATACCCTTCTTGCTGAAGTGATTGCTAAAAGGAAAGCTGTTTTCCAAGAAAGGAATTTTAAATATGCAGTAGCAGCTGGCTCGAACGGAGGAAGCGTGTTTCTCCAACACAAAGTTAAGGTCCCAGGCTGGAGTTAGAGCTCTCCTGGGTGGTCTTAAACTTCTGGACCCTCTGAGGAACTGCTAGAGCAGTGGATGAGAGAAGAGGGGAGGGTTCTGTGTTATAATGAGCTGAAATGTCTAAGGTGTGAATTTTGATGGAGGAAAAAGACAGGCCCTTCTGAAGCATCTCAGTTAAGTATTGTAAAATCTGAGGTAAATTGGGTGCTGCTGTACACATCCCTTGAGATTGGTCCAAGGCACCGAATATTTTCCATTTTTCAGCACAAGATTTTCTAGTACTAGGTCTCCTTGCCTCTAAAATGATATCCATCACTGGTTTACTCTGGGATGGTAAAGGAGAGATTACGTTATTAGTCAGGCTGCTAGGATCAGTGTTTGAAGCTGAGGGTGCAGAATCTGGTTCTCCTGCTGAGACAACAGGGTAGGGGTCTGAGGCAGGTGCCATGGGGCCAGCAGTGACACACTGCTCAAGAGGGGGTACCAGATCAAAATCGTCCTTGTTTTTTTCCGTTTGATCTTTAGTAGTACTTTGGAGAGCAGAGGCAGAGGAGGAAAGGCATAAACTGATAGGTTTTTCCAGCTGAAGGACACAGCATCCACTTTCCAAGCTTGTTTGTGGGGAGTCCTTGTGCAAAATTTGTCCAATTGTTAGTTCTTAGGGTAGGCAAACAGGTCTATATCTGGGCTCCCCCATTTGCTTGCCAACATGTTGAAAATCCTTGGTTCCAGTTTCCACTCGTGTGGGTCCATGAGGTTTCTCTGCTTAGTCCATCTGCCAGTGTATTTAGTTTTCCTGGCAGGAATTGAGCTTGTAGATGCACTTGGTAGCTCAAGGCTGTGCACCACAATGCCATGGCTAGTCTGCAGAGGGGGTAAGAATGGGTACCCCCCTGCTTGTTTATGTACCACATAACAGTGGTGTCTGTCTTTACCATTAATTGTCCTGGATGAATGTGGTCCTTGAAGGCTGTCAGAGCATTCTGTACAGCTAACGTTTCTTTTTGATTGATATGCAGGTGCATTTGACTTGGGTTCCATTTGCCCTGAATGCACTTCCCTGCCAAGTGCGCCCCCCATGCATAATCTGATATGTCTGTTAGGGTTTGGGCGGCAGGGGGCAGTGTGAATGGTAGTCCCTTGTTTTGGTGGCAGGTCTCTGCCCACCAAAGGAACTCTAGGGATAGGCAAGGTATGACAGGAATCACTGCTTCTAGATCCTGAGAATGTTGACAACATAGGCTTTTTAGATACCATTGTAGTTTCCTCATATGCAGTCTGGCATATGGAATTAGAAGAATGCAGGAGGCCATGAACCCCAAGGCTTGTAGTATTTGCCTTGCAGATAGCAGGGTTTTTGTGGCCACTTGTTTGAAGTAGGTTGTCAAATTAATTTGTTTCTCTGGCATGAGGAAAGCCATCTGGGAAGTTGTATTCAAGCTTGCTCCCAGGAATATATTTTGTTGACAGGGTACCAGGTGCGACTTCTTTTCGTTTATGGTGTACACCAGACAAGTTAGCACCCTTTGTACAAAGGCTAAATGATTCAAAAGTATGTCCTGGCTTTCTGCTTGAATTAGACAATCGTACAGGTATGGGTATATTTGAATGTTTTTTTTCCTGCAAAATGCAATGACTGGAGCTAGGCACTCTGTGAATACCCTGGGCGCAGTAGATAAGCCAAAGGGCAGTGCAGAGAACTGACAGTGTGTGTAGCCTGCTTTGAAGTGAAGGTATCTTCTGCAAGATTCCCTGATTGGGATGTGTAGGTATGCTTCCTTTAAATCTAGTGTTGCCAACCAGACATCTTTGCTTAGCATAGGAAGTAACTGGTGAGGAGTCAGCATCTTAAATTTTGTAATCACCAAAAAGGTGTTTAGAGTAGACATGTCCAGGATAGGATGACATGAATTGTCTTTTCTGGGTACCAGGAAAGGTCTCGAGTAGAAACCTTGTCCCTTTTCCCCTTCTGGTACCAATTGGATGGCCCTTATGCTTAAGAGAGAGTACTTGCTTTTGGGCCTCTGTCCACTGATTTGGGGGCAGATCTAGCCAACCGCTTAGTGTTGGTAACGTGTGGAAGTGAAATCTGTATCCTTGGGACACTATATTTAAAACCCATTTGTCCTGGGTAATGAGTTCCCAGTTCTTTGTATAAAGAGCAATCTTTCCCCCCAAAGGGGCAGTCAGTTGAGAAGTGCTTGGAAGTTTTAAAATAAAGTCATTGAGACAGTTTACCATAGGGGGAAGTTTTATTACTCCCAGATTTGGAAGTGGAGGCCCCCCAATGCTTAGTCCTGTGCGTGCCCTGGGACTGAAGCCTGGGTGCTCTGCTGGATCTGGGTTTGGACTGAGAAGGTCTGGAAGAGGCAGGAAAGGAACAATCCTTAGAAGGCCAATGCCTACTAAATCTTGGAGGTTGTACTTGTAAAAATCTTTAACAGTTTGCATAAATTTAGCTTTTTCTTCCATCTTTTAAGAACTTTTTCTGCATTGTTGCCAAACAGGCAGTCCTGATTTAAGGGAGCATCCAGTAATTTAGCTTTAACATGATCTAGCAAGGATTGCTCCTTAAGCCAAGCATGCCTTCTAAGTACAGACCCTGTGACAGCAGCCCTGCAAGATGCCTCTAGTGAATCAAAACCACACTGCAAAGTATGTTTTCCAACTTGTTCAGCAGAATGCATTAAATCCTGTAAATCCTTATTTTCAGCATAATCAGGAATCAACATAATTTTCTGTTTAAGAAATCCAATAATATGCTGCTGATACTTTAACATACGAAACTGGCAATTTAAGGACCTAATGGCGCCAAAGTTGCAGAAGTGTATACCTTCTTACCCCATCTATCCAGCGCCCTGGAATCTCTATCAAAGGGGATAGGATTTTTGGCAGTAGTATCTTTAATGCCCTTGGGTCCCTGTGAAATGGTCTCAGGATACGCAGTAGGATTTTTGAAAAGGAACTTGTGAGAGTCAGGAACCCTGTAATATCTATCAGGTTTTCTGGGAGCAGGAGGTAAAGAGTCAGGGGCCAAGCCAGATTCCCAAAAGGCATCATCAACAATGTCTAGTACAGGAGGTATGGCTAAAGGCCTGTGCTGGGGCAGGAGTAAGAATCAGAGAAAACCTGACTTTCCCAACGAAAATGATCCCTGGGAGTATACAAGGTCTCACCAAAAGAGAAATCCTCTGGGGGGGAGGCAGAGGGAATAGAGTCCTCACCATCAGGATCCTCATAGGTAGATAAGGGTAAATCCTGGTCAGAGGAAACAGAAATTTCAGAATCCTGGTCAGAAGTATCATAAGCAAACTCAGTCCTATGTCTCTTAGAGGGGGAAGGTTGGCTTCCCCTGATTAAAGTAATAAGGTCTTCAGCCATTCTTATTTGTTTTTTAGGCATAGAGGCCTGACCATGCGGTCTGGGTGCCAGTTTTCTAGGCATGGTTAGAGTTTTAGGCCTTGAAGAAGAGGATGGCATTGGTTTAATATGCAAGTCAGTAGGCCTGAATACACTCTCAGAAGCCGGTGCCTGCACAGCGGCTCCAGACCCATCCAAGGTAGAGACATCCGCAGGTTCCACAGTTGAAGCATCTCGTGGCATACCGGACTCCGAATGGATCTCAGTAGAGGCCTGCGAATCTGAAGTAGCGGGTATCAGGGGCTGCGAAAGCACCTCACTGAGTACCAGCGAACTGGCGACTGGCTTAGGAGAAGCGTCGTCAGCAGCTTTGGACCTAGGTGGCCTGTCTCTGTCTTTATCTTTGTGTTTTTTTGGAATATCGGTAGTCGGAAGGCTTACTCAAGACATATCAGGATAATTGAACTGAGCACCAAAATATTTAGAAGCGAAAATATACAGACGACGGATAGTTTGTGGTTTAAATAAGGCACAAAACCAACAGCAAGGTAAGTCGTGGTCAGGGCCTAGGCAAGAAATACAGTACGAATTAAAATCTTTATGAGGTATTTGCTTTCCACAAGAAATGCAATTATTTACTTTTACTGACATCAGTTTAGAGCAAGAAAAAAAGTTTCCCCAACAGGGTACTTAGCTTTTAGTTGAAGACTTCAGTTCTGAAACTCGAAAACGTAAATTTCAGGAGTCGGATGACCGGCACTTGCAAACTACTTCTGCTTTGGGCACTGCATGGCAAGAAAGACTGATGTAATGGCATCGGCTGCATGTTTTATACCCTTCATGACCTGACGTCACGGAAGAAGAGACAGCAACTGACGCAGGACCCAAGACTTTGTTAATCAGACCGACTGAGGGCTACTGCAAGCAGATAACCCAAATGTGATGACTGCAACAGTGAAACACGAAGAACATCCAGTGCCGTTGATGGAGACCTAGGGGGCCTTACATTAACGAAGGGGCCGAGAGGTCTGTCTTTATGTGGATCACAAGAAGGCCTTCGTACTAAAATAAATTGAGGTTGCTCCAGTACCAATTTGTCTGTCAGAACCAAGGAACCCAATGTTGGCTCCGAAGATTTGGATGGTTTAGAGTCAAGTTCTGTCTTCAGTGCTGAGGAAGTGGCCGGTACAGAAAAATGCTTTGAAACCTTCTTTGTCAGTTCTGAAACACTTGGAGCTGAAGAAGGGCATTTTCTAGATGAAGGCAATGAAGATTAACTGGCTTTTGTTCTCGACACAGAAATGGCCTCTTCAAAGTCACTCTTTAAAAGGCCTTTCAAAATAAGTTTATTTTTACATTCCGTGAGAGTTCTCATAGAAAAGGTATGACATATAGAGCAACTCTCCTGTAAATGAACCTTTCCAAGACAACAGACATATAAGTATGTGCATCTGAATTGGGCATTTTGCCCTGAACTTAAGACACCTCTTAAAATCTGAGGTGCCCTTAGAAGATTTAACTGGCGACTCAGATTTCTCAGCCATCACGTAAAGGAAGCTATCAATCAGTCACTCACTCACCAAGATGATGACAGAGGAAAGTTTTTTTTTGTTTTTTTTAAACAGATATAAGGAGAAGAAAAAAATACTAACCATGGTAAGTAGAATACCCAAGAAGGTTAAGAAATGAGTACCAGCAATGGTACTTTGACAGAAAAAACTACCAGTAGTAGATGGAAGAAAATAAATAATAAAGCCACTCACACACTCAGGAAACAGAAAAAAAAGGAGCAGGTAGAGCAGAAATACAGTAAGAGAAGGAAACAACCTTATAAAGGTAAATAGCACAGAAATAAAGACTTACTGAATATCAAAGCAAGGTTCGAGAGTGGTTGAATGCGTCTGACATTCGGAGCGGCAAATGAGTTCCGAGGTAATTTTGAGAGGAGCATTATGGGTAAAAGCCTGGCTTGAGAGTTTGGGAGGCACAAGCTGAAATAAACGGCTGAGTCGGTTCCATGGCTTGGAGCCGAGCCCCCTATAGTCAAGGATTACGTGAAGATTGACAACATTACATCTACACTTATCTGACATCTACCAATCCCCATGGATGCCAGTTAACTGAGAGTTTACTGTAATGTCAGTCCATGAGAAAAATACTGCTGAGGCTAATACAGACAACCAGGTCTTTATTTATGCAAGGAAAACCTGTGAGGCTGATATTCTGATGTCAGTCGGAGGAAAGTCCTCCCATATATAACCAAACAGAGACGAAGCACTCTTGAGACACTGTACAATTCAGTGGCAAACACTAGCAACAGAAATGC
The DNA here is from genome assembly GCF_019279795.1 of Protopterus annectens. Taxonomy (NCBI): domain Eukaryota; kingdom Metazoa; phylum Chordata; order Ceratodontiformes; family Protopteridae; genus Protopterus; species Protopterus annectens. The sequence continues at coordinate 405,718,949 of NC_056746.1, forward strand.
CAGCAGAATGAAGCACTGCACAAATTGTATTAAATGTGGATAGCAAAGTTTACATTTATTTCTTGGTCTCTGTACTTTTTTTTAAGCTGACTGACTTTTTTTTTTAGGGTACTAGTTGCTGTTGAAAATGGGTTTCTATGACTCCAAACTATCTGCTCAAATGAACAGGTTGTTAAGTTTGTTCCAGTCACATATTAGGTATGCAACAAGAGTTCTGTAGCAGGCACAGCATGAGCTTTGAACATTAAAAGAAGTTTCTTGCTAGTTAGCCATAGAATATCTTGCAAAACTGTATAGCTAGGCTGCATCAAGAGACCTAAAGCAAAGTACTGTCTTTGCCAAAACAAAAGTTATGTACTTACTCTAATGATACAGATATAGGATCAGGTCCATCATTCTCCATCTCTAGGATAACGGTTGGTAGGACTTATGACAGTCTGGCACCCAAAATGTTCCCTTGCTACATGCTACCCACCCTTTACCCATTATCCTGTACACAGACTCCCTTCTCTAAGATTTTAGCCCATGATAAGACAGCTGGGAGAGGAAAACATATAAAGCTCAAAGACCTTCCAACCCAGACTTTCTGCCAGTAATAACTGCAAAAGGAGGTAGGAAAGAAGGTTCACACAGCAAGAAGGACATGGTCCTACATATCTACATTATGGTAAGTTTACAATTTCATGTGATAGGACAAATCCATCTTCCACCATCTCCAAGAGAGAGTCCCAAGGTTAACAAAGTGACAGGATCCTCATAGCAGTGGTCACGTCTAAAGCTAAGATCTCCAAAGGCAATCTGAAGTTGAAGATGAGCTGACCTGAAAAAACTCCTACAGAGAGAGAGAGAAACTGGATCCCTCAAGAGGTCATGCCCCTGAAACAGTTATTATATTCACTTAACACAAACAACACATATGGAGTGTTGTCTACATAACACCCAATTAAGAAGTATCACAGAATGAAGATTTAATTTAAGGCAATTACCTAAGACAGGAAAGAAACATCTTACAGTTACCTACAGAAGGCTACTCATACACAAAATATACCTACAGTTAGGGGAAAAGTAAAACAATTACACGTCTCTAAATAACAAGCAAGAAGGGCAGACTAAACTAGAGAAGGCAACGATTAGAGTCTTCGGCAATATTGCAAATCCATAGCCTAACTGGGCCATAGCTTGAATGGGGTATCAAGGTTCAAATGTGAAAGGATACATACAGCTATAGAGCTATGCCTTACTTAGCCTAGAAAAGACAAAAACAGGCAGTGGTGTCAAATCCTTCAGGCTAATGGGGACAGGGTCAACCTAGGGATTAACAGCTTGACACTTTGCAAGAAGGGGGAGAGAAGTAGGAAATATCCTCACTGGATGAGGACTGAGATTAATGAGGTAAATAGCTTAAAGTCCTAAACGAATAATGCTGAAGGACAAGTCATCTCTCATTTTGATTAATAACTCCACAGATTACTGCCTTGATTTTACACACATTTTAAAGGATGCATTAGAGGGATGGAAGGGATGTGAAAGGGTAAATGTATACTGCCAGTCTAAGCTAAGACTATATTGTTGAAGCTTTTTGGCTTCTGCACTGGTGCTAAGAATAAAAAAAGTTACTGAGATGTAGCATGGAGTCTCTGATCTTAAGTCAGAAGGTTCTACGGAAAACATGTACACACAGAAATAAGTGTTTCTCTCTTTTTTTAATTTCTCCAAATCTTTTGGGTTTTTAATACCATGACAGGAATAAGTCCTAAATCAAGGTATAATTAAAGTTCATGAAATTAGTATTGCTTAAATCATTGATGTTAACCAGAAGTGCTCTTTGCAGCACCCACAATGTGCCCAGTAATGACTCCTGCAATTCGTAATGAGTTACATATATCGGTAACGTATCCAAGTATGACTGTAAATTCTTTTTTGCAAGACCCGTTGTTGGTACTGCTACTGGAACTGTCTGGGTATCTTTCTTCCACACTGCCCTTATTTCTGCCTGCAAATCCTGCTACTTTATGACTGTGTTTCCCTGTACACAAGACACTGTAATCACTAGGTGTAGCGATTTCAATAATCAGTACTACTTGTCTTCTTTTGGACTACTGTATCTGGTTTTCTTGCATCTATTTTTTTTAACTGTTGGCAATGGATGATACCATGTGATATAAACTTCAGCATTTTCTACGATGCTTTGTGGCTCATGTTTCCAGTGTTTTTCAGCTACTTCAACATTGTAATGTTTGCACAATCCTCATTGCAAGAATCTTGCTACATTATTATGCCTTTCAGTATACACTCCTTCTGCCATTAGTATATCACAACCAGCAACAAGATGTGCAACTTTTTATAATTCTGTTTTACAAAACCTGCATTTTGTCAGTTTCTCCCACATGATCAATGGACTTTGTAAATCAACGTGTATGTAGTTCACTATCTTGAGCCGCCAATATTAACCTTTCTTCTTTTGATTTAAATTCACCTCTCCTTAATGATTCCTGCCTTTGATCTTGATCAACACAAGGTAGTTTCAAGAGTTTCCTATACTTGCAACTATATTTATGCATTTTCCACATTTCTTTTCTTGCCTTCTCATCTGATTTTTCATCTTAAATTCTTTCTTTTGTTTTTTTTTTTTGTTTTTTGGCACATTCATTTGCTACCCAATTTTTAGCGCTGGTTTGATTTCCACCCCCGCTTGATGCTGATACATTTCTGCTAAACTAAGCAGGGAAGTCATCTTAGACTGTTCTCCTCATGTTTCAAAACTTTCATTACATTTGGTCTTGAGAGGTCAGCAGATATGTATGCAGTCCCACTATCGCATATCTATACATATAATCAATTTCAAAAAAGACCTGAAAGTTCTCTTGGAATCCCACATTGTGTAAGAGATCTCTCACCCAAGTGAGACATTTCTGACTCTTTGAAAATGACTCTGCAAGTCATCTAAACATGGAAAAATGTGGATACTCTCTGTAGGCTGCAATGGGCTATAACTGAAGCCAGACACACTGTAAATACTCTTGGCGCAGTGGATAGTCCTAAGGGTAATGCAGAAAACTGATAATGCAAGACAGATATAGCAAATCTCAAAAATGTTCTGAAATTAGGAGCAATAGGAATGATAAGCATCCCTGAGATCTAAAGTCACAATGAAACAGTGGTCTGGAAGCAATGCTAGGACCGACTATAAGGTGAGGGTTTTGGCCCTAGGGCAGGTCTCTAGGAGTGCTCCTGTTTTGGTATCAAAAAGATTCTGGAGTATAATCCTTTGACTTTGTGTTTCGCAGGCACTGGTTCTATAACCTTACTTCTAAAATGGGATCGAACACTGGGGGAGAAAACAGCTCTATCTAGTGGGTAAGGGGGTGTTCCCCTGAAGGGAGCAGATTTTCTATCACCTACCAAGCTTTACTTCTCCAGATTAAACTCACTATCCATTTGCCAGGCAACAGGGTTGAGAGAGCCCGAGGGAAGGAGAAAGAAGAAGAGCAGGAAGGTGGGGGTTGGGATGCTCTGTCACTCAGCATAGTCATTTCTTTAATTTGGGCTGAGTCTTTATTGGAAAGAAACCTCTGTTTAGTTTTGAAGAATCATCCTTCTCCGTTTGGATCTCTGAGTTTGGCTTGGCTGAGATTTTTGCTTGTTCGACTCCTTATTTGGGAAGAACCTGGGTACATGAAATACACTAGATACCCAATGCATTAATTTTCCTCAATCATTCCACTGTTTGAGAATCTGTGTAACAGAATTTCCAAACACCAACTAAAGGCTGCAGCAGCACTTTTCGAGATTGCATCTGCACATTTAAGCAAACCTCTCAAAGCCTGTTTTGAAAGCTAAACCAAATCTGAAACAATTTCATTCATGTAAGACTTTTGCTCTGCAGGTAAGGATGCAGCAAAATAATCCAAATTGTGTGCACATTGTAAAATAAATTTCCATCTATACCTCTGATAACTTAACAGTCTAAAGGCTAGAATACTAGAAACAGACATCCTTTTGCAGTGAAGCTCTGACCATTTCCCCCTCTATCAGAGGATGTCAGATTACATGAAGCTTAGGACTTTTGATACGAGTAGGCAGCTGGGTCAGGAAAAAAAATGAGAAAACAGAACCATCACATCTAAGGAGACCGTAAAATGGAACAGCTACTGGTGTTCTGCAGACAGCATTATGAATATCTTCCAAGGCCAGTAAGGGGGTGGGATGGTCAAAATATTGGGTATCGTATCCCCTATAAGGTTATATACCCTTGCCTGGCTCAGGTGTATTTTCTGACTGCTCCCAAGCAAAAATATTACTAAATCCAGTAATTACCTCAGGAAAAGTGAACACCTGTTGGACTTAAGCTGAAGTTCAGGTTCACTTTCTGAAGAAACAGACTTGCTGGACTCGGTGTCTGTCAACTAGGAAAATCACCATAGTCCTTACTGGATTCCTCATCATTCTCTAAAACAGAAAGGTCTCTAGCCAAACTAGCACTACAGGCATGTATGGGAATGCAACCACCAGAATTAGCTGTCTGCAGAACACTCTTACACAAGGAAACTACATTAGCCTTATAAACAGCTATAATCTGATAAATCAGCCATATGGCAATGTTTCTGTCTCTTTTCCTTGTGAATTTCACTACTAGGTAAAACATCTGGGGACAGAGTATCATGTATGGCAAGGGGTCTCTTACCATGGACTACTGCTGCACCTAAAGGGTTTGGTTCTCCTATACCTGCAACAGGTACTGAACAGCTTCAGAGTATGTTGTCTAAACCCTGTTCCATAGTGACTACGAAGATACACTAGAGAAAGACAGGAAAAAAGACAAGTGGTCTGCAGGCCGAGTAATGGTCCCAACAGAATCAAAAACCATAGGCAGATGCTTTTTTTGCTTTTTTTTTTAAATATAAAAGTAGAAAGATAATAATAAGCCTATTAATATAATGGCAGGAAAGGGGTTGCCAAATGCGGCTCATCTGAGCAGTAAACTGGAGAAAAAAAATGAGTACTGAAGTCTGTGAAGAGTCAGAGGAGTTTCTTCTTTGGATGGCAGAAAAAGACTGAACACTCACATTCTATGACAGTTAAAGGTTTTCCCCTCAGAATATGCTCAGCCAATCAGCTATCACAGAAAGATGGGGGGGGGGGGCTGACTTTTGAAATGCTAAAGTAATGCATGCTAATGTAATATATAATATTGGTTAATTATCCTTTTTTAAAACAGCAGCTTCTGTTCTAGATTTGACTATGGGGGAAAAAAAATACCAGAGCAGGTCTTTCACCATCCATTTTTCTTTGACTATACTACAATATCAATCCCTGGTAAGCATACTTCTCAACCTCTTAAGAACAAGAAAGCTGGACAAAAGCCATAAATATAATGGGGGGACAAGGGCCCAAAAATAGACACATTTTTAAATATTACTCTTACAAATGTAGAACGTTGTTAGCATAACTGGTTTTGCCTTAGCATGAATTTTCTGAAGGATATGAAGTTTGAAACTCACATGTCTGTCATTAGTTTCTGACTTCAATCCTCAAAGATTTGGCAATGATTTGCCAGAAAAACAGAATTTTATGAGGAATAGACCAACAATATGGGGCAAAAATGTGGACATTCTGCAAAAGTCTGGACAGTTGAGAGGTATGCTGGTAAGGAAGGCAATCTCTAACTTGCAGTCCAAATAACTTCTTCTTGGCCTCATCCCACTGTATTACCTTTCCCTCTCTAGTTATTTGCTCTCATTATCTCGGTTCCTTTGACACTTTTATCCAGTAATTTGCAGTTCCCTCTTGCCTATTTTCAGTAACCCTACTTGCAGTCATTCCTACTGGCAAAATCTATCGCCATTCCTGTTCTGTTATGTTATGAATAAAATATTCTGTGAGATTATTTTCCTACATTCAATATCCCACTCTCTCATTTCTTAACACCCTTCCCCCAATTCATCATCATCCCTTTCCACATTTTATTATAATCTTCTGTTTGTGTTCTATACATGATTCTTAACGGTGTAACACTAAAGAATCCCCCAGAATTATATAATCCTAAACCACCTTGTTCTATTGAAAGGATCAACTTATCCTAATTAACTCTTGCCCTCTTCCCCTCCCAGAAAAAATTCTTCAACTCTTTATCAATTATTGTCCACAACTTCTCCTCTGGTTGATAAAAACATGCCTGACCTGTACATCAAACTAAAGGAAATAAAACATTTTCACTGCTTGCACTTTACTATGCATACCCAGTGTGGTCAGAAGACAGTAAAGATTAGGGCTCATGCCTAAACCATGGCTCGTATAGAAGGCATGCACTAGCATCAATGTGAATTTGGTCAGCACATCTGAATTATGTGCTCAAATCAAATGAATATGCATTAAATACATTTTAACTGAGATCAAAGTTTCAAAATGGAATATTTCATTCAAAAGCTACTGAAGAAATCGTGTGTCTTAACTGACAGGATATTTTACAGCCAACGATTTACGTTGCTGCTTATTACTTTTACATTTTTGTTTTTATCTAGCTTATTTTCCTTTTGCTTTTTCCAGAGACAAAAGTAACTGTCATCCATGTTGCACTGATCAATTTGAAAGCTAAGCAAGACACCGATTTTACTGCCAATGCCCTTTTGAATCAGCAGACAGGCTGTCTGAATGCTAAGCAACCTAGACTGTCTCTTCATGAATGCCCTATTACTCGGTTCAGTGATATACCCAGATGGCTGTGTTCTTAGATTACAGGAAGAGAAGTATCCTTTCTGATCTCTCGACTGTGGTTTGCATTACTAACTAAACATGAATGAATGCTCCAGGTCCTATTACGTAATGGTGCTCTATGACGAATAATACATGTCTCTAACATAAATTTCTCTTGAAATAAAGGCAAAAATGTGTAATTAGAATCTGTTGTCCATGTTTCTGTTTAAAATTAACTGCTGTGTGTCTAAGTAAACTAATACAGACTACAAATTGCAAATCTTCATTGTTTTCTTTTACTAAATATATTGTAGCCTTCTTCTTGCAAGATGCATTATACAGGCGGCTTCCCAGAAAAGCTGTAAATATTTTATGGTGTCACACATGGAACGTTTTAATTACATTATGAAATTTCTTTCAGGAGTAAGAACACCTTTTGCTCAGTACATCTGAGCATAATTATAACAATATTCAAAACCCTGACTATCAAATAGCTGGCATTTTAATTAAAACAATATATATATGCTCCTATATACAAACTGCAACATACACAAAAATCCAAAATCACCTTCTTTTGAAATGATGGCACCACTCATACATGGTGTGTTTTTCACTAAAACCTTAAATGTGTTACAAAAGAACTTAATTAGCCAAATAGTCTCATCAGCTTGGGACACTAAGAGGTGAATACCCAGTAAACGGAGAGTCCACATGCCTCCTTTTACACGTCTTCTTTTGATGGAATTCCTCAGCTGGGTACTCTGGGGAAGTGTCAGAAGAAGGGGATCCCTCCTGAGCAGGGAATTCTTGGAGGCCACTCAGGACAAGAAGACTGATGGAAGGGTGAGAGGGAGTAAAACCTGGATCTGACAAGGATACAGGGGAGGATTGGGGAACATGTGCTATCGGATCTCCAACTCAGGAAATAGCCCTCCCCACTATCTGAAAGGCTGAAGGGCCAGGAGAAGCCCTTTCCACCTCCTCCAGAGCTGAAACCACTGAGGAAAAATGTGCAGGACTCTCTCTGGATCCATGGCCCCCAGAAGGGATCAGACCCGAGCTGTTGAGTGCTGAGGTGCCTAAGGGAAGGGATGGCTCCGAGAAAGATGAAGCTGAACCCAGTACCCTGGACCCAGCACCAACACCATGGATCCAAGACTTGCTCTGCTCCGAAAAGGATGGAACAGGGCTAGTGTCAAGGGCATCCTCGGCATCAAGGACGGGAGCTTCCCCTGCACCAAGCCTGATGTGCATGGTAGTCCCAAATCCTGTGACTCTGAAACCAAGGGTCAGATTGGAGAAGGAGTCCTTATGGGATGGCCTGGGTAGCTCATGGATACAACAGGAGACGGAGCCGTGACTACCCCCATCTGGATCTGGGCCTTGAGAAATCTCATCAACCTGTCAATATCTGCCTTGGACCAGCTTCTGAAGGACCTGGATGAAGCCAACAAACGGAGGCTGGAAATGCATGGACTTATAGAGAAAGACACAGGAGATCTAGTTGAGGTCCTTGGATCCAGAGGTATGCGATCCAATGTATGAGCCAACGAGGGTGTAGGGGATATAGTAATAATCTCCCCCAGATCCACAGAGACCATGGAGGTAACTTCTGCAGATTCAAAGAAGTCAGATATGTAGATCTCTTGGGCTTCTTAACTTCAAGAGAGTCCCTCAGAGAAACTGGAAGGTACCTATTTTTTGACTCTAGGAGCAGCAGGAGAGGAAGAGGAAAAAGCCACAGAAGGGGTCTGAGCCTCCAGAGCCGAGGAGGGAAGAAGGCCCCTAAGAATAAGTTTACTTCTATGGTCTGCCCATGGGTTGAAAGCAGCACAAATGTTAACACTCTGATTTCAAATAGTCCACCCAGGGAATACACGCACTCCTTGTGGGTATCCTGGTTGGGGATTTTATGCCCACAAGAAAAGCAGCGTTTGCAGGTTTTTCCTCCATAACATGATGAAAAAATGCCAAAAACCATTACTAATCAACGGGTAAGTTCTAATCCTAAACTTTCTTTAAACTCTAAATTCTAACTTTCTTAACTCTGATTTCTAAATTTGTGTTAACTTAAGCTATTGCTAACTTTTAATATTTTTGTAAAAGTAATGGCAGAAATAAAGCTAACCTTTCTTTTTTTTTTTAACAGGAAAGAAGAAAATGCACACACACACACACACACACACACACACACACACTCAAAGAAAAAAAAAGAAGGTAGGGCTTACAAAATCCACCTAAAGCTGAAAAGACAGCAAAAAACTATAAACAACTCTTCAACCCAAATTTGAGAAAATGAAATCCGTTTCCGGGTCGCTGAAGCAGCAAACGAGATCTGAGGTACTTGGGTGGATGCGGGGCATTATGGTTAGGAGGGAGAAGCTTGAGAGTCGGATCCAAGTCTGTGGAATGTGGCAGAGCTGGATCTGAGGGTCGGATCTGAGACCCTATCGTGAGGAGGAATGAAGAAGACATCATCAGATCTACATTTTATGTACCTGTACAATGTCTTCTCACAACAGATTTTTCAGTCAGATACTTTCTTCAGAAGTACACCAGGCTTCAGAAATTAAAAGTAAAATGACCTTATTAAACACTTTTAGTGAAAATGGCTTTCTCCCTTTCCCCAAATTAATGAGATACAAACATGCTAATGAACGTGGGTCACAGTAATACCAGAAATCATGATTTCTAGTTCTGCTGTGAAATTTGACCATGCTAACTCAGTAAACGCATTTGGAATCTATTTCAGTTAATACATTCAGAAAAGAAGGGAAAAGGCAGAATCCAGAGGGTAAAGAATACTGCTAAGTCAGGTTCAAGGACACCCACACCCCCAGTCAGTTTATTTATGGTGCTGCAGTCAATTAGAGATTCTTAGGATAAGTAACACAGGCTAAACAGATATGAATTTACTTGGGCTGAGAACACAAATTACTATCAATATGCCTTCCAGTCTTCTGTAAATAATGCACGACACTTTAAGAACATACTCATGGAAGCAGATTTCTAAATTCTCAGACATAGGATGAAGAGACAGCAATTTTAGCATTAGAAAAACTGTCAGTTGTTTAGAATTTTTTTTTTTTTTTACCACCTACATCTTTCAGTCTACAATGCTGATCTCCCAGGACAGTCCTTTACCTGTCGATGACCAAGCTGTTATGGACTTTTGAAGACTGATGCCTTAACTACCAAGATGCTGTTTTGCTTTCAACATTACATATTTAATGAACAGTATTGCAGACAGTCACTGCTACAGGTAACAAAGGCCAAATTTATAACTTCAACAAAAAAGAGATGCGGCAATTAACTGAAGGGCTTGGCTAAGCAGTGGCTCTTCTGTGGTACAACATGCAGAAGTTAGCAATAGTTCTGCAGGTACTAACCTATAAAACATGAGAAAGCTACATGCAAGCTCAGTTATTCATTCTGAAGCATTTCACAGTACTCCTGGTATTCTGTACAGAATTCCATATTAAAAATTCATACATAGGCATGTTATAAAACAGATAAATTTATGGTTGCTATTTGGTTTGAGATGCTGGGATTACTATGCCTTTGCATCCAACTGCTGATTGAAGCAGCATCACAATGACACAAAGGTAACCGTATCAATTGTTCATGGAGAATAATAAGTGCCTTTTAAGCCACCTCAGCATGTCTCCAGAAGGACATTTCTTCTGTTTCATACAAACTAACATCACGTGAAAGAAAGTCAGCAAAAATAACCTTTTCAGCATTATTTTAACAAGTAAACAATTTTATTTAGCAAATGTGTTTGCATTCTACACATTTACTCACAAAATTCTCTCAAGACTCTAACAGCTTTATGGGACTAAATAAATTGCATGGCTGTTTGTTGACTACAAGCAAAAGCACAATACAGTAACTCCTCTCATCTGCTTTACACCAGTCCAAGAAGTTTTCATATCTTATATGTTAACACTGCAGTGGTGAACAGGTTTCTCAAAAAGAAATACATGTCTCACCTCATCAAAAGACATTATGCACTAAACAGTCAAATTCACAATCCAAGGTCCAACACACAATACATACATGAAGGCATAATACATACACATGGATACATATCCGTGTGTGTGTGTATATGTATGTACACACACACACACATATATATATATATATATATATATATATATATATATATATATATATGTGTATGTATGTATATACACACACACGTGTGTGTGTGTATGCAAATATCAGTGGTGCAAAAGGTCACACACCCGCCACTGGTGCGGAAGGATATGGTTTCTATTCCCACAATCGCTGACAGTGAAGTGCAGCATAAGGGGGTGATTGCACCCCTGTGTGAGCCATTCTTCAGATGTGATGTTAAACCGAAGCCCCATCTGCTTGTGTTGGTGGTAGCTCAGGTGGATGTATAAGATCCCATGGCACCTATCGAAAAGAGTATGGGAAGTTCCTGGATGCCATGGCCAAATTTATTCTAGTAGTATAAATGCTACCTCAGGTATCCTCTGAAAAATAGCCTAGTGGGACTAACCAGGTCAACAAAGGAGACATATATATATATATATATATATATATATACATACACACATCCATCACCCCCCTTTTTCCCATTTTTGGACATGGGGTTGGGGTGCCACTTCAACAGTGACAATCATCTAGCTCCAAGGTTCACACCACCAGATGGCTAGCCCAGCAGCAGCTATTCTTCCATACTACAAGTGCCTACGATCAATCAATAGTGTCTAATCTACCTACTACAAGTCTTTGGAATGTGGGAGGCAACTGGAGCACTGGAGGAAACCCACACAAATACATGGAGGACATGCAAACTCTGAACGGAAGGCACCTCAGCAGAAAATTGACCCAGAGAACCTCTTGATGTGAGGCAACAATGCTATCTGTTGCATCACTGTGCCACCCATACATACATGCATACATACGCATGTGTCTATGTGCATACATGTATGTAATTTATACCGAAAATAAGCATCAATCAAATACTAGTCACTTTTTAATCAGTACGGTAGCTTTTACAAGGAGCACCCTGCCAAAAGTTGCATCATATTTATGCAAATACATTTCAGTATCTAAGTCACTACAATATCTGACTGTAACCCCATTTTCAAGAATGTTCCAAGAAATGTGCACATATACGTGTAGGTCTACCTCTAAATTTTGAAGTTTCAGTACTTAGAATTTCTTATGGCTGAGGTCATAAGAACAAAGTTAGAACCGTTTAAATGGAAATCCCCATTCAACACAGAATGGTATATTTGCCGTTTTCCTTATTGTAGTACAATCTCGGAGTTGGTATATTTAATTAGCAGGGTGTAGGGAAAAAGATTTTTATTTTTTTTTATTTACATTTCAAAGTTTCAAACCTTCGATCTTATGGTCTTGACCATAAGACTCTCGAAGTTTTGAAACTTCGAAATTTGGAAGTAGACCCATGTATGTCTATATCTGTATATAAATACATATATTTTTAACATTTGTTAACATGGTAGATAAACTGGCCCATGGAAAATTTTCAGTCACGACTTTTGCTCTTAGGGCAATAGTGCACAATCAATTCATTTACAAATATGACAAAACAGAAGCAACAAGTTTGACTTTATAGTGGCAGAACAATAAAATGACTTGCAGGAACACAATACAACTTCAATGCAGAATCTAATAACAGTAGATTTATTATGTAAGACAGATCTCTTTAATACTTAAGAGAAACATTTACAGCAGTGTGTATGTGTGTGTGTGTTTTTTTTTTTTTTTTTTTTTTTTTAAGTAAATAGACTCACCGGGCCATAGTGTTGAGGGTATAAAAACACAAGCACACATATACACACATATATATATGTGGGTCTACTTCAAGTTAACGAAACTTCACTTACCCGAATTTTAAATGATTGAGACGATAACATCGAATTTGCATTTAAACAAGCACAACACCGATATTTCCACCAGGAAAAGGAGCATGTGGGAGTTCGTCCTTTTCTCCTGCAATCTCGGAGTTAGTATATTTAGTTAGGGGGAAGTGGGGGTGGGTTTGATATGCTTCAGTTTGGTTTCTTGTCCATGTTGGCCAATTGCCTCCTTTCCTTGGTGAAAATATCAGTGTTGTGAGTGTTCGTTTAAATGCAAGTTCGGTGTTATCGTCTCAATCATTTAAAATTTGGGTAAGTAAAATTTTGTTAATTTGAAGTAGACCCACACACACATATATATATATATATATATATATATATATATATATATATATATATATAAATATAGATACAGATATACATATGCACATACGTACCATATATTCACCTCTATCATTGTGATGGAAAAGTAATTTCAGCCATTAGTTTCTCTTTTAGTACATGTAAAGATATCACTATCACCCTTGATTTACAGCCACTTCAATCTACACATCTTAAGGCATTTAGAAATTCAGTAATCCCGTCCAGTCTTTAGAGTATATACATCAAGGCTTTCTTAAGATTACAGTAAGGTAATAAGCAGCCCTGTACTTTTGTGTATAACTTGCTTGAATTGTGGTTACCAAAACTAAACAAGGCCTCATTTTTTATCTGAAGACAATCTCTGCTATCTACATGCTCCTCCTTCCTACTTAATGTGCACATTGCTAGGCAGCTCAACATTGTACTGGTATTTCCAGCTGTGCTCTCTTTATACACCCTTATGGCATCAGAAAGAATGGTTCTTAAATCTCTGCTATCATCCAATACCACTGGTGTAAACAGATGATGCCCACACCACAGTCCAGGCAAAATGAGTTTGACTAGCAGCTTGGGGATGTAGCTGGCTGGGGTGTAGGCGAGTAGAGAGTTTGGGGGAGATGGATGTTAACAGTCAACTGCACACACTATCACCATCCCCCACAGGAGGGGCAGTGACACAGGAGGGGTGTTCTACATGCAATCATTAGGCTTACAAAGCCACCACTGGGTGGTAGCTTTCAAAGACAGTAACACACTTGTAAAGGAAGCACAATGTGGATCATCACAGTGATGTAGTTCACACACTATCTGGGCCTAGGGGTGGGTTTAAACTACCCATATGCTCTTACTGCTGTGACGCTATTAAGAATAAAGCAGCTTCATGGCTGCCTGAATGATGCCCTCTTTCCCTCCCAGGAATTACTGCCTCAGCTCCAGGTGGAATCCTCAAAGAACAGGGTACTCTCATAATAGAGGAGGGCCCTGGTGCTTGAAATAGTGTGTGTGTGTGTGTGTGGGGGGGTATCCCCCTAGAAAAAATTAAGTCACCTAGAAAATCTCAGCTTGGTAGTTTCAGCTCAGCATCTTTTCTAAGCACTCCCTTAACTAAGTCCACATTTTAGTAAATTTATTTTTTCTTACAGTGAATCATACTTTTAAAAGCAATGTCCAGCTTTATCATTTCTTCTCTCATTTTTTTCATCCCATCATCTCCTATCACCCTGGCAAAGAAAAAACATACAAAAGCATTCCAATCGCCCCTTCAATTAAAGAAATTAAAAATACAGGCATGAAAGAATCTGATTGGTGCGAACTCACAAAAAATGGAAAATACTGCTTTACCCATCTCAAATAAAAGTGAAAACAGCAGTCATTGTATAACAAATGACACAAAGTCACTCTTGCCAATATTAACAGTACAAACGCTCCACAATACATCTACTTTGACAAGCTAAAACCTCGTCACAATCTAATCTTCAAAAATCGTTAAACTGTTGCATCTCATTAATTAAAATGGTCTCCCATATAAGTTTAAAATGTTGTACTTCAAAGGTAACTTTTCTAAACTACAGCAGTTTAGACGTATTTCACTTGAATGTCAAGCAAATAATCCATCACTGAAGGAGGATGTAATCCCACAATAATCAGTTATGTCATCTAATACAGTGCCTCTGATATCCAGCATACAGACACACTTTGCATCCAGTGGTATCCTATAATCCCACTGACAGGTTCCCATTTTCCCAGCCAAACCCCTCCCCCGAATTCTAAGAACTACTGTTATATAACTACCCAATGTATATTAAGACTACTCAGTCATAACAAGCAGACATTATACAAACATTCAAAAAAAAGAAGTTTAATTAAAAAAAAAAAAAAAACACAATGGTACTCAGTGAGGTAAATTTACTCCTTCAGTTCTCTCATAACAGCACACCACACACCGGAATTAAATAGATATAGTTAATGGGGCTGACAACAAACCAGCAAAACAATATAATATCCTGCCCTGTCCAAAAGGGGTATACTAAAAACAGCCTCTCTACATTTTAAATCACTAGGCTCTTCATTATTATCTTGATAACTTAACAACATTAATGGTGGGGATCCCATGGACATCTCCTTTATGATATTATTTTAACAACTACGTAACCATTTGACAGCTACAGTGACCATTTATCAATATACCTGTAACCCATGAGTCCCTATTTAATACCCCTACATACAAAATCCAGCTCAGAGGACATCTGAGTTACTTTCACATATGGCACCTTTAACTGAAATGCATATCTCCAAACCTAACCCTTTCCCTGCAAAGGTCATGATCTGATATAAAGAGAAATTCCAATCAAATCAACACTATTTACCAGCTCCAATGGTATAGAGAGAGATAAAGCAGCCCAGTCAACCAGAATTTGATTATTAGCGTGGCAGCCTCATGGTGCTTTTATGCCTGCTCGTAGGACAGGGCACGATGCATAATAACACCATCTCTTTTCCCAAAGTGGGCTTTTGGCCTTCCAAGTCACTCTGTGGTATCCCTCATCACTAAGTGCAAAGAAGTGTGTGTTAGCAAGAAGCTGGGGGGTTGTAGGTTCCAGTGGTAATGCAGGTAGCTTGCCCCCTGTCCAGAAGGTGGGGTTAGACCATTCAAATGTTTTCATAGGTACTTATTAGGCTATTAAATCTGTGAAGATCTTAAGCTTAGCCTTGCATTCCCATGATGATTATTAGTCATTGTGTGTTGCAAAACAAATATCCAAAGATGAGCCAAGCAAATATATGCTGGAATAATTAATTATATTTCTTCTATCCAAGAGAGGCAGTTGTGCTAAACCAGGGGGTGAATTTGCAGTTACCCGCCATTCATTAAAATTATATTTGAATACAGTAAACCAATGGAAGCTGGAATGTGACAGCAAACCACGTCTATTAGGAAGTAATACGTGCTTTCATTCCTTTAATGTTTACAACGGAACTTCAC
The DNA here is from genome assembly GCF_019279795.1 of Protopterus annectens. NCBI lineage: Eukaryota > Metazoa > Chordata > Ceratodontiformes > Protopteridae > Protopterus > Protopterus annectens. The sequence continues at coordinate 405,734,849 of NC_056746.1, forward strand.
CAGATTAAAACAATTTAACAGGAACCACCACTAAATACAAAATTCATCCAATCCGCATAGAGTGAACAGTTTAAACATAGTGACTACATAAATTTCAACCAATAAATAGTCAACTTCAATTAATTTCCATTACACCTTTTTAGAATAAAATACGATTATTAATGAATGAAGTCATACATTGAAATAAAAACGTATACAGCATCAAGACATCATAACTTATAAAACAAAATCTGTTGTTAAAAATAATAATATATAATCTTAAAAAATAAGAAAAATAAAAATACTGATGGATTTATTCAAAGTCTGTCTGCCCTAAGTGCTAAAAGGCTGGACATCAAGATCTTACAAGATCTCAATATGGACTTATTTTTTAATTTGGCATTGTGTTTCTTGCTAAGGGGGACAGATGAGTCTATGCAACAATTCCATAAAAACAGTGGGATCCTTGAGGTGAAATGGGCATCTGAATTTAGCCAGGACATCACTCAATTTTAATATATTAGTTTTTACACAGTCACTGAAAACTTACTAAATACTTCAGAGATGAATACAGAAAAGGGCACAAGAAATCCTCATGGCTGCTTGAATGACTGCCCCAGACAGCTCTTCCTTCTGTGGTTCTTCTGGGTCCCCTCATTACAAGAGCATAAATAGGCTTTAGTCCAGATGGGGGAAGCTTTGTGATCAACAAGCATGGGGGCAAAAAGGGCACTTAAAAATCACTATTTGAGTTCTAGGATGCTTGACTTTTTCCAAATATGTGCTTCATGAGAACACTAGCAATGACCAGTTAAAAGACAGATTAGTCTGTAGATAATCAGTCACATCTCACACAAATCTCTATCACTAGAAAGGAGGGCACACTTCAATTTCTATTCTTGTACATCCTTGTAAAAGCATGTAATTCAGTGTGCAGACTATGTGTAATTCTGACTACTCTCATAACAGTTACATCAACACAGAATCCTGTAGTCATTACAATTTCCAGTTCAGGGAACCCTAATCAATTGCCAAATCACCTATGCCACTATTTGTAGTAAATACATCTTCACCCAATAAAGCTTGTGAGATGCACCTCATAGCAAAGGAAACTATTCAAACTGCAGCAATAAAAAGAGTTGTGTACTTACTATAACTTGGCATACGTTTTATACTATGTCATTATTTCTCACAAAAGGGTCTTGGATCATACATCGGATCAGAGCCAGCAACTTAACACAGACAGATCCAAAGTTCAAGCTCATCCCTCTTTCATAATCCCCTGCTGCCCTCTAACCCTCAGATCGAGTTTACAGACAAAACTAGAAAAGTGAATCATCAAAAATAGAAAGGAGAAATAAGTCCTAACCCACAACACTCCAACTTTCTCAGAAAATCCAACAAGGAAGGGGATGACGGGAGGGAAATGTGAGGAATAATGACACAGGATAGCACAGATGTAAAGTTATAGTTAAGTACATAACTCTATCTCATGTTATCCATGTCATTATTCCTCACAGAAGGGTAAGAGTCCCCAGCTACCATACATCCTAGAAGGCCTAAATGAAGGACATGCTGGAGCACAGTGGAACCAAAAGAAAGCCCTGGTCCTGGAAACCAAATTCAGCTTGTAATGGGATATAAAGGTGTAAGGATTTGACCAAGTGGCAGCAGCACAAATGTCATCAAGACAGTCTGGCCATGAACACTGATGAAGTAGCCACGGACCTAGTAGAATGAGCCCCAATTCTTCCCAGAACCTCAAGGTGCCTATTGTTGTAGACTGTAGAAATGCAGCTAGAGATCCATTTAGAAATAGTCACCTTACAAACTGGAAGGCCAAGTCTCTTCAGGGAAAAAGTCACAAAGAGCTGATCTGATTTGTGAAACCCTATAAATTCGTAATTGCCTGTGTACATCCAAAGTATGCAGAATGTACTCTCCTTTGTTTTAATAATTAGGAAAGAACACTGGCAATTGAACATATTGGTTTAAACTGGATTCAGAGGGAACCTTGGGCAAAAAAGAGGGATTTGTCCTAAGATATAGTCTGTCCTTGTGAAAGATTATATATGGAGGAGCAATGGAAAGAGCTTGCAATTCGGAAACCCTCCTAGCTGAAGGTATGACAATCAGGAAGGCCATTTTTCATGACAAGAATTTGAAAGCGCATGAACTGGCAGGTTCAAAAGGACTCTTAGTCAGTGATTGCAGCACTAAGGTTAAGTTCCAAGGAGGCAAGGGATCCTTCACGGGTGGTCTTAGAAGGAAGACACCTTTCATGAACGCTTTGCAAAGTCTGGAAGAAAGCGTAGGGGCTCACTGTTTTTATGAAAATTAGAAATCGCCACCAACTAGAACTTAAAGTAATGACAGAAGGTTGGGCGAGAACTTGAGTAGGCTTTCTATGCTGCTCATCTGGAAAACAATCACTTCTGTAGATGAAGATTTCTCATCAAGGACTTTGTGAACCCTACTTATACCAGCACAGATGCTGGACATTGCAATCCCTCTAGCCACTCTGTGATCCCAAAGACGCAGTTTGTGCTATAATTAACACCACAATAACTGTCAGGAGCTGCAGGAACCTGTATTCTACTTTCATTCAAGCCAAGAGTTCCCTCTAGCCACTCTGTGGTCACAAAGACACAGTCCATGCCAGAATTAACCCCCAAACTGTCGAGAGCTGCATGAACCCGTTTCCTACTTTCATCCAAGCAAAGAGTGTATGTTCACCCAGTAGTTAAGACCAGTAACTATAATCACTGTAGTGGCATGCACACTTCTAGGACACCCGAGGTATTACTAGCAACTCTTAGTCTAATGCTCCCTTCCTTAGCCACTCACTTCTGACCCTTACATGTTATTGGGCTTCCTGTGAAATTGTAAGAATAGTATTTCTCATAATGTAAGGAATTCTGCTTACTCCCACTAACTTGCATCTCTAGCTATTTAACCTGCGCTGTGCTGAAAGGTGTGAACAACATTCTTTCCTAGAGCAAACTCTTGTAAGAAACTGCTTGTGTGTGTGTTTTCTTCATGCTGAATGATTGTTTTCTAAAGAAGTGGTCATCCATCTCATAGCTCAACCTGCTCTGTTCACTCTCATTACTCTCAGGCTCACTCTGCTCCCCTACCCCCATTCCCACCCATCCCCTCTTTCCTTGTATACATTTATACGTTTCAAACCACACCCACCAATCTACAAGGTCCAATCAACATATCCTCCCAATTAAGAAATTAAAATTTCCTCCCCCAAGTCTCACCTCAACTCCACATCCATCTCAAAACACTACCTAGAACATCAAGCTGTACATTAACTGCTTAACAAATTTTATCCATAAATTATTCACCCAAATCAAAGTACTCACTTATTCTTAGTAATTGTCCAAATTCACCTTAACTCCTACAACTGCAATTTCACTCATTTCCCTAGCCTATACAACACAGCTACAACATGCTCCTCTCTAACATTCTCATACCATTAACTCTTACTTTAACAACACATTACCTCATATTACCATACTAAGCCAATATCAGCTCCTCACCACATCACAACTATAGCACATACTATGAAATTTACCTCACACAAACACTGCATATACCCAGCTCTCATCCACATAGCTACCTAATATCACACTGTATTAAAACCCCACCATGCCAGCAATCAAATAAACCATCTTTATTATACAACAGGTACTTCACCAAAATCCTAAAACTAATTGTACACACTGCATCCAGACTATCACTCAGTGGAGATGTACACACAGACCCTGGGGCCCTCCTAATCCTTCTATCAACCTTCTCATGACAAATACACCTCACAATTTACCTTACCTTTCCAGAAGCGCAACTGATCTTTTAATACTAAATATTAATATTACAAGTATATCAAATGAAGTCTATGACCTCCATGCTAATATTTCCCTCTACTCACCAGATGCAGTACTTCTAACTGAAACATTGCTAAAATCTGACATCTCTAAGGGTGAAATTACTGTCCCTGGCTATAATTTAGTACGCAAAGACCGAATCAACAAAAAGGGAGTTGACATCGCAATATTATTTAACGACCAACTAAACATCACATCAGACATTCCTAACTCTAACCTCAGGTACCACCGAAATTCTGCTTTCTAATGTAAAAATTAATGCTAGAAATACTAACATAATTGGATGCTACTTCCCTCCTGCTAATAATATATCCATCCTAGAGAACTTACTCCAGTGGGCATCAGAGACACTCCCTCAAGAAACGATTATACTAGGGGACTTCAACATTGACTGGACACCATGTAATGCAGCTATACCTACTACCCATATCAACCTCCACAGATTCACTCAGCTAATCCAATCTCCTACTAGAACTGACAAAACAACAAACTGACCGTCTAACCTAGACTGGATACCGTCAAACCATCCATTCTAAATAACTCAATCTGGCTGCCTACCTATATAATTAGACACAACCCAACATGAGAGAAAAAGTACAGTTTTGTACCTACCATAAATGTAGATGTCCGAACTGGATAGCATCTGCAGTCATAACAAGTGGGTTGTCCTGTCGTCAGGCAGCCCTGCAGTCGGCCGGATTCCAAAGTCCGGGTCCGGCTTCGCTGATGTCGCACTCCCCGGCGTCATCTCTGTTGGTCTTGGTATAAAAGCATCAGCCGACGCCATTTTCCTCAGTGTTTCTTGCCCCAGATGCCAGTAGCCCTCTTGCAGGCTAAACATTTGGATAGATGCCAATGTTTCCAAATAGATAGAGGTAAACACAGCAATAAGCATATATGTACAAACAAATACACCATAAAGACCCCCAAAGCTAGCTATTAGGAGGGTAAACACCCTAGGAGTACCACAGAGGGAAGGAGGGAGGGTAATCCTGACTGCAGATGCTATCCAGTTCGGACATCTACATTTATGGTAGGTACAAAACTGTACTATGTCCTTCATGGATGCATCTGCAGTCATAACAAGTGGGTAGAATACCATAGCCAACTAGGGAGGAGGAAAAAGTAGATTATGGTGTGTTTAGGATCCCTTGCAGTACAGCAGTGGCAAACCCTGCTCGGGATCTGGAATAAAGAGGCAAATTATAATGCTTGGCAAATGTATGCACGGAGGTCCAAGTAGCCGCCTCAATAATGTCTTTGGTTGCCACTCCTCGTAAGAAGGCTGTGGTAGTGGCTGTTGCCCTTGTAGAATGAGGTCTTATGTTCTGTGGAATTGGTTTTCCATGGAAGGAGTAACAGTATCGTATGCAATTTCCTATCCATTTGGAGATTGTCTGTTTGGAAATAGCTTTTCCTTCCCTTCCTGTTGCATAGGCTACAAAGAGTTGGTCAGTCTTTCTGCTATTTTTGTTCTGTCCAAGTAGTAGCGTAGCTGTCTATGTACATCCAAGGTATGCAGTATTCTTTCCCCTCTGTTTTGTGGGTTGGGAAAGAAGGTAGGTAGGTGGATTGCCTGGTTTAAAGACACTCTGGATACCACCTTGGGCATAAATGTAGGATTAGTCCTCAAGGACACTCTATCTCGGTGGAAGATTAGGAAGGGTTGCACTGCCATTAAGGCCTGTAGTTCTGAAACCCTCCTTGCTGAAGTAATTGCCAGTAGGAAAGCAGTTTTCCATGACAGGTGTTGTAGGTCTGCTGTTGCTGCTGGTTCAAAGGGTGATAGTGTCAACTTTTCTAGCACAAAGTTTAAATCCCAAGCTGGTAATGGTGGTTTCCTTGGAGGTTTTACATTCTTGATTCCTCTGAGGAACTGCCTGAGCAAAGGGTGCGAAAAACAGGTGCATCAAAGCTGTATTCTGGTGAAATAGCTGATGCATGTATCTTGATGGAGGAGTAGGACAGGCCTGAATGAAGAAGTTCGCCAGATACTCCAGAATGTTAGGCATATCTATGTTTGACACATCTTTCCTCTTTCCATTACTCCAAATGACAAACCTTTTCCATTTACCAGCATAGTTCCTTCTTGTTGAAGGTCTGCGTGCTTCAAGAATAATGTCCTTAACTCTTTGGGAAAGTTCTGGATTAGCTGCTGCTATGTGATGTTCCATGCAGTCAGTTGCAGCGTTTTAGGTTTGGATGTATGATGCTGTAGTTGTTCTGCGTTAACATCAAAGGCATCAGTGGTATTGGCCACATATTGTTCCGAGACATGCTCTTCAGTAGTGGGTACCAGTGTTGTTTTGGCCAGTTTGGAGCTATCAGGATTATCCTTGGACGTTCTTCCTTATTTTTAGCAGTACCTTGTGTATCAAAGGAAGAGGTGGGAATGCATATGCTGTTAGGCCTTTCCAGTTGAAGGAGAGTGAGTCCACTTTCCATGCTAGTGGGTGGAATGTCCTTGTGCAGAATTTTTGAGCTGGTAATTGAGAGGTGATGCAAATAGGTCTATCTGTGGCATTCCCCATTTCTTCGAGATGGTCTTGAAGATGTCCGGGTGCAGCTTCCATTCGTGGGCATCCGAGTGGTTCTGCTTAATATGTCTGCCAGAGTATTGTCTTTCCTGGTACAAATATTGCCTGTAACTGAATGTTGTAGCTGAGTGCCAGGGTCCACAGCTCCAAGGTCATTCTGCATAGGGGGTATGAATGAGTGCCTCCCTGTTTGTTGATGTACCACATGACTGTGGTGTTGTCTGTCCTTATCATCAACTGGCCCTCTTTGAGAAATGGTTTGAACTTTTGGATTGCCAGTTTTACTGCCAGCATTTCTTTTAGATTGATGTGCAGGTGAAGTTGTTCCTGTGTACACAATCCTTGCACGCATTTGTCCAGCTTGTGGGCCCCATCCTAGGTCTGAAGCGTCTGTTGTGATGGTCTGGCTTGGTTGACATCTGCGAAAGGGTAGGCCTGGGTTTGACTGGCATGCCTGAGCCCACCATAGGAACTCCTGTTTTAAGCATGGAATTAGTGGGATTTCTGTTTCTAGACTGTGTCTGTGTTGGGACCATAAATTCTTTAGGTACCACTGTAGTTTCCTCATATGTAGTCTGGCAAATGGGACCAAGATTATGCATGATGCCATGAAGCCCAAGGCCTGTAGAACTTTTCTTGCTGTTAACTTGTTCAGTTTTGTTAGTGCCAAGAAGTAAAGAGGAAGTTCTTTTTGTTTTCTGTAGTCAGGAATGCCATTTGTTGTACTGTGTCCAATTCCGCCCAAGAAAGTCCTTGTTTGGGATGGTATCAGTCTTGACTTTTGTAAATTGACTGTGTATCCCAGTCCTTGTAGCAAGTAAATGACCCTTTGTAAATCTGTTGTCAGCTTGCTTTTGTTGTCCCCTTGTAGCAGGCAGTCGTCCAGGTATGGGTAAATTTGAATTCCCTGTAGTCTGCAATGGGCGATTACTGATGCCAGGCATTTTGTGAATACTCTGGGCGCAGTAGATAAGCCAAAGGGCAATGCTGAGAATTGATAGTGCTCTGATCCTGCAAGAAATCTGAGGTATCTTCTGCAGATTGGTCGAATGGGGACGTGCAGGTATGCCTCCTTGAGATCTAGAGTTACCAGCCAAGACTCCTTGCCCAGCATGGGAAGAAGTTGCTGTAGGGTCAGCATTTTGAATTTTGGGACAATGATGTATGTATTTAAGGTGGACAGGTCGAGAATTGGTCTCCAACTTTTTCCTTTCTTGGAACTAGGAATAGTCTGGAGTAGAACCCTTTCCTTGTTCTGCTGTTGGCACTCTTTCCACAGCTCTCATGTTTGCTAACTCCATTATCTGTAGAGCCTCTGTTTTTGATTTGGAGGTAGATTTGGCATTCCTCTTTGACTGGTAAAGTGTGGAAGTGAAACCGGTAACCTTGATCTATGGTTTGTAAAATCCACTTGTCTTTTGTTATGTAGTGCCAGTTCTTTGAAAATAAGGTTAACTTTCCGCCTAGAGGGGCTGCTATTTGTTCCCTGGTAGGCGGATTTAGGATTAAGTCACTGCGGTTGTGCTGATGTAGTGGCAGTGGCTGTGTCTGTGCCTCTGTTGTTACCTTGCCACTGTCGTCCTCTGTAGGCACCTCCTCTGGATTGGTTTCTGCCTCTGGAACGTCTATTTCTACCCCTTTGAAATTTTGTGGAGTCAGGAAAGGACCAATTCTTGGCAGGCCAGTTCCTGCTAAACCTTGGGGTTGAACCTGCAAGAAATCTTTAACAGTTTGAACAGATTTTGCCTTTTCTTCCATTTTCTTCATAACCTGCTGGGCAGGTGTACCAAACAGACTTGTCTTGTCCATAGGAGCATCTAGCAACTTAGCTTTAACATGATCCGGTAAAGCTTGTTCCTTTAGCCATGCATGCCTTCTTATCACTGTGCCTGTCATGGCTGATCTAAATGAAGCCTCCAGTGCATCATAGCCACATTTTAAGGAATGGTTGCTAACCTGTTGTATGTTATTTACCATCTCTAATACATATTTCTTATCAAGAGATTCATCAGTGGTTAGTTTTTAGTTAACTGATCAAGCATAAACTCTTGGTATTGTATCATGTGAAACTGACAGTTTAAAGCTCTAGCTGAGAGAGTAGCTGAGGTGTAGACCTTTTTACCCCATCTGTCTAGTGACCTTGCTTCCCTTTCAGAAGGAATAGGGTTTTTAGCTGTGGTCGGCTACTGCCTTGGGACCCTGGGATATAGTTTCTGGGTCTGCAAGTGGGGCCTTGTAAAGGTGGTGATGAGTATCTGGCACCCTGTAAAATCTGTCTGGTTTGGCAGGGGCTGGGGTAAAGAATCTGGAGCGGAGCAAACATCATTGAAAGCATCATCCACCACAGAGAACAGGAGGTATAGCTAAGGGCCTGTGCTGTGGGAGGTGCAGAAAGGTCCTAAGTCTTTTCTGGAGTCTGAAAAATCCTGTTGCTGCCATTGGAACTGTTCTCGCATGGCATGCAAGGTTTCCCCAAAGGAGAATTCTTCTGGTGGGAAGCAGCTGGAATGGATTCTTCAGCATCCGAATCTTCAAAATTGGAGAAGGGAGCCTCAGGCTGATCAGTTATGTCTGATTCATCAGCAGAATCATCAGTAGAAACTGGCTCAGGGGCTCTGCCCTAGGTCTCTTCTCAGGGGGCTGAGAGGCCCTGTCTGGGTGAGGTTGAGATCCTCTAATTAAGGAAATTAAATCTTCTGCCAAAGAAAGCATTTGAGAACTAGAAGAGGGCCTGGATGTGGGGGTTTAACAGGCACTGATTTAGTAGTCTTGGCTGCTTTAGCCCTGGCGAAGGCCTTAATGGACATGGCAGCTGGAGGCCTAGCAGCACCACGTGCTGGGGTAGAGACATCCAAGGGGATGGTGTCTGATAAGTCAACCACCGTAGTGGGTAAAATTTCTGAGGTCGATTCAAGAGTTGTAGCAGGGGCCTCAGTTGTTAGAATAGGTTCAGCTGTACTTTGAGCAGTTTTCTCGGTTTCGGCGAAACCGGGACACTCGCGGATGATTTGCTTTACCGTGGTTTCGCCAAAACCGGACCCATGATGTCGGTCTTTATCTTTGCGTTTTTGGGGTAGTCGGAGGATCCGTCGGCCTAATGTACGCAAAGTCAGTACCGAAAAACTGTTCTGTAAACTCCGACCGACGCCTAAGCGTTTCGGTTAAAAGAAGCACAGGCCGAACAGGCTGCTACGTCGTGGGCTGGGCCTAAACAAGGCAGGCAGTATGAGTGGAAATCTTTATGAGGTATTTGTTTCCCACAGGTTAAACAATTGTTAACTTTTTCTGACATCGGCTGAGGCAAGAAAGAGTCAGCTTTAGAAGTCTTAGTATTCGTAGAAGTAATCTCTGGATCCGACCGACCGGCACTTGCGAACAGCTTCTGCTTCAGCGGCAAGAAAGACTGAGGAAAATGGCGTCGGCTGATGCTTTTATACCCGAAGACCAACAGAGATGACGTTGGGAGGAGTGCGACATCAGCCGAAGCCGGACCCGGACTTTGGAATCCGGCCGACTGCAGGGCTGCCTGACGACAGGACAACCCACTTGTTATGACTGCAGATGCATCCATGAAGGACATCTACCTTCCAACAAATACACAATAAAAAATAATTTCACCCCATCTAACTTCATCTCAGCACTAAAAGCCTGTAATTGGAATCCCATTGAGCAACTCAGCCTTGATGAGGCTGTTAGGTACTTCAACTCCACATTCCTAAGCATATTAAACTTCCATGCTCCACCTACAAGAATCAGGATCAAGTCCAACTATGCCCCCTAGATGAGCAAAGAAACCAGATCTCGGCTTTATACTAGAGATAAAGCTTGGTCTAACTGGTACAAAGCAAAAACAATAAACTTGAAACAAACATATCTAGAACTCCGAAACAAAACCAAGAAAATGATCAGAACAAACAAAAAGAAACTACTATCACAGCATGCAAATGAAATATCAACATAATCCTAGAAAATTCTACAGCTATTAATAATGTTCTTCAGTCAGGAAAATCTAAGACTCCTTCCCTGACTACTACAAATACCTCAACAAATATTGCCACCCAATTCAACAAATTCTTTACTGAATCCATAGTTGCACTAGCAAGTTCTCAAAGCTCACCCAACCCCAATGAAAAACTCAAGACACCTTACTAATGCAAATGGATTTACCTTTCAACCAGTTTCTCTACACTTGATTAAAAATTTCTCAAAAAGTTAAACCAACCACAATGGCTGTAGATGAACTCTCAGTTGAATTTCTAAAAATAGATGCCGACGTAATAGCATATCCAGTAACCATCCTTATCAACAACTCCATTTCCAAAAAACTAGTGCCTGACCTCTGGAAGGTCTCCCACATTATTCCCCTCCATAAAGGGGGAAACTCAGAAGAAAGTACAGTTGTGTACACTTACCATAAATGTAGATGTTCGAGTGTATTCACTGTTGCAGTCATTACATTTGGGTAATCTGCTGACAGGTTGCCCTCAGTCGGCCTGATTAACAAAGTCTTGGGTCCTGTGTCAGTTGCTGTCCCTTCTTCCATGACGTCAGGCCGTCAGGGGTATAAAACATGCAGCCGATGCCATTACATCAGTTTTTCTTGCCCCAGATGTTAGGTGCCCCCCAAATGGGGAGTGATATATATATATATATATATATATATGGGTCTACTTCATTTCACCTAACTTCCAATTCACTGACTTTCATTTCACTGACCCCATTTCACTGAAATTTCATTTGACTGACACTTCATTTCACTGACAGTTCATTTGACTGACAAGTATTATTAGCAAGAAAATGGAATATGCCCCCTTCCCCACTGTAGTGCGACCCTGGAGTTAGAATATATAATTGGGGGGTTGGGGGTGCAGCCCCCACTTCATTTCATATGATATTGTTAAGTTTTGATATAATATTGCTTAGTAAAGAAAAGTAAGTGGGGCTTCGCCCACACCCCAAGTTGTGGGGGCTGTGTTTCCACACCCTCCCAACTATATATTCTAACTCCAGGGTCGCACTACAGTGGGGAAGGGGGCATATTCCATTTTCTTGCTAATAATACTTGTCAGTCAAATGAACTGTCAGTGAAATGAAGTGTCAGTGAAATGAAATTTCAGTCATTTGGTCTCAGTCAAATGGGAGTCGGTGAATTGGAAGTTAGGTGAAATGAAGTAGACCCATACATATATATATATATATATATATATATATATATATATATATATACACATTTATAATTTAAAACACAAAAGATATACCTGCAAACAAAAGCAAATACTCCAAAAAAGGCTTTTAAGCATAGTAAAAGAAAGGAGAGGTATAGTAAGAGAAAAACAGGGGGCTTGAGGTTGGGTAACCAGGACTGCAACAGTGAATACACTTGAACATCTACATTTATGGTAAGTGTACACAACTGTACTATGTTCTTAGTGTTTTACTGTTGCAGTCATTACATTTGGGTAGAATCCCTAAGCTATGGTTGGGAGAATGGATTTATACAGCATTAGGACCAGCTATAAGGCCCTGCAGGACAGCAGTGGCAAAGCCAGCTCTGAATTTAGAGAAGAGAGGTAAATGGTAATGTTTGGTGAACGTATGAACTGAGCTCCAGGTAGCAGCTTCCAGAATGTCTCTGGTAGGAACCCCTCTGAGAAAGGCTGCAGAAGTAGATGCAGCCCTGGTGGAATGACATCTGATCCCCTTGGGGATAGGTTTACCAAGGTGCATATAGCAGAAACGAATACAATGGCTTATCCATTTGGAAATGGTCTGCTTTGAAATAGCCTTTCCCTCTGCCCCTGCAGCAAATGCCACCAATAGTTGTTCAGATTTTCTTAGAGATTTTGTTCTGTTTAAGTAGAATCTAAGTTGTCTGTGTACATCCAATGAATGCAGAATCCGCTCACCCTTCTGTGTATTGGGAAAGAAAATTGGCAGATGAATGGTCTGATTAAGAGCCACACTGGATACCACCTTAGGCATGAAAGATGGATTGGTCCCGAGAGCCACCCTGTCCGGATGAAAAATAATGAAAGGCTCCACTGCCATAAGAGCCTGTAATTCTGAAATCCTTCTAGCTGAAGTGATTGCTAAAAGGAAAGCTGTTTTCCAGGACAGAAATTTTAGGTCCGCAGTAGCAGCTGGCTCAAAAGGAGGGAGAGTGAGTTTTTCCAAAACTGAGGTCCCATGCAGGAGATGGCGCTCTCCTGGGAGGTCTTAAATTTTTGGCCCCTCTGAGATACTGCTCTAGAAGAGGATTAGAGAAGAGGGGAGGCTCTGTGTTGTAATGAGCTGAAATGGCTGAGGCATGGATTTGTATGGAAGAAAATGATAGGCCCTTGTGAAGCATCTCAGTTAGATATTGCAGAATCTGAGGAATATTGGGCATTGCTGTGCTTATTCCTTGTGATTGGTTCCAGGCACAGAATCGTTTCCATTTGTCAGCATAAGATTTTCTAGTACTAGGCCTTCTAGCCTCCAAAATGACATCCATCACAGGTTTGCTGAGGAATGCCAAGGGTGAAATTAGTTGATTAGCCACGCTGTAAGATTCAAAGTTTGGAGCTGAGTGTGCAGAATTTGGTAGTTCTGCTGAGACAGTAGGTAAGATGTCTGAAACAGGTGCCACGGAGGAAGGTGTGACGCATTGCGCAGGAGTGGGTACCAGTGCTGGCGAGGCCAGTCTGGAGCAATCAGAATAATTTTTTGTTTGTCCTGTCTGACTTTTAGTAGAACTTTGGAGACCAGAGACAAAGGGGGAAAAGCATAGACTGATAGGTTTTTCCAGCTGAATGATAGAGCATCCACTTTCCAAGCTTTTCTGTGATGAAATCTTGTGCAGAATTTGTCCAACTGATAGTTCTGGGGTGAGGCAAAAAGATCTATGTCTGGACTCCCCCATTTGCATGTCAACATGCTGAAAACTTGTGGTTCTAGTTTCCATTCGTGTGGGTCCATAAAATTTCTGCTTAGTTCATCTGCCAGAGTATTTAGCTTTCCTGGAAGGAATTGAGCTTGTAGTTGTATTTGGTAGGTCAAGGCCGTGTTCCACAATGCCATGGCTAGTCTGCAAAGGGGGTAGGAATGTGTACCCCCCGCTTGTTTATGTACCACATAACTGTGGTGTTGTTTGTCTTTTTCATTAGTTGTCCTGGATGAAGGTCGTCCTTGAAAGCTGTCAGTGCATTCTATACAGCTAGCATCACTTTCTGATTGATATGTAGGTGCATTTGATTTGGGCTCCATTTGCCCTGAATGCACTTTCCTGCCAGATGAGCCCCCCCAAGCATAGTCTGATGCATCTGTAGTTAGGATATGGGCAGCAGGGGGAGGAGTGAATGGCAGTCCCTTGTTTAGGTGGCAGGCCTCTGCCCACCATAGAAACTCTAGATGTAGGCAAGGTATGATAGGAATCATTATTTCCAGGCTGTGACAATGTTGACTCCATAAACTTTTTAGGTGCCACTGAAGTTTCCTCATATGCAGTCTTGCATATGGAATTAGAAGTATGCAGGAGGCCATGAACCCCAAGGCTTGCAGAATTTGTCTTGCAGATAGCAGGGTTTTTGTGGCCACCTGTTTGAAGTAAGTCACCAATTGAATTTGCTTTTCTGGCATAAGGTAAGTCATCTGGTCAGTTGTATTCAAGCTTGCACCCAGGAATGTAATTTTTTGAGAGGGTACCAGTTGTGATTTCTTTTCGTTTATGGTGTACCCTAGACAAGTTAGAAAGTACAGTTTTGTACCTACCATAAATGTAGATGTCCGAACTGGATAGCATCTGCAGTCATAACAAGTGGGTTGTCCTGTCGTCAGGCAGCCCTGCAGTCGGCCGGATTCCAAAGTCCGGGTCCGGCTTCGGCTGATGTCGCACTCCACCCGACGTCATCTCTGTTGGTCTTCGGGTATAAAAGCATCAGCCGACGCCATTTTCCTCAGTGTTTCTTGCCCCAGATGCCAGTAGCCCTCTTGCAGGCTAAAATTTGGATAGATGCCAATGTTTCCAAATAGATAGAGGTAAACACAACAATAAGCATATATGTACATATATACAAACAAATACACCATAAAAGACTCCCCAACAGCTAGCTATTAGGAGGGTAAACACCTAGGAGTACCACAGAGGGAAGGAGGGTAATCCTGACTGCAGATGCTATCCAGTTCGGACATCTACATTTATGGTAGGTACAAAACTGTACTATGTCCTTCATGGATGCATCTGCAGTCATAACAATGGGTAGAATACCATAGCCAACTAGGGAGGAGGATAAAAGTAGATTATGGTGTGTTTAGGATCCCTTGCAGTACAGCAGTGGCAAACCCTGCTCGGGATCTGGAATATAGAGGCAAATTATAATGCTTGGCAAATGTATGCACGGAGGTCCAAGTAGCCGCCTCAATAATGTCTTTGGTTGCCACTCCTCGTAAGAAGGCTGTGGTAGTGGCTGTTGCCCTTGTAGAATGAGGTCTTATGTTCTGTGGAATTGGTTTTCCATGGAAGGAGTAACAGTATCTTATGCAATTTCCTATCCATTTGGAGATTGTCTGTTTGGAAATAGCTTTTCTTTCCTTCCTGTTGCATAGGCTACAAAAGTTGGTCAGTCTTTCTGCTATTTTTGTTCTGTCCAAGTAGTAGCGTAGCTGTCTATGTACATCCAAGGTATGCAGTATTCTTTCCCTCTGTTTTGTGGGTTGGGAAAGAAGGTAGGTAGGTGGATTGCCTGGTTTAAAGACACTCTGGATACCACCTTGGGCATAAATGTAGGATTAGTCCTCATGGACACTCTATCTTGGTGGAAGATTAGGAAGGGTTGCACTGCCATTAAGGCCTGAAGTTCTGAAACCCTCCTTGCTGAAGTAATTGCCAGTAGGAAAGCAGTTTTCCATGACAGGTGTTGTAGGTCTGCTGTTGCTGCTGGTTCAAAGGGTGATAGTGTCAACTTTTCTAGCACAAAGTTTAAATCCCAAGCTGGTAATGGTGGTTTCCTTGGAGGTTTTACATTTTGATTCCTCTGAGGAACTGCCTGAGCAAGGGTGCGAAAAAACAGGTGGATCAAAGCTGTATTCCGCTGAAATAGCTGATGCATGTATCTTGATGGAGGAGTAGGACAGGCCTGAATGAAGTAGTTGCCAGATACTCCAGAATGTTAGGCATATCTATGTTTGACACATCTTTTCCTCTTTCCGTACTCCAAATGACAAACCTTTTCCATTTTCCAGCATAGTTCCTTCTTGTTGAAGGTCTGCGTGCTTCAAGAATAATGTCTTTAACTCTTTGGGAAAGTTCTGGATTAGCTGCTGCTATGTGATGTTCCATGCAGTCAGTTGCAGCGTTTTAGGTTTGGATGTATGATGCTGTAGTTGTTCTGAGTTAACATCAAAGGCATCAGAGGTATTGGCCACATTTTGTTCGAGACATGCTCTTCAGTAGTGGGTACCAGTGTTGTCTTGGCCAGTTTGGAGCTATCAGGATTATCCTTGGGCGTTCTTCCTTGATTTTAGTGGTACCTTGTGTATCAAAGGAAGAGGTGGGAATGCTTATGCTGTTAGGCCTTCCCAGTTGAAGGAGAGTGAGTCCACTTTCCATGCTAGTGGGTGGAATGTCCTTGTGCAGAATTTTTTGAGCTGGTGATTGAGAGGTGATGCGAATAGGTCTATCTGTGGCATTCCCATTTCTTTGAGATGGTCTTGAAGATGTCCGGTGCAGCTTCCATTCGTGGGCATCCAGTGGTTCTGCTTAAAATGTCTGCTAGAGTATTGTCTTTCCCCAGTACAAATATTGCCTGTAACTGGATGTTGTAGCTGAGTGCCAGGGTCCACAGCTCCAAGGTCATTCTGCATAGGGGTATGAATGAGTGCCTCCCTGTTTGTTGATGTACCACATGACTGTGGTGTTGTCTGTCCTTATCATCAACTGGCCCTCTTTGAGAAATGGTTTGAACTTTTGGATTGCCAGTTTTACTGCCAGCATTTCTTTTAGATTGATGTGCAGGTGAAGTTGATCCTGTGTCCACAATCCTTGCCGCATTTGTCCAGCATGTGGGCCCCATCCTAGGTCTGAAGCGTCTGTTGTGATGGTCTGGCTTGGTTGACATCTGCGAAAGGGTAGGCCTGGGTTTGACTGGCATGCCTGAGCCCACCATAGGAACTCCTGTTTTAAGCATGGAATTAGTGGGATTTCTGTTTCTAGACTGTGTCTGTGTTGGGACCATAAATTCTTTAGGTACCACTGTAGTTTCCTCATATGTAGTCTGGCAAATGGGACCAAGATTATGCATGATGCCATGAAGCCCAAGGCCTGCAGAACTTTTCTTGCTGTTAACTTGTTCAGTTTTGTTAGTGCCAAGAAGTAAAGAGGAAGTTCTTTTTGTTTTCTGTAGTCAGGAATGCCATTTGTTGTACTGTGTCCAATTCGCCCAAGAATGTCCTTGTTTGGGATGGTATCAGCCTTGATTTTTGTAAATTGACTGTGTATCCCAGTCCTTGTAGCAAGTAAATGACCCTTTGTAAATCTGTTGTCAGCTTGCTTTTGTTGTCCCCTTGTAGCAGGCAGTCGTCCAGGTATGGGTAAATTTGAATTCCTGTAGTCTGCAATGGGCGATTACTGATGCCAGGCATTTTGTGAATACTCTGGGCGCAGTAGATAAGCCAAAGGGCAATGCTGAGAATTGATAGTGCTCTGATCCTGCAAGAAATCTGAGGTATCTTCTGCAGATTGGTCGAATGGGGACGTGCAGGTATGCCTCCTTGAGATCTAGAGTTACCAGCCAAGACTCCTTGCCCAGCATGGGAAGAAGTTGCTGTAGGGTCAGCATTTTGAATTTTGGGACAATGATGTATGTATTTAAGGTGGACAGGTCGAGAATTGGTCTCCAACTTTTTCCTTTCTTGGAACTAGGAATAGTCTGGAGTAGAACCCCTTTCCTTGTTCTGCTGTTGGCACTCTTTCCACAGCTCTCATGTTTGCTAACTCCATTATCTGGCGTAGAGCCTCTGTCTTTTGATGTGGAGGTAGATTTGGCATTCCTCTTTTGACTGGTAAAGTGTGGAAGTGAAACCGGTAACCTTGATCTATGGTTTGTAAAATCCACTTGTCCTTTGTTATGTAGTGCCAGTTTTTTGAAAATAAGGTTAACTTTCCGCCTAGAGGAGCTGCTATTTGTTCCCTGGTAGGCGGATTTAGGATTAGGTCACTGTGGTTGTGCTGATGTAGTAGCAGTGGCTGTGTCTGTGCCTCTGTTGTTACCTTGCCACTGTCGTCCTCTGTAGGCACCTCCTCTGGCTTGGTTTCTGCCTCTGGAACGTCTATTCCTGCCCCTTTGAAATTTTGTGGAGTCAGGAAAGGACCAATTTTTGGCAGGCCAGTTCCTGCTAAACCTTGGGGGCTGAACCTGCAGGAAATCTTTAACAGTTTGAACAGATTTTGCCTTTTCTTCCATTTTCTTCATAACCTGCTGGGCAGGTGTACCAAACAAACTTGTCTTGTCCATAGGAGCATCTAGCAACTTAGCTTTAACATGATCCGGTAAAGCTTGTTCCTTTAGCCATGCATGCCTTCTTATCACTGTGCCTGTCATGGCTGATCTAAATGAAGCCTCCAGTGCATCATAGCCACATTTTAAGGAATGGTTGCTAACCTGTTGTATGTTATTTACCATCTCTAATACATATTTCTTATCAAGAGATTCATCAGTGGTTAGTTTTTAGTTAACTGATCAAGCATAAACTCTTGGTATTGTATCATGTGAAACTGACAGTTTAAAGCTCTAGCTGAGAGAGTAGCTGAAGTGTAGACCTTTTACCCCATCTGTCTAATGACCTTGCTTCCCTTTCAGAAGGGATAGGGTTTTTAGCTGTGGTGGGCTACTGCCTTGGGACCCTGGGATACAGTTTCTGGGTCTGCAAGTGGGGCCTTGTAAAGGTGGTGATGGGTATCTGCCACCGTGTAAAATGTGTCTGGTTTGGCAGGGGCTGGGGTAAGAATCTGGAGCGGAGCAAACATCATTGAAAGCATCATCCACCACAGAGAGAACAGGAGGTATAGCTAAGGGCCTATGATGTGGGAGCTACAGAAAGGTCCTCAGTCTTTTCTGGAGTCTGAAAAATCCTGCTGCTGCCATTGGAACTGTTCTCGCATGGCATGCAAGGTTTCCCCAAAGGAGAATTCTTCTGGTGGGAAGCAGCTGGAATGGATTCTTCAGCATCAGAATCTTCAAAATTGGAGAAGGGAGCCTCAGGCTGGTCAGTTATGTCTGATTCATCAGCAGAATCATCAGAAGACACTGGCTCAGGGGCTCTGCCCTAGGTCTCTTCTCTGGGGCTGAGAGGCCCTGTCTGGGTGAGATTGAGATCCTCTAATTAAAGAAATTAAATCTTCTGCCAAAAGCATTTGAGAACTAGAAGAGGGCCTGGATGAGGGGGGTTTAACAGGCACTGTCTTAGTAGTCTTGGCTGCTTTAGCCCTGGCGAAGGCCTTAATGGACATGGCAGCTGGAGGCCTAGCAGCACCACGTGCTGGGGTAGAGACATCCAAGGGGATGGTGTCTGATAAATCAACCACCGTAGTGGGTAAAATTTCTGAGGTCGATTCAAGAGTAGTAGCAGGGGCCTCAGTTGTAAGAATAGGTTCAGCTGTACTTAGATCAGTTTCTCGGTTTCGGCGAAACCGAGACACTCAGTTTGCTTTACCGTGGTTTCGGCGAAACAGCGGACCGCGTGTCGGTCTTTATCTTTGCGTTTTTGGGGGTAGTCGGAGGATCCGGCGGCATAATATATGCAAAATCAGAACCGAAAAACTGTTCTGCAAACTCCGACCGGCGCCTAAGCGTTAAATCGGTTGAAAGAGCACAGGCGAACAAGCTGCTACGTCGTGGGCTGGGCCTAAACAAGGCAGACAGTAAGAGTGGAAATCTTTATGAGGTATTTGTTTCCCACAGGTTAAGCAATTGTTAACTTTTTCTGACATCGGCTGAGGCAAGAAAGAGTCCCCAACGGTACTTAGCTTTAGAAGTCTTGGTAGTATTCGGTAGAAGTAATCTCTGGATCCGACCGACCGGCACTTGCGAACAGCTTCTGCTTGAGCGGCAAGAAAGACTGAGGAAAATGGCGTCGGCTGATGCTTTTATACCGAAGACCAACAGAGATGACGTCGGGTGGTCGACATCAGCGAAGCGGACCGGACTTTGGAATCCGGCCGACTGCAGGGCTGCCTGACGACAGGACAACCCACTTGTTATGACTGCAGATGCATCCATGAAGGACATCCCTTTTTACAAACGCCAGATGCTTTAGAAGAATGTCCTTGTTTTCTGCCTGAATTAGACAATTGTCCAGGTATGGATATATCTGAACATTTCTTTGCCTGCAAAATACAATTGCTGGAGCCAGGCACTTTGTGAAGACCCTGGGCGCAGTAGATAAGCCAAAGGGCAGTGCAGAGAAATGGTAATGCAAGTAGCCTGCTTTGAAGTGGAGGTATCTTCTGCAAGATTCCCTGATTGGGATATGCAGGTGAGCATCTCTTAAGTCTAGAGTTACCAACCAGGCATCTTTGCCTAGCATAGGTAGTAACTGTTGAAGAGTCAGCATCTTGAATTTTGGAATGTCCAGAAATGTGTTTAGAATGGATAAGTCCAGAATTGGACACCATGATTTGTCTTTTCTGGGTACCAGGAAAAGTCTTGAATAGAAACCTTGTCCCTTTTCCTCTTCTGGTACCGGCTGAATAGCCCCCATGTTCATGAGGGACAGAACTTGTTTCTGGGTCTCTGACACTGATTTGGGGGCAGATCTGGCCATCCATTTGGGATTGGCAACGTGTGGAAATGAAATCTGTATCCCTGGGATACTATATTTAAAACCCATTTGTCCTGGGTAATAAGTTGTCAGTTTTGTGCATGAAGTGCCAGTTTTACCCCCAAAGGGGCGGCTAAAAGGCAAGTGCTTGGTGATTGTAGAGGGAAGTCATTGAAA
The DNA here is from genome assembly GCF_019279795.1 of Protopterus annectens. Lineage (NCBI taxonomy): Eukaryota > Metazoa > Chordata > Ceratodontiformes > Protopteridae > Protopterus > Protopterus annectens. The sequence continues at coordinate 405,755,229 of NC_056746.1, forward strand.
CTATTTACCATAGGGAGGTGCCTTGTTGTTTCCAGATTTGGAGGTGGAGGCACCCCATTGTTTTGTTCTAAAAGTTCCTCGTGACTGAAACCTGGAGCCTTTTGAATGTCTGGATTTGACTTGAGCAGCTCTCAAAGGGACTAGAAAGAAAGTACAGTTTTGTACCTACCATAAATGTAGATGTTCGAGTGTTAATACAGCTGCAGTCATAACAGATGGGTTCTCCTGCCGTCAGGCAGGTCCTCGGTCGGCTGAATTCCAAAGTCTAGGTCCGGCGTCGGTTGTCGTCGCTTCTTCCCTGACGTCAGTGTAACAGGGGTATAAAAGAACCAGCCAACGCCATTTTCTTCAGTTTTTCTTGCCCCAGATGTCAGGTGCCCCCAGAAGGAAGGCAATACATAAAATTGTGTAATAAAGCAATGCCATATAATCAAAATACAGTAGTGCAAGCAAATACACCATAAATGAATACCCCAATCAGGTTGTATGAGGAGGTGTTAGCCAATAGGCCTGTCCCAAGAGGGGAAGGAGGGAGGGAAACCTGGACTGCAGCTCTATTAGCACTCGAACATCTACATTTATGGCAGGTACAAAACTGTACTATGTTCATTGTGCATACAGCTGCAGTCATAACAGATGGGTGGAATCCCAAAGCTAAGAAAGGGGTGGTAGGCACTAGGTGGAACTAGGAGGAGCCAGGATGCCCTGCAAGACTGCAGTGGCAAAGCCTGCTCTAGATTTGGAGAATAATGGAAGGTGGTAGTGCTTGGAGAAGGTATGCACAGAACTCCAAGTGGCTGCTTCCAAAATATCTTTGGTAGGAACTCCTCTGAGGAAAGCTGCAGAGGTAGCTGTGGCCCTTGTGGAGTGAGATCTGATGCCTGCAGGTACAGTTTTGCCATGAAAAGAATAACAAAAGCGTATGCAGTGGGCTATCCATTTGGAGATTGTCTGTTTGGAAATTGGCTTCCCTTGAGCTCCTATAGCATAGGACACAAAGAGCTGTTTTGATTTTCTGAAAGGCTTTGTTCTGTCCAAATAATAACGCAGTTGTCTGTGGATGTCCAAGAATGTAGTAATCTTTCCCCTTTGTTTTGAGGATTAGGATAAAAGGTAGGGAAGTGTATGGCCTGATTCAAAGCTACCCTTGATACCACTTTTGGCATAAAAGACGGGTTGGTTCGTAAGGAATCTCTGTCCTGATAGAAGATGATAAAAGGCTGCACAGCCATGAGGGCTTGTAGTTCCGATACTCTATGAGCTGAGGTAATAGCCAGAAGGAAAGCTGTTTTCCAGGACAAATATTGCAAATCTGTTGAGGTAGCTGGCTCAAAAGGAGGCAAAGTCAGCTTTTCTAGAATGAAATTGAGATCCCAAGCAGGTATTGGTTGTTTCCTTGGGGGTTTTATATTCTTTGCCCCTCTGAGGAACTGTCTTAAGAGGGGGTGAGATAATAAAGGTGGATCAGTGTTGTATTCTGCAGAAATGGCTGAGGCATGGATTTTGATGGAGGAGAATGAAAGTCCACTGCTTAGCAGCTCAGCTAGATACTGTAATATTTGAGGTAAATTCAGTTTTCCAGGATTCTGGCCCTTTTTCTCATTCCAGGCACAAAACCGTTTCCATTTTGCGGAGTAAGCTTTTCTAGTAGACAGCCTTCTGGCCTCCAAAATGACATCCTGCACCTCCTTGGAGAGTAGGGTCTGTTGTGATGTTAAGGAATCTTCCATGCGGCCAGATTGAGTGTTTTCAGCTGACTGTGAAGAGTTTTGAAGCTGTGATGAGTCAGGAGAAGAGGCATTAGAGGCAGGGTCCATGGTGGGGAATGCGTCAGGCTCCTCAGGAGTGGGTACCAGTGTTGTCTTGGCCAGTCTGGAGCAATGAGAATCATCTTTGGTCTGTCTGCTCTGGTTTTTAATAGAACTTTGGGCAGCAGAGGAAGAGGTGGGAAGGCATAAACTGTCATTGTTGTCCAACTGAAAGAGAGCGTCCACTCTCCAGGCCTTTGGATGAAAAATCCTTGAGCAGAATTTTGTCAATTGGTGATTTTTGTGGGAGGCAAAGAGATCTATGTCTGGCCTTCCCCATGCTTGAATTATCTCTGTAAAACTTGAGGATGCAACTTCCATTCGTGTGGATCTGTCATATTTCTGCTTAGGTTGTCTGCCAGCGTGTTTTCCTTGCCTGGCAAGTACTGTGCTTGAAGTTCGATTTGTAAGTCCAGAGCCATGATCCAAAGTGACATGGCCAGCCTGCATAGGGGGTATGAATGGGTTCCTCCCTGTTTGTTTATGTACCACATTACTGTGGTGTTGTCTGTCCTTATCAATAGTTGACCTGGATGCAGAAGGTCTTTGAAAGCTATAATAGCATTTATTACTGCTAGCATTTCCTTTTGATTGATGTGAAGGTGCTTTTCTTTTTGGGACCATATGCCCTGAATGCACCGATCTGTCATGTGCGCCCCCCAGGCGTAGTCCGTGGCGTCTGTTGTGATGACTTGATTTGCTTGAGGCTTGCTGAATGGGAGACCTGTGTTTGTTTGGCATGCTTGAGCCCACCACAGAAATTCCTTTTGAAGACATGGAATTAGTGGTATTATTGTTTCCAAACTGTGGCTGTGTTGAGACCATAGGTTTTTCAGGTACCATTGAAGTTTCCTCATATGCAGCTTTGCACATGGGATTAGTAGGATGCAAGATGCCATGAATCCCAGAGCCTGCAGGATTTTCCTTGCAGTCAGCCTGGTGAAATTTGCTAGTGTTCTGAAGTATTGAGTTAGTTGCCCCTGCTTCTCTGGCGTGAGGTAGGCCATCTGGGTGTTTGTGTCCAAGTTGGCACCCAGGAAAATTATTTTCCGAGAGGGTATTAGCCTTGATTTCTTTTGTTGACTGTGTATCCCAGAGAATTCAACAACATTATTACATAAGCCAGATGTTTCAGAAGTATGTGCTTGCTGTCCGCTTGGATCAGGCAGTCGTCCAAATAGGGGTATATTTGTATCCCTTGAAGTCTGCAGTAGGCAATTACTGATGCCAGGCATTTCGTGAATACTCTGGGCAGTAGATAAGCCAAAGGGCAATGCAGAGAATTGATAATGGGTTGAACCTGCAAGAAATCTGAGATATCTTCTGCAATTTTGTCTGATTGGGACATGCAGGTATGCCTCCTTGAGGTCCAATGTTACCAGCCAAGACTCCTTGCCCAGTATGGGAAGAAGCTGCTGTAAAGTGAGCATCTTGAATTTTGGTACGAGTAAAAATGTGTTTAGGATGGATAGGTCCAAAATAGGTCTCCAATCTTTTCCCTTCCTTGGTACCAGGAATAGTCTGGAATAAAAACCTTGACCTTGTTCGTGAGTAGGTACCTCTTGAATAGCTTTCATGTCCATGAGATCTGAAATTTGTCTTTGTGCCTCTGCCCTTTGATTGTGTGGCGGGTTTGGCATGCCTCTCATTTTTGGAAGGGTGTGAAAATGGAATCTGTAGCCTCTGTTTATTATGTCCAGGATCCATTTGTCTTTTGTGACAATATGCCATTTTTTGAAAATAATGCCAGTTTTCCCTAAGGGTGCTGCCATTTGAGCCTTGCTTGGCATGCAAAGGGGAAAGTCATTGGGCTTGCTTTCTGAATGGCTGCGAACTATCCTCACCACCTCTTTGTGTAGGAGCTTGCCATTGTCTGCCTCTAAATGATCCTTGGGATTGCCCTCTGCCCCTCGGGCACCTGTATCTACCTCTTTGGGGTCTGTCCGTGGCTGGAAAGGACCAATTTTTGGAAGGCCAATTTCTACTGAAGCATGGGGGTTGTACCTGTAGAAAATCTTTCACTGTTTGCATTGATTTAGCCTTTTCCTCCATTTTCTTTAATACCTCCTCAGCATTAGCACCAAATAATACATCCTTTTGTAGAGGGGCATCTAGTAATTTAGCTTTGACATGATCTGGTAAGGTTTGTTCCTTGAGCCAGGCATGTCTACGTATGACTGATCCTGTAACAGCAGCTCTACATGAGGCCTCTAGAGCATCAAAACCACATTGCAAGGTATGTTTACCCACTTGTTCTGCACTATGCATCAAATCCTGCAACTCCTTCAAGTCTGGTTGTTCAGGCTGTGACATTTTACTTCTCAATTGTGAGAACAGAAACTGTTGGTACTTTAGCATATGGAACTGGCAGTTTAATGCCCTCATGGTTAAGGTGGCCGAGGTATATAACTTTTTTCCCCACCTTTCTATGGATCTGGAATCTCTCTCAGAAGGTAATGGATTTTTAGCAGTGGAGGCCTTAATTCCCTTGGGGCCCTGTGAGATAGTTTCTGGGTCAGCCGCATGGCTTTTGTATAGAAATTGGTGTGAGTCAGGAACCCGGTAGTACCTGTCAGACTTGACTGGGGCTGGAGGTAAACAATCTGGATTAAGGCAGGCCTCCGAGTACACATCATCTAGTATGTCCAAGACAGGAGGTACAGCCAGAGGCCTGTGCTGAGGTAGCAAGAGAAAATCCCTAAGCCTTTTCTTGGAATCGGAGTACTCTTGGCCTTCCCAGTGGAAGTGTTCCCTTAAGGTATGCAAGGTTTCCCCAAATGAGTAATCATCTGTGGGGGATACAGAGGGAATGGACTCCTCTGCATCAGAATCTTCAAAAGGGAAGTAAGAATGTTCCTGTTCATCAGAGTGCTCTGATATAATGGAGGCCTGATCAGAGGAGGGGGATTCTTCCTCCACTCTGGGCCTTTTGTCCGGGGAGGTTGAGAACCCCTGATAAGAGTAATTAAATCCTCAGCCATTTTAAGCATCTGTTTTTTAGGCATAGGGCCTGGAGATGGGCCCTGTGTAGCTTGTCTCTTAGAATGCATGGCTGCTTTAGACTTAGTGAAAGCCTTGATGGAAAAAGAAGAGGAAGATCTGAAGACACCTTGAGAGGAGGCAGACCTGTCTACATTTTGAGATTCACCACCAAGAGTGGCTTCGGTATCTGTAGTTGGGGTGTGGGCCGAGGAGCCTGCGACCTCGGGCACAGAAGACACCGCCAATGAAGTGTCGTCGGTAGTCAGGGGCTGCGTAGGCACCTCGCTGAGAACCGGACCACCTGTAGTCGGCTTTGGCGTGGTGTCGGTAGAGGCCACGGACCTCGTGTGTCGTTCCTTATCTTTGCACTTTTTAGACAAAACTGGAGTCGGAGTATCCGACGACATAATATAGTTACATTTTTTGCCAAAATAATGCTGGGCGAACTCCGCCCGACGCTTAATGGTGCGTTTGTTGAATGTAGCACAAAAACGACAGACCGATACATCGTGGTCTGGGCCTAAACAAGGAATGCAGATGGAATGAAAATCCTTATGCGGTATTTGCTTCCCACATGAAATACAATTATTAACTTTGTCTGACATCAGTCTGAGGCAAGAAAAGTTTTCCCAACGGGGTACTTAGCTTTCAAGAAGACTTCGGTTGCAAAATTTTTGTAATTTCAGGAGCTGGCCGACCGGCACCTGCGAACTGCTTCTGTTTCGGGCACCGCATGGCAAGAAAGACTGAAGAAAATGGCGTCGGCTGGTTCTTTTATACCCCTGTCGCACTGACGTCAGGGAAGAAGCGACGACAACCGACGCCGGACCTAGACTTTGGAATTCGGCCGACCGAGGACCTCCTGACGGCAGGACAACCCATCTGTTATGACTGCAGCTGTATGCATGATGAACATCCAGTTGTTAGTAGGCCAGTGCCTACTAAATCTTTGAGGTTGCACTTGTAAGAAATCTTTCACAGTTTGCATAGATTTAGCTTTATCTTCCATCTTTTTTAACACTTCTTCAGCCTTATTACCAAAGAGACGGTCCTGTTGCAAAGGAGCATCCAACAATTTTGCTTTAACATGGTCAAACAGCGTTTGCTCTGTGAGCCAAGCATGCCTCTTAGCACAGATCCAGTTACAGCGGTGCTGCAAGAGGCCTCCAAGGAATCAAAACCACATTGCAAAGTATGTTTTCCAACTTGTTCAGCTGAATGTAATAAATCCTGCAAATCTTTATTTTCCACACAGTCAGAGATTAACATAATTTTCTGTTTAAGTAGTCCCATGATATGCTGTTGATATTTAAGCATATGAAATTGACAGTTTAAAGCCCTGATTGCCAAAGGTTGCAGATGTGTAAACCTTCTAAACCCATCTATCCAGTGCCCTGGAATCTCTATCAGAAGGGGTAGGATTTTTAGCAGTAGAGGCCTTAATGCCCTTGGGACCCTGAGAAATGGTTTCAGGATCAGCAGTAGGATTTTTGAAAAGGAACTTGTGGGAGTCAGGAACCCTATCTGTCTGTCTTACTAGGAGCTGGAGGCAGAGAATCAGGAGTCATACTAGACTTTGAAAAAAACATCAACAACAATGTCTAGAACAGGAGGTATAGCCAAAGGTCTATGCTGAGGAAGAAGAAGAAAATCCCTAAGTCCCTTTTTAGATTCAGAGAAGTCCTGACTTTCTCAGTGGAAATGTTCCCTTAAGGTATGTAAAGTTTCTCCAAAAGAGAAATCCTCAGGAGGAGAAGCAGAAGGAATGGAATCTTCTTCGTCAGAGTCCTCATAAGTAGGTATAGATAAATCCTGTTCAGTAGAAGAATCACAAAAAATAGAATCCTGATCAGAAGATTCATTATCAATGTCTTGCCTAGGCCTCTTAGCAGGAGGGGGTTGGCTACTCCTGATCAAGGTAATTAAATCTTCAGCCATTTTGATCATTTGCTTTTTAGGCATAGGGGCCTGCACACGTGGCCCAAGCATCAGTTTTTTAGACACAGAAGTAGATTTTGGCCTTAGTTTTGAAGATGGTGTCAGTTTGATATACAAATCTTTAGGTCTGAAAACACCCTCAGAAGCCGGTGCCTGCACAGCGGCTCCAGACCCAACTAAGGTAGAGACATCTGCGGGTTCAATACTTAAAGCATCTCGCAGCATACAAGACTCCGAATGGGTCTCAGTAGAGGCCTGCGAATCAAAAGTAGCGGGCATCAAGGGCTGCGGAAGCGCCTCACTGAGTACCGGCGAACTAGCGACTGGCTTAGGAAAAGCTTCATCAGTTTTGGACCTCGACGGCCTGTCTCTGTCTTTTTCTTTGTGTTTTTTAGGTATTCCGGTAGTCTGATTGCTAACCAATATAATTTCTGGATAGTTAAATCATGAGCCAAAATATTCAGAAGCAAAAATGTACTGACGTTTAATAGTGCATTGATTAAACCTAGCACAAAACTGACAACAAGGTACGTTATGATCAGGGCCTAGGCAAGGAATACAGTACAAAATAAAATCCTTATGAGGTACTTGCTTCCCAGAAGTAATGCAATTATTAACTTTTACTGACATCGGTAAGGAGCAAGAAAATGTTTCCCCAACGAGGTACTTAGCTTTTAGTAGAAGACTTCGGTTCTGAAACTCGAAAACAAAATTTCAGGTGTCGGCCGACCGGCAAGTGCGAACTGCTTCTGTTTCGGGCACCGCACGGCAAGAAAGACTGATGTAATGGCATCGGCTGCATGTTTTATACCCATGACGACCTGACGTCATGGAAAAAGGGACAGCAACCTTCACAGGACCCAAGACATTGTTAATCAGGCCGACTGAGGGTAACCTACCAGCAGATTACCCAAATGTGATGACTGCAACAGTGAAACACGAAGAACATCTAACAAATTACTGTCCCATAACTATACTGTCTCCCCTCTCAAAAATACTGGAAAGGTGTACTCACATCCAAATTATGGAACACCTCAAATTCAGAAACTGCTCACCAACACCCAACCCTTTCAGGCCTCACCATAGCATAACCATCAGTCCATGTCATGCACTCACGTAACTAATGGATATAGAAACAATGGTAAATATATTTCAGCCATTTTCCTAGAGCTTTCCAAGGTCTTTGATATGGTTAACCACAACAAACTTATAAAAGCTCTGTCAGAACTTAATCTTAGCCAATCCACTATTGCATGGTTTCATAGTTACCCAACAGGTAGACAGCAGGCTGTGAAATGGTACCAGGAGTTTTCACCTCTACTCCCAGTAATAATAGGGGTACCACAAGGCTACATTCTTGGTCCTTTGTTGTTTACTATATCCACTAAAAACCTTCACACCTCTATCCTCTACTCCTCAGTCATCCAGTATGCTAATGATTCCACATTAGTCTGTGCCTTCTCTTCCCTCAAAGAACTACACCAGAAAACTCAAACTTCCTTTCTCTCTGTTGAATCTTGGCTTACTGACCATTAGCTAATACTCAACCCAAACAAAACAAAACTTATCTTCCAACCTACTCACCAAACCAATCCCAACCTCTCACTTAACATCATATCCAAAAACAAAACTATCACATATCTGTACCCACACAAAGCTTCCTGGGGTTATGATTGACAGTAACATGAAATTTGATAGCCATACGTCTCTCACCATAAAGAAGGTCCATAAAAATCTAGGTACTCTACATAGAAATAAACAGGACTTAAACTCTTCCAGGGCCATTGTTGCATGCACACATCTGATCTCTACACTACTAAATGTCTCTCCAATCCTCACCAACCTAAGAAAAGCTGATATAACAAAACTAGCAGCCTGCTATAATAAAATCACCAAATTTGCTACAAATGGTTCTTGCAGAACACACCACTTTACAGTTCTCAAAACAACTCAACTGGCTTGAACTTCCCCACCTACATCTATATAAATCAACTTACCCTGTCACATAAACTCCTATATCTTACTGACAAAACCCCTTCCCTACAAGGCCTGATAACTCCATACTCCTGTACCAGAAACCTCCGCACCACTAAAACCCAAGAAAATAATGCCACTGGTACATCACTCTACTCTAACCCAATAGCTAAACAATGGAATAACCTTCCCCCTCTGATCACAACTATAGCTTCCACACATGAATTTAAAAAATCCTTACAATCACATTTTGTTGAACTCATGGCTCTGCAACTGTGATACTCTAGGTTAATACTAAAAGCCATCCTTTCTCTTCTTTCTTTCTATTCACTCTATCTCCTTTCTGAACTTAACAATCACACCTTCATCTCACACTTCTCCTTATCCCTTATTATCATACCTAAACTCACCCTGCTATTCTTGACTACGTTGCTTTAATGTAACGATTACTGTTGAAATTACTATTATTATTGTAGGAACTATTGTAAGATTTTATTTCACATGTTAAATAATGCTACTTGGAATTTAAGTATGTACTGTGCAAACCCAATATAAGAACTAATTGTATGTAAATGTTACTAGTGATATTTGTGTGTAAATGTTATTTGTGGAGCTTTTCTCACCAGGTCTTCGCTGAAAAAGGATCCATGTCCAGTCGGACTTTCCTAGTAACCAAATGAAAAATAAATAAATAAAAAATAAAACAGTAGAGAAACTTGCCCCTGCCTGGGAAAGTGAGAAGAAGAACAAAAGGATATCTGAAACAGAGGTAGAAAAAGGATCCAGATTCCTGCTCTTAGCCCAGATAGAAAATCTTTTCCATTTACTATTATAAACCTTTCTGGTGGAAGGTTTCTGGGAGGCTAGGATAATGCACCTGATTGGGGACGCTAGCCTGGACTGTCTCAAGATCATTGGAATTGGAGAAAACATGAAGGATCCAAAAATTTTGAAGAGAAAGCCCCGAACAATGGGAGAGATCAGATACTGAGCAGGATCCAGAACCCAGGGAGGATACTTCAGATGAGACCTGATGAAGGGGAACTACGGTTAACGAAGCCAGAAAGGGGCAATGAAGTTCAGTGATGTCCTCAGGCGTTGCGCTTTCAGCAAAACCTTGGGAATAAGAGAGACAGGAGGAGAAGCGTAAAGGAGACCTGAAGGCCAATTGTGGACTAGAACATCCCTCGGTGACTTCCTGCGTGGGGGTATCAAGGCAAAATACATGCTGCATTTGCAGTTGGTTGGGAAGGCAAAAAGGTCACAGCACAGCTGACCCCAACAGTTGTAAATCTTCTTCACCACCAAGGGTATTGGGAGGATCACACGTGTGGACTCAAGATGGATCTGGTGAGTTTGTTGGCCAACACATTGTACATCCTGGGTATATGTGTTGCAAGAAGAAAGCGTCTGAGGATATCGCCCATTCCTACATTCTTATGGCCTCTCTGCACAACGGTAAGGGAGGCAGTCCTAAAAGGCTTGCAACGTTAGTAGAACTGCTCTCATTACTAGGACATTTATGTGCAATTTGGTCTCTACAGAGGACCACATGCCTTAGACAGTTCTCCCCTGGAAATGCCCCCCCCCCAACTCCCAACAGAGAAGCGTCTGTGGTCACCATGGCCTTGGGCGGAGGGAGAGAAAAGGGCCTGCTTAGGATGAGATCCTGAGATTGAAGCCACCAATGAAGGTGCTGTCTGCACACAGGTGTCAGTTTTATGGACATGGACACGGGATGAGACAGAGTGGACCACTGGACCGTTCGGGTCCACTGTAAAACCCATATGTGATACCTTGCTCGAGGAACAAGCTGGATGGCCGCAGCGATGGATTCTAGAATACAAGGAATCAAGTGAGCCAGAGGATGCAAAAGATCTAAGATTTGCATGACTTGCTCCTGGATCAACTGAACTCTGCATAGAGACAATGCTGCAATCTCCTGTGGACTCCAACTTTTGCATGGGAAACAGATTTGACTTCAAAAGATTGATGGTAATCCCAAACTGATTGAATAGGAGAAGGACATAATGGATGGCTTGTGACAGTCGATGCCTCAAGGGTGCAATACCTGAAATTCCTACACCCACAGGTGAGCCACTACCACTGCCACTCATTTGGTAAAACACCCAGGGCGGCTGTGGTGAGTCTGAAGGGTAGTGCTCTGAACTGTTAATGATTGACCCCTGACCAGAAGCAAAGATGTCTCTTGGAGCATCTTTCTATTTGGATGTAATAGTAAGCATCCTGGAGATCCATGGAGCACATCCAGTCATCCTTGCATAACAGAGGCAGAATGGATTGAACAGTGACCATCCGGAACTTGGACTTTTTGACCGGCAGTTTCAACTCGTTGAGGTCCAAAACAGGATGCAGATCCCCAGTCCTTTTTGGCACTAAATAGAAATGAGAGCAAGTTCCAGATCCTCTGTCCTGCTGGGACCTTTTGGATGGCTCTTTTTTGAAGACGCTGTTGAGCTTCCTTGAAGGCCAATTCCCTCTGACAGGGTGGAATGTCAGAGAGGTATCTTTGTATAGGAGGGGGTTCTGAAAAGGTAATCAAATAACCCCTGGAAACAATGTTTAACACCCACTGATCAGAGGTAATGTTTGTCCAGGCTAGTGGGTGAAGGGAAATATGATCCCAGACTACCTTCAGGGCACAGCAGTCGGGCAGTGTCTCAGGAGTGCTAAAAGGGCTGCTCAGAGAAAGGTTCCCTGGAGCCCTGACTTTGTGGTCAACCCTGCCTCTAGGGCGGCGTCTGCCATTAAGTCCTCTTCTCTGCCTCTGGAAGAGGAATCATCAGGAGCATCCTGGAAGGAAGACTGACATCCGGAACCACATCTTCTTAGTTCCTCGTTGAGTCTTCGAAAAAAGACCTCTGAGGAGTAAAAAGCTAGATCCCAACCACAGACAAAGTCTTCCTTTCCTGTTCACTATAAATAAAGTGTCCTTCATGGGGGGTCCAAAGAAGGTGGACTCAGCAAACAGGCATTGGTAAAAGATGCTTTGAAGGGTTCCGCAAACCCACATAGTTGTAACCAAGTATGCTGCCTTATAGCTATGCTGGTACCTGCCACTCGAGAGGTAGCTTCTGCAGCATTGGAAATTAACCTCATTGAGGAATTAGTGAGGGACATCAGAGCTGAAAGCTTGGGAGACACCTTCTTGACATCCTCTGCCGGCAATAACTCTGTAAAGGAAGTGATGAATTCTTTGACCAAATCCCTTTGGAGGCAGGTAAAGTGTGACAAGTAATTAACTGCCCTCAGTCCAAAGGTAGCGGAGGTGTACATAAGCTTCCCATACCGGTCTATCGCCCGGGACTCCCTGTGGTGGACTGTCAGCTCTGTTCTGCCAGCTCCTTCTTGGTGGCAGCAGCAACTACAATGGCATTGACCGGAACTCCTTTGCTGCAGAAGGGGCAGTCCACATGGTTGGGGGAGACCTAAGGAAGTTATCAGCTTCCTTGGGAATTGGCTCCACAGTGTCAGGCTCCTTCCAGGCCCTGCAGGCAATAAGATCAATCAATTCGTCAGCAGGGGTGTACACCCAGGAATTAGACAGTCCCATCCTGAATGCCTTCAGAAACACGGATTCCGCCAAAGATGGGGTTTGAGGAGACCATCCGCCCTTCTGCTTCAAGATCTCAAGGATGTCCCCAAAGGAGGCACTGTTGGGAAAAGATCTTGGCGACCCATCTCCTTCATCGAGATCCATGTCCTCTGTGAGGGACTCTGAGGGGGAGTCCAAGTGCCTCCCCTTGCACTTTCAATTATGATGTGCCTCCTCCGTTAGGGGCTCTGGGGAGGACTTGGAAATGCGGGGTCCCCGTGCAGGGAAGAAACTCCTTGAAGGCTAGAATGGGATGGCCGACCCTGGACAGGATGAGAGGGTGAGGGATGGACCCAGAGGGGTGAGAGATGTAGCTCCAGTCCTAGAGAAGGGAAGTAGTCTTGTCCCTAACCCCACAGGGCAAAGTCCCTTGGAGAGGAGGGATGAGCCCTGATAAAGCACCACAGCCCCCAGACAACACCGGCCCAGAGCTATCAAGGGCCAAAACCCCCAGGGGAAGAGATTGGTCTGAAAAAACCTGACCAGACCCCATCCCCGTGGAGCCGGCACCAATCACTACAGCACAGAGCCCACTCTGATCTGATGAGGAAACAGAGCAGACTAGGGACCCTGACGGGGTCGAGAAAAAGGGAATACTAGACTGCTTCGTGATCGGACTGCTGGCATCCAGGTCACGAGATTCCAAAGCCCCTTCAGTTGGAAGAGAAGAACGGAGAGTTGGAACTGGACAGGCTCCCCTAGCCAGATGGGCTGGAGATGTCAGAAGCTCCAGCACTATCTGGGCTTTGAGAAAACTCTTCATCATCCTGTCCATATCTGAAGTCAACAAACTCCTGGATGATCTGGAGGAAGTGCAGGAGTGGGTAAGACTTGGCTCTAGCCCCAGAGGATCTGAGTCTGTGATCAGGAGTTCGGCTCCAGGGCCTAGGAGGCGACAGGAACAACTGCCTAGATGAATTAGGAGAGGCTACATCCTCGATAACTATTAACTATGGGTGGATCCGACAGCCTAGCAGAAGGAGCAATCAGATCTGATGAATTGGTCAGATCCGAAGCTAGTCTACACTTGACTGGATCAGATGGCTTCTAATCTGAGGAGGCCATGGAACCGGCAGAAGAATCCAAAGGCCACAGATTCGAAGATCTCAGATCCAAGATAGCCCAAGCTGGAGTCAGATCTGGGGATCTAGGATCAGACGGCCTCCGCTTTTTAGAAGACACCAGGGGCATGGAAGGGATCTTCTTTGGGTCAGAAGAGGAAGCCTTAGGGGAGGAAACAAAAGGACCCCTCCCTGCACCAAACCTTTTAACAGCAGCTTGTTTTGATGCTATGCCAAAGCAAAATGTGGCACAAATGTCGCATTCAACCTCCAGGTGGGGAGTTCCTAAACAATACAGGCACTCATCGTGTGAGTCAGAATTAGGCATCTTCAGACCGCACCAGAAGCGCATTTTAAAATCAGAGGGCCTTTCTGACATAACTTAAAGAACAACAAAGCCCTAACACTAACAGGGGCACTAACAACAAAAAAGGGCACCAAACACAGACGAACAGGGGAAACTACACCACACTCAAAACTAAGAAATCCAAGGGAGGGGAGGTAAACTACTAACAGTTGTTGTTGTTTTTCTGTCGGCTTTTCCCGGTTAGGGGTCGCCACAGCAGAACTCCGGTCCGGTAATGACTGCCACTCGATTTTTACAAGGTGCCAGCCCAACGCCCAACCTTCAGTGAAGGCATGCCCATTCACACATGTCTTTCGAACGCCACTCAACCATGGGGAGGACATGCAGACTCTACACAGAAGGCGTTCCAGCTGAGAATCGAACAGGAAAACCTCTTGCTGTGAGGTGACAACGCTACCGCTGCACCACCGTGGCTTGCACTAAAGAGACTACAGGAGCTAAACCTAGCAAGAAAACGTAAGCTAAGTTAACAAATCAAGTTAAAGTACTTAAGTGAAGCAAGAGACAAATGGATCATACCTGTAGCAAATGCATGGCAAATGAGATCAGAGGGTTAGTGGGCAACAGAGGATTATGGGAGAGGGAGGACCTTGAGCCTTGGAGCTGTCTGTGCTAAGTTGCCAGGTTGGATCCAAGATCCATCTGTGAGGAATAATGACATGGATAACATCAGATTCCCAAGTATAATTGTTTGAATTTCCTTGCAAATCAGTTCTAGACACCCTCACATCTTGCGCATTAAAATCAGAATGGCAGATCTTGGCTAATTAGGCCACACCACCTTACAGCTCTTATCAATTCCACATGTATCAACACATTCAAGGGTTTACATACCAGTCTAACCCATTACATCAAAAACTCACAAAACCCTCTCAGCAGTCATACTAATCTTCACCCAAACCCCAAATCCAATCATACCTATCACTTAGCCAAGGTGAATAAGACCCACCAATATTAGTCATAGAATAAAAAATAGAATGTAGCCCTTCAACTATAACAAGCAACAAGCTAAGCTAGTAAATCTGCGAGAGAGGACATGCAGGCGGTTGGTGTGAAAGAGCATGATGCAGAGGACAGGAAGAAATGGAAACAGATGATCCGCTGTGGTGACCTCTAACGGAAACAGCCGAAAGAAGATGATGATGAGACCCAAAGTTCAATCCAGCAAAATGTCTATGAACATGAAAGTAAAAAAATACAGAACTACTTGGTGAAAAATCATAAGCATAGATACTTGAAACACATTTGAGAAAAAAAAATGAATCATGTATATATTGAGCAATAAGAAAGACTAAAGCATTAATTCAACAGTTATAAGCTATGTGAAAACAAGATGGCAGCTAACTGTTAACTGGCTCATGGACTATCAGACATTATTACAACTGAAACAATCAAGCTAAGGAAATCCAGAAACTTAGCAGCTGAAATTCTGAAGTCTAGAATGGCCACTCCTTCCTTATTACAGATGCCCCACCCATGTGGGCCCAGGTAGTCCTCATATTCTGTTCTGCCTGCCCAATATGTGCATTCAGGTCCCTCATTATCAACTCCAACTCGTGATGCCCTGCTTTATCTACTACATCCTGCAACTACTGCCTGAATGCATTCTCTTCCCTTCTAACAAATCCTGCTACGGAACACATGCTGAGATTAAGAACAGTGGCCTATCCTTACCCTGAAATCTGATTGTCGTGAGTTTATCGCTAATTCTGATGACATCCCTCACTGTTTTCTGAAGACTCCTTCACCACAATTCCCACACCATTTCAAGTCACCCCAATGTCCATTCTTTGTAGACATGCAGAGAAATCAATGTCAATCTCTTGTACCCGTTTCAGTGTAACAATATCTGTACTTCACTACTGCCCCTTTGCTCAAATTACACATCATGGGTGAACTCAGCAGCAAGTTGCAAGGTTAGCATCAAAGCACAGATGGTGGGCAATTCAAAGTCAACCGGTGCACCACAGCATAGTGGCCTGCCCTGCACATTATGCACTGATTGCAAATGACCACATAAAGAGATGCAAATGAAGTTGTGCAACCAAAGGAGGCAATAGTGACATGCAAATATGGTCAGGCAAAAAAACACGTCTATTCATAGTCATACATACTATAGCTTGCATTTTTGGTGCACGACTTTATAAAAATGCACAGCACATAATTAATTTGAGAGTTACATATCATCAAAATGCTAAAAGTGGCAAAAGTCTGCTCTCAGGAACACATGTTCAAACAGTGGCTAACCCTGGTCTGGCTGCATACTGTGTCAGACTGCAGCAATGACCAAGGTTTAAGACTGGCTTGATAAAGTGGTTTCAGAAGTGCTTAGAATTTTACAAAGAAGCTTTGAAAGCTGTTCAGAAGCTTGGACCACCTGTCACAGGTTAGTTTATTCTTGACACAGTTAGGAGTGCAACTCATTTGTACTTGTGCACTGCAGCAAACTTTTATGAATCTCAGCCCATAAATGATATACTGAATTTCAAACTATACACGACACTGTATAAATATACAATGTATGAAATGTCTAATTGTTGCATCCTTTTCAGCTCATCTTCTTCACTACCATACTTCTATATATAATTTTATTAAATTACATTTATAGTGTGAACTTGTGCTACAAAGCCTCTGTTTATCTAGAGATATTCTCCCCAAGGCTATGGAGCGTATTAACATGGAACTTATAAACAAAATCATTGGTAACCTTCAAACTCTGGACCCCACCCACTTTGGGTTCATGAAGGGCCGATCTTGTCTCCTGAACCTGACTGACTTATTCGAATCAGTTTCCAGAGCTGTAGACTAGGGTAAAGCGGTCCACACAGCCTATCTGAACCTCGCCAAGGCCTTCGATACCATCCCCCACTCTGGAATCATAGATAAACTTACTAAGCTGGGCATTAATCCCTATGTCACTCGATGGGCTGCCAACTGGCTTACTGACAGAACCCAGACTGTAAAAGTAGCCGACACCAAATCCATCTCCAGACAAGTGACAAATGGAGTACCTCAGGGTTCAGTCCTGGGACCGCTCCTCTTTGGCATCTACTTCTCTGAAGTACAAGCCAACACTAAGGGACTCTGGCTAACAAGTTATCAGATGACTGCAAACTGGCAGCCATTATTGAATCCTCCAATGATGTGGATATTCTACAAAAGGGCCTTACAGAAACAGATGCTTGGTGCCAGAGCTATGGGCTCAAGCTCAATGCCAAAAAATGTATAGTTATCCCCTTTGGGGAAAAAAACATGTACCCATGAATTACCACATATGTGGCAGTACACTAAACACCGAAAGTGTGATAAGAGACTTAGGGACACAGGTGGACAGTGGTCTCACCTTCGATAACCACATCGCCACAACAGTCAGGAAATCCTTCTATGTGGCACACCTCATCAATAAGGGCTTTTCATACAGAAAAAAAAGGTCATTGTCCCACTGTACTCCTCCCTTATTAGACCCATTATAGATTACAATTCCCCGTTTGGTATGTACCCTCTCAAGACATCTGCAACAACTGGAAAAGCCGCAGAAATACCTCACTAAAAGAATCACAGGCCTAAAGCAGATGCCCTATGCTGACAGTCTAAAAAAACTCCAGCTATACTCTTGTCGCATATCATCTATTCAGAGGCAATATCGGCTTAACATACAAGGCCATGTCAAACCCAGAGCTGTTGGACATGCTACACTTAAAGAAATCCCAATCCCTCAGAGCCACAAGCTCCAGGGATCTAAACCTTGTCAACACAATGAACAAAACATGCTGGAGGGATAGGTTCCTGACCCAGAGACTCCCCATACTCTGGAATAGACTGCCCATACATGTCAAGCAGAGCGCCTCTTTGACCTTCTTCAAAAGGAACCTTGACGATTGGATGGGATATTGGAAATTCACCCTGGGGATCACGTCAGTCGCCCTGCTAGACAGGGGTTCAGGGAAGTAAATATTGTGGAAAAAATAGCCAGGGAATTGTTATGGCTATGTTATTAGGCCCTAGGGCCTATAGCCTAGTACCAACTTATGAACCAAACATTCATTGGCTCTGACACTTGAGCCTCCTGGTTAGCAAAAAACAAATAGTTCTGCTCAGTTCTTGCAAAAAAATGATGAGGAATGTAAACCCATAAATCAAACAAAAGCCATACTAATGACTGCTGAAACAGTCCACGTAACACAAAGACAGAATAGAAATGAAAATTAATGGTGGAGAAATCACTTTTATTAACCATCAACAAAAAGAATGTAAATGTGATTCAAGTTACTATTTATGACAGCAAGAGAACTGGAGAAAAATAAAGACATGACAAGTTATCTTTAATGTTTGGAAACATGAAGATGTTGCTTCTAAAAGGAAATCACTGACCACACTTCCATCTCCACACCTGATTGTCAGGCCTCCCCCTTGGTCACTCCACTGACCTTTTATTCCTTTAGGAGGACATCCCTATAAGCCTATTTGTTTTCCTACAGATGGCAGTCAATCATAAGCAGTTTTTTTCTTTGCCCTACCGTTTTTGCACAAATGCCCAGCAGACACATCATTAATTGAGGAAGTTTGTATCTAACATATCATCCTGCAGTGAAAAAAGGCTAGGAAGGTATTCACCGATAAATTTTATTTTTACGTTTTCCTAGTATCCCATCAATGAAATAAGGTGATGAGGAGATTACATAGCCAGTCTTCAAACTGCAATATGAACCAGCTGCGTAGGATAGTCTTATGAAAGCAGCATTTTGTGACACTTCATCATCTTATAATCTTATACCTTTTCTGCCTCTGTCAGCTAGATAAGTAATACTTTTCTTTCTAGTATCCTCCAGACGCCCTGCTGTTCAATTCTATTTTCTAAATATTGCACATACATCGATTGTCGCTAATTAAGATAACATCCTTTGAAGTAAAACATTTCTGAATAAATCATTCTTTTATTCTACTTATACCACTACTGTCTGCATATAGACTAAGATAAATATACTTTCCAAGTAAATAACCTTTATTTTAGTTACTGCCACTTCCATAACCACACCAGCAAAAGCAGACTAAAAAAATCACTCAAGAACAGATTTTTTTTATGTTTGATGTTTAGTATCTGTGTACAATCAGCAAATTACCAACGCTATATAAAGCATGAAAAGATTATGCTTTCTGAAATAGTCTTGAGATTTGCAGCTGCATATCTGATAAGCATGTTAAAAGGTAATATTTTGCTCAATGATCTAACAAGTAAATCTGCTTTGAAGTTGCCAAGACAAACTCTCTAGAGATCATGTAGGACTGTGTTGTTATCAGGCTGCAATGAGAAAGAAAACCAGAGTCATGCTACGGTTCATTTTTTATTTATCGACACCATATCAAAGGCTGAAACACTACAGTGGTGTAAGTCAGTACTGTGTAAAGCTGCTACTATATTGTGGACATCTTCAGTTGGCTGTACTTAACATGCAGTTATTTTTTCCTCAAGGTACATTTCTTTGCCTGCATCTTTTTTAGCTGGATGTTAACATCCTCCAGGCTTCTTAGTTTCTACAGAAGATGATTATGGGTATTACCCATTTTGCTTAATCATGCTGATAACCCTGCCATGAAAAATGCTATTCATAAATTCACTAGTACACCCAAAAGGCACCACTTATGGAGAACAATGGATTACATCTCAGTCCTTAATTTTTTTTTTAGCAGATGACATATCTTTTTTGGTGGTACTATTTGTTTCTCCATGCAGCTGATTATCAGCTGACTCAAGCATTTCCTTGTTCTCTGGGTCTATCTACCACTCCTTAACTCCTGCTGACTTTCTTAAACTGGGGTTGGAACAAGCAATGTGACGGAGGCATCCCAGGACAGTGAATTACTGCTGCTATGGGCTTTTTTTCCTATTTAATCTTCACCATGTACATAACGAGCAGCATTCCAAGGACAGGATGTGCAGTGGGAGTCTGCGCTGGTGTGCTCCTCACTTCTGTAAGGGTCCGATATCAACAGTATGCCCTATCCACCTTCAACAGCACTCCACAGTTGTTTACCAGGATTATAGCATGGAAACAGAGCTGCTGCCTCATGTGCCCTGGACATGGAGTTCTCCCCTCCTTTCCCAAAAGGGGCATTCCACCCTTTCCTACATAATAATTAGATGCTTGAGCTGCTCAAACCTAGGTTGTTTGGGCCATACTCAGGGCTTTCTTCCTTTAAGCCACAGTGATGGCTAGCCCACATAATACCTATTGCAAACTTTAGAACGTGGATCTTTCAACATTTCCATCAGTAATGCTAAACAGGGAAAGGCATACAATCGCAGGATTCTACTGAAATAGCTTTATGCAATTCCTGTAATTTTGGCAAAGTGAACGTCTTAAGATCTGCCTGTGAAGATATGTGAAGGCTGTCATTTGTAAATATTAATATAAGCCACAGGCGTGTTCTCTTAAATGGAAGAAAATTGTGTTAAATGCTGAACGTCAAAAAATGTAACCGTGCACTCTGCTGGAAGAAAGCTGATAAGTCAAGCTTTGTATGACTGTTTGATCTCAGGGCTTGGAGCCGTGGTGTCTGAACCAGTAGATTCTTTTTATTGTTTTGAGACCAGAGTTGATTGCTAGATTTTACATATACGTCTAATTGCTGTCGTTTCCTGACCAGGTGCAAGCTTACTAAGAAATGTAAATGTAGAGTTTATGTTAGCCTGGGAAACCAAAAAATTGTTAAGAATGATGTAATCTAAAATGAGTCAGCAGGATGTATTATCAATTTAAAGGACTTTCTCAGAGACAGCAAGAGAGTATTTTGGATTTTGTCTAACGCTGACAACAACTCACCAGTACTCTGCTTTGCTCTATACGTAAGTTTATTTAGAACTGTGATTGCTCTTAGATATAGATAGAAAATAGTAAATTTAGTCTAGCTGTTTTTCTGTATTGACTATTCTACTGTAATATTTTAAGCATTTTCCTGTGATCTCTGAACTCTTGACTAGCACCGTGTAGTAAGAAGTATTGTCTTGTGTTTTTTATTATTTATTAAATATTTTCAAACCTTTCAACTGTGGCTGTTTTGTGTAGAGATAATTGAAGCTCTAGAGTACATTGCATGTTTATAGTGATACTGTACAAAGCCACTCCAACAGTCTTGCTGCTCAGTCACACTTACCATTTGGATAATAACATTGTACAGTAATAATTGGACACCCTTGGGTAAGGGCCTTTTTAGTAGATGATATTAGTGTTTGGTGGCAGCTGGCACTACCTTATAGACTGGCAGGAAGGGACATAGCTGGCGAACCTGTGCCAGTCTTCCCCAGTAGTGTCTATGTGGTTGTATATAATTTTTATCTCAAGTGTGTCAGCTACATGGGCATGGACATGAAGCACTGGTTGGACAGACAGGGTGCTGGAGTTTTAGTTTGACGACTAGGCTGAGATCTGGACCCTATAGCTGTGCCAGTGGGGAGTCTTATTGGGGATCTGGAGAGAAAGGGGGAAACCAGCCTCAGACTGACTATGATCTCTTTGTGCTCTTAAGGGAAACTGTACTTTACTGTGTGTGTATTTGTTATCCTTTCCAATGCAGACATCCCCTCACTGGTGTTAGTTGTGAGGATTCAGGCTCCCTGATTACTGGGCCAGTGCACGGGTGTCACACTCCCACTTCTTTACTTCTACTGACTACACTTCTTTGCTCACCCTCCAGATAAGTGCAGAAGAAATGCAGCTCTGTGTCCTGTACTGCAGGAATATGATGCATTAGCTCAAATTTCTCTGAAAGGCTGGTACAGAAAACTTAAGGCTACAAATGTCTAACTACCTTAATTCTAAGTTTCATTTCAGGAATGATAAATCCACCTGAACTAAAAAAAAATTTCAAGTGAATTTTGAATCCTCTATTTATGTGGGTAACAAAACAACCACTCCCTCCACTACCCCATGGAGGAAGCCGGGCTCCCTGCAGTACCTCATATTCAACTCCAACTTCAGTGCCTACTGTAAAAATGGAATTCTTCTGCTTCAGCTATCACAAAGCTCACGGTTTCCTCTAGTATACACTGTACCTCTTTATTGAGTAGTTTTTGTCCTAGGGTTTGATTTCTCCCAACCCTATTTGCAAAATGAGTAATCCTAAGCAAGTCAAATGGTTATCCGTAGGTCAAAGCTGAAAAGAGGCACTCATGTCTAACTGTTTGCCATTTAGCAAACTAATAAAAGTACTCAGAAACACAGCCATATCATAATCAAATGAATCCCTAGGCAGGATAATGGACCTCCACCCATTCCAGTTCCCCATATATAAATTCCCATAAACACTGATCAAATCTGTCAGTGTACATCTCTTTGTGGGTCTATATCATGATGTCAAAGCCTAATAAGTCCGAACGCCCTTTGTTCGAACCTAAAAGTCTGAAAACCCTAAACAGCAAACTCACGGAACAGTGATTTTTTTCCAAGGGAAAAAAATTGCTAATTTGTGGGGGAAAAAAATCAAAACTTTAAAACAAACTGAAGTGGGGGGCTTTGCCCCCCACACCCGCCCAACATGGGGGGCTGTGCCCCCCCACACCCTCTACTTAAATATACCAACTCCGAGATCACACCACAGTGGAGGAAATAGCAAAGCCCTGAAGACGGCCCACTGATTTTTTTCCGTGGGGGAAAAAAATGGATGTTCCGTAACTTCATGGTTTAGGGCTTTCAGACTTTTCAATTCAAACAAAGGGCGTTCAAACTTATCACCATTCGATGTGGTGATATAGACCCTCTCTTTGTTACTTTTACAATGATTACATATATTTGGATTTAATTTAAAGCTTTTAGTTCAAATTTTACAAACACTAACAGCCATTTGCTAAACAAAACAATACATTCTCACAATGAAAACAGACTTAGCATGAGCAACAGTTAACTTCTCTTCCCATTAAACTCGCATTCTCAGGGCCTAGGGCAAGGAATACAGTACGAATGAACATCTTTATGAGGTATTTGCTTTCCACAAGAAATAAAATTACTGACTTTTACTGACATCGGTTTAGAGCAAGAAAAAGTTTCCCCAATGGGGTACTTAGCTTTAGTGGAAGACTTTGGCTCTGAAACTCGAAAACAAAAATTTCAGGAGTCGGCCGACCGGCACTTGCAAACTGCTTCTGCTTTGGGCACTGCATGGCAAGAAAGACTGATGTAATGGCATCAGCTGCATGCTTTATACCCCTGACTACCTGACGTCATGGGAGATGAATTAGCAACTGACGCAGGACCCAAGACTTTGATAATCAGGCCGACTGAGGGCTACTGCAAGCAGGTAACCCAAATGTGATGACTGCAACAGTGCAACATGAAGAACATCAATACATTCTCACAATGAAAACAGACTTAGCATGAGCAACAATTAACTTCTCTTTCCATGAAACTCGCATTCATTGAAAATGCATCTAAATTATAAGTTATGTACTCACCATAACTAGGCATCTGTGTTGTCCAGTTTTATTCTTCCTCACTTATGGATCTTTGATCCAACTTGGCTGCATACTACAGACTTCGGATCCAACTCTAGAGCTCCTCCTTTTACCTATAATGCTTCACTCCATCCTCATTACCTCAGATAGCATTTGCTGCTCGATTTCCTATTAATAGAAAAGATAGAGTAGATAGAAAGATAGGGCTCAAAACTGGAACTGAAGATTCCGAAAAACAGTCCAACAGGTTCATCCAGAAGAAGAAAATGGATGGGGGATGGATGAGAGGAGAGCTGAGGAAGAAAGAAAATTGACAACACAAATGCCTAGTTATAGTGAGTACATAACTTATAGGTTCATAGGTGTGTACTAGGCTAATAGCTCTGGGGCCTTTACAAGCCTAGCCATAGGATTACCCTAGCATCATGTCACCTGAAATTAGTTCCCAGTGCCTCAGTTGAGTAGAGCCATTGGAGTTATCCCCGGGATGAATTTTCTATTTCCCATCCACTCATCAAGATTTCTCTTGAAGAGGGTCAGCGAGGTGCTCTGCTTGACATGTATGGGAAGTGTATTCCATAGTATGGGCAGTCTCTGGGTTATGAACGTGTCCCTCCAACATGTTCTGTTGATTGTGGTAATGAGGTTGAGGTCTCTGGAGCATGTGGTGTGGAGGGATTGGGAATTCTTTAGATGCAGCATTTCTAACAGAGCTGGGTCAGACATGGCTTTGTAAGTCAAGCAGAGATCGCCTCTAAGTAGGCGATATGAGACAGAGAATAGTTGGAGTTTTTTTAATCTGTCCATACAGGACAAGTGTTTAAGGCCTATGATCCTCTTTGTGAGGTAATTTTGTGGCCTCTCCAGTTGTTGCAAGTGGCTAGTGAGGTACATGCCAAATGGGGCATTGTACTCGATGACTGGCCTAATGAGGGAAGAGTACAGGGAGACTGACCTCTTCCTTCTTGGATGCAAAACCTTTAGTAATGAGATGTGCCACATAGAAGGACTTTCTGACCACAGTGGGAATGTGGTGATCAAAAGAGACCACAGTGGCAATGTGGTGATCAAAAGAGAGGTGGTGTCAACCTGTGTTCTCAGATCTCTTATAACGCCTTCTGTGTTCAGTGGACTACCATCAATGTGGTAATTCATGGGAACTGGATTTTTCCCGAAGGGGATGACGATGCATTTTTTGGCATTGAGCTTAAAGCCATGGTTCTGACACCAGTCGATGGTCTCAGTGAGGCCATTCTGTAGGATGTCGACATCACTTGGTGAGTTAATAACAGCTCCCAAATTGCAGTCATCTGTGAACTTTGTCAGCCAGAGTCCCTTCGTGTTGGCCTTGACTTCAGAGAAGTAGATACCAAATAGGACAGGACCCAGGACCGAACCCTGTGGGACTCCACTCGTGACTAGTCAGCAGTCTGACTTAGAGTCAGCTACTTTCAACACTGTGAGTTATCTGTGAGCCAGTTTGCAACCCACCTAGTGATATAGGAGTTGATGCCTAGCTTAGTCAGTTTTTCTATGATTCCTGAGTGGGGAATGGTATCAAAGGCCTTGGCCAGATCAAGGTAGGCTCTATGAACCACCTTGCTTTCATCCACAGCTCTGGTGACTGACTCAAAGAAGTCGACCAAGTTGAGCAGGCATGACACTTCACAAAACCAAACTGTGTGGGATCCAGAGTTTGGAGAGTCCCTAAATGCTTGTTTATTAGGTCCATGATGATGCGTTCCATAGCTTTGCATATCAGACTCGTCAGGCTAATGGGGTGATAGCTCCCAGGGTCTGTAGTCACTCCTCCTTTATGGAGACGGATGACTGTAGCAGTGTGCCATTTGGTAGGGACAAAGCGTAAGGTGAGGCTGTGATTGAACAGGGCACACACGTGAGGTGCCAGTCCACTCTGTAGTTCACGTAGAACCCAGCGAGGGATATTGTCAGGTCCCACAGAAGCTGGATTCTTGGCCTTGTTTTAACCTGTGCAGCAGTAATACTGGGTGTGTGGCAATCTACTGGTATTGTGATTGGTCCTTTGGGGGGAGAGGGGTAAAGCTGGCACTGAATCTGTCGGCCAGTATATTGGCAATATCTGTTGGCTCGGTATAGGAGGCACCATTGTGCAGTAGCTCAGAGTAAATCTGGGTATTGACGTGGAGATTCTTTACATAACTATAGAAAGCCTTGTGGTTGTCTTTACGTTCTGTTGCAATGCCTTTTTCATAGCTAGCTTTAGAGGATTTGATGAGGGATCTCAACTTCTTGTTGAGACTGATAAAGGGAGTTTTTCCAGTCTTGGGACTTTGTCTTATTCTGCATCAGTTTCCTCCTTCTGTTGTAGAGTTTGTTTATGCAGGGGACCACCAGATTGACTTCCTTTTTTTGGAGGACAGTGTCTTGGTTTTATTGGGTATGGCAAGATCCATGTATTTGTGTACATGTTCGTACAGTGTATTGGTGTATGATTCGGCGGTCATGCAACTATTCTCTATTTGCATGGGTGCTGTGAAGTTAGCCACCTCTGTTTTTAGCAGCCCAGAGTTAGTTTTGGAGAAGTTTTTCATGGTGGTTACCTTTGCGGGGCGGGTGGGAGGGATGTGGATTTCCAAGATGATTAGTTTGTGGTTGGATCTAACCAGGGAAGAGCTGACTATTGGTGTAGAGCAACAGTCGCCCATGTTAGTAATGACCAGATTAAGGATGTTGCTACCTCCAGTGGTGGTAAAGAGGAGCTGGTCCAGGCCTCTGGAATTAATGAACTCCAGGAAACGCTGGGCAAGTGTATTGGTACACGAGTAGTTTTCCCAGTTAATGGAGGGGTAGTTGAAGTCGCCTAGTATGAGAGTGTTAGGTTGGACCCTAATATTCTCCAGGGTGCTTTGGAATGTGGAGTGAGAGTCTTGGGACATGGTTGGGGACCTACAGTAGGCTACAATTTGAATCGCTGTCTTACCCAATGTTAGCTGCACCTGAAGTATCTCTGATGCGTTATGTTGGGCTACCAGTCTGGAGGTGTTCTCATCTTTTAGGCATATGGAAACACCACTGCTTTTGGAGCTTCGGTCCAAGTTCTGGGGTCGGAAGGTGTGGAATAAGTTATAGCCTGGTGGTGTAGGAGTGCTTTCTGCTGCCTTGAACCAGGTCTCAGTTACAGCACAAATGTCGATGTTCTCCATTTTAAGGAGTGCTTTGAGCGAGTGCATTTTGAGATTTAGACTTCTAGCACTGAGCAGCATGACCCTCAGATTGCATTTGTTTGTTGTCTTTACAGTGGTAATTTGGTCTTTGGAACACTGCCTAAAAAAGGTGCTATAGGGGTTGTAAGAGCCTTGATCAGTATCCAGAAGCCCAGGGGTGACAGATGCAGGCCATCTCTGGGAAAGCATCGAGGTCTGTCAATCATGTCATCCCGGGCAGACAGACACTGGATCCCTTTAGAATGACACCAGAAACTTAGCCAATTGTTGAAATCTTTTAGTTATGTACTTACCATAACGAAAGATGTATGTGATCCATCTCGCCTACATTCTTGACTGATGGGCTCGGAGCCGAGAATCGTCTCCGACTCGGCCGATACAAAAGCACAAAGCCTCTCATTGGGCCAACCCCTTATCCCAGGATGCACCACGCCCAAACCCCCAGATCTTGTTTGCCCCACAATCACTCATCCACATGTACCAATCCAACAATAAGACACGTGGAATGGAGAGAAAAAAATAATACTTTCCTGGGAACAACAACAGTGTTTCCTCCAGAACTAACAGGTTGGGGGAAGGAGGGCGGGTATGTAAAAATGTAGGAGAGATGGATCGCATACATCTATCGTTATGGTAAGTACATAACTAAAAGATGTAATGCAATCCTATCTCGCCTACATTCTTGACTGATGGGACAGCGTCCCTAGCACCTAGATCCTGGGAGGCTCACTGGATGACACTCCTGAGCACTGTAGAACCAAAGGCCGCCCGATCCCTGGACGCCACATTCAGTTTGTAATGAGAAATAAAGGTATGTGGAGAAGCCCAAGTGGCGGCTGCACATATCTCATCCACAGACAGTCTGGCGTGAAAGGCCACAGAGGTTGCCATAGCCCTAGTAGAATGCGCTCTAACTGGAAATGGAAGGTCCCTTCCTGTTGATGCATAAATAAATGAAACACAATCTCTAATCCACCTAGCAATAGTGGACTTGGTTATTGCTTTGCCAATCCTGTTATCCGCAAAGGCCACAAACAACTGGTCTGACTTCCTGTGCTGCCGTGTCCTGTCTAAATAGAATCTCAGTTGTCTATGCACATCCAACTGATGAAGTCTGTATTCTGCCTTGTTGGAAAATTTTGGAAAGAAGACTGGTAGCTCTATAGATTGTTGCAGACAAAGAGCAGAAGAAACCTTGAGAAGAAATGACGGATTTAATCGTAGAGATACTCTATCCTTATGAAAGATTAGATAAGGAGCTTTGACAGAAAGGGCTTGAATCTCTGAAACCCTTCTGGCTGAAGTAATAGCTACCAAGAAGGCAGTCTTCCAGGATAAGAATTTTTGATCACAAGTGGCCGCCGGCTCGAAGGGATGAGACATCAAGGCTCCCAGAACCACATTCAGATCCCATGGTAATACAGGTTGCGACACCGGGGGGCGAAGCAACCAAGCTCCCTTGAGGAAGGCCTTGCACAACATATGACTCATGAGCGAGGGCTCAAAGGCAACATGATAGTTAGAAATCGCTGCCAATTGGACTTTAAGCGTGGAGACAGCAGAACCCTGTTTAAAAAGAGTTGCCAGAAAATCTAATACTGCCGACACCAGGGCTGTCAGCGGGTCAAGGTTGTGCCAATGGGCCCAAATGGCAAACCTTTTCCATTTATCAGAATATAACTCCTTAGTGGAAGCCCTGTGGGAGGAAGACAGAATCCGGACCACCTCAGGCAAAAGGATATGCTGTCTGACTAAGGTCGGAAGTGGAGCAGCCAAGCCGCTAGCTTGAGAGTCCGCAGTGAAGGATGGACCTGACCCGACTGAAGAGTCAGGTGGTCTGGAACTGGATCCAGAATCCAAGGACCCTCCACTGCATACTTCCGAAGGAAGGGAAACCAAACTTGGCGGGGCCAGTGTGGAGCAATCAAAATCATGCTGCTTCCCAAGCAGATCGCCTTCTGAATCACCTTTGCCAGTAGAGGGACCGGAGGGAAGGCGTAGAGCAGACCGGAGGGCCAATTGTGGACTAGAGCGTCCCTGGGTGACTCTCCCTGAGGAGGAATCAGGGAGAAGAAATTGCTGCACTTCGCATTCCAGGGGCTGGCGAAAAGGTCACAGCAGGGAAATCCCCACTTGTAGAAGATCCGAGCCGCTACTTGGTTGTTCAGGGACCACTTGTGAGGCATCAGAATAACTCTGCTCAGCCTGTCTGCTATCACATTGGACGTCCCCGGAATGTGCGTTGCCACAAGAAACCTCTGGGAAGCGATCACCCAATTCCACACTCTCATGGCTTCTCTGCAAAGGGGGTAAGACCTGTATCCTCCCTGCTTGTTTAGGTACCATACCACTGCCATATTGTCTGAGAATATTGTGATGGTACCCTTGGGAAGAGAGCTGTGCAGTGCCTGCAACACTAGAAGCACTGCCCTCATTTCCAGCACATTGATGTGCAAGTGGGTTTCGTGATCCTGCCACGTGCTTTGGACCGTCCTGCCCAGATAATGCCCCCTCCACCCTATCTGGGAGGCGTCCGTGGTCACTGTGGCAACGGGAGGGGGAGGACAGAATGATCTCCCTTAGTTCAGGTTGGAGGAGAGGAGCCACCGACGAAGATCCCGCCGGCACAATTCCGTAATGAGAATCGGGTGGGACAGTGGCAGCTCTTGGTATGACCACTGGGTCGACAGGAGCCATTGGAGAATTTGCATATGCAATCTTGCCAGAGGGACCAGAAGAATGGAGGCGGCCATCGATCCCAAAAGCTGAAGAATCATCCTGGCTGGGGCTTTCCGTCTTGCAGCAAGGCTAGTACTTGGTCCTGTAATATCTTTATCCTCTCTGTTGGTAGAAATGCTCGCATCTCTACAGAGTCTAGCTCTGTGCCTATAAAGGCAACACGCTGTGATGGCAGCAATACAGACTTTTCCCAGTTGAATGTAATCCCTAAAAGATGACCCAACTCGATGGTAGCGCTCACGGCTAGAGTGAAAAGATGCCTGGTGGGGGCGGAGAGGAGCCAGTCGTCTAGATAATGAAACACCTGGAATCCCAGACATCTCAGGTGAGCCGTCACCACTGCCAGATATTTGGTAAACACCCTGGGGGCTGTGGTGAGACCAAAGGGCAGGGCCCGGAAAGTACAGTTGTGTACACCTACCATAAATGTAGATGTTCGAGTGTCTTCACGGTTGCAGTCATAACTGTAGGGTGCTCCTGCCGGCAGGCAGCCCGAGGTTGGCCAGAATCCCAAAGTCTGGGTCCGGCGTCGGCTGTACAAGCCAGTACCCTGACGTCAGTACGCTCTGGTACATAGCCCTCAGCCGACGCCATCTTCTCCAGCCTTTCTTGCCCTAGATGTCAGAATTTCCCAAAAATCATAAAGGAATCCAACAAGGAAACACAAATACACCACAAAAGAGAGAAAAAGGGGATAGGAGGGAGGAACCGACTGCAATAGTGAAGACACTCGAACATCTACATTTATGGTAGGTGTACACAACTGTACTATGTTCATCGTGTTTCACTGTTGCAGTCATAACTGTAGGGTGGAATCCCAAAGCAGTGAAAAAAGGGAGGAGGTCTAGACAGAAGAAGGGGCAGCAAGAAGACCCTGCAAAACAGCAGAGGAAAAGCCTGCCCTGGTCTTAGAATACAAAGGGAGATTGTAGTGCTTGGAAAAAGTATGCACAGAACTCCAAGTGGCAGCTTCCAAGATATCCTTGGTAGGAACTCCCCTGAGAAAAGCTGTAGAAGTAGCAGCCGCTCTAGTAGAATGACTTCTCACTGTACCTGGAAACTGTTTCCCATGATGAGTGTAACAAAATCTTATACCATAAGAAATCCATTTGGAAATAGTTTGTTTGGAAATAGCCTTTCCAAGAGAACTGGAGGCAAAAGAAACAAACAATTGGTCAGATTTTCTGAACTCTTTAGTCTTGTCCAAATACAATCGTAACTGTCTGTGCACGTCCAAGGAATGCAAAATCCTTTCCCCTTTACTCTGAGGATTAGGAAAGAAGGTAGGAAGGTGAATTGTTTGATTTAAAGCCACTTTCGAAATCAACTTAGGCATGAAAGTAGGATTGGTCCTCAAGGATACTCTGTCCTGGTGGAAAATAAGGTATGGTTCCACAGCCATGAGAGCTTGCAACTCTGAGACCCTTCTGGCAGAAGTCAAAGCTAACAAAAGAACTGTCTTCCAAGATAAAAACTTAATATCTGAAGATGCAGCAGGCTCAAAAGGAGGCAAAGTAAGTTTTTCCAAAACATAATTAAGATCCCAAGCAGGAATAGGAGGGGTCCTGGGAGGCCTTAAATTCGTAGCCCCTCTCAAGAATCGTCTCACCAAAGGAAGAGAAAAAACAGGGGGATCAGTATTGAAATGAGCAGAAATAGCAGAAGCATGAATCTTAATGGAAGAAAAGGAAAGTCCATTAGACAAAAATCCGAAAGGTAAAGCAAAATAGAAGAGAGATCAGGTACCAGAGGGTCCAAGCCTCGGTCCTGCATCCAAATGCAAAATCTCTTCCATTTAGAGGCATAGGATTTCCTAGTGCTAGGGCATCTAGCTTCCAAAAGAACATCCAAAACTTGTTTGGGAAGACTAGAAGAAATCAAGTTCCTTTGAAGAGCCAAGCTGCCAGGCAAAGGGTCTTGAGATTGGAATGTAGCAACTGACCCTGATGCTGGGACAGAAGAGAAGGGTTCAGAGGGAGAATCCAAGGAGGCTCCAAGAACAGGTGCTTTAAAGTTGGATACCAAAACTGTTGAGGCCAATTTGGACCAATCAAGATGAGGAACTTGGGCTTGTCCTGTTTTATCTTTAGTAATACCCGAGGAAGTAGAGGAAGAGGAGGGAAGGCATATCCCGAAAGGTTTCTCCAGCTGAAGGACAGGGCATCCACTTTCCAAGCTGCTTTGTGGAATGACCTGGTGCAAAAGTGAGGCAGCTGATGATTGAGATGGGATGCAAACAGATCTATCTGGGGGCATCCCCAAACTGCAGTAATCCTGTTGAATAAGTTGGTGTCTAGCATCCATTCGTGAGGATCCAAAATGTTCCTGCTCAGGCTGTCTGCTAAGAGATTCTATTCTCCTGGTATGAATTGGGCCTAGAGATGTAGATTCAGATTTAGAGCTGTGTCCCATAAAGCCATAGCTAGTCTGCAAAGGGGGTACGAATGAGAACCCCCCTGCTTGTTTATGTACCACATGACTGTGGTGCTGTCTGTGTAAATCAAAAGAGGCCCAGGATGCAAAAGGTTCTTGAAGGCTAGAAGAGCATTTTGAACTGCCAACATTTCCTTCAGATTGATGTGCCAGTGAAGATGATCCTTTGTCCAGGTTCCCTGCTGGCAATTGCCTAGAAAATGTGCTCCCCAAGCATAATCCGAGGCGTCCGTGGTTATGATTTGAGAAGGTTGAGGAAGACGGAAAGGCTTTCCTTCGTTTAAAGCACACACCCTGGACCACCAAAGGAACTCCTTCTGGAGGCAGGGGATCAGAGGAATCAGAGTGTCCAGATCGTGGTAATGCTGCGACCATACACTTTTCAGATACCATTGAAGCTTTCTCATATGGAGCCTTGCATTTGGAATCAACAGAATGCAGGAAGCCATGTAGCCCAGTGCCTGCAGGAATTTCCTTGCAGTGAGCTGAGGTAGAGTTGCCAAAGTCTCGAAAATTGAAGCCAGCTGTATTTGTTTTTCCTGTAGTGAGGAAGGCCCTTTGTAAGGTTGTATTTAAGAGAGCTCCCAGAAATACCATTTGTTGAGAAGGGATCAAATGTGACTTTTTTGTGTTCACTGAAAATCCCAGTAGGAGGAGAAGACGTTGAACAAAATCCAGATGCTGAAGTAAAAGATCTTTGCTGTCTGCCTGAATAAGGCAGTCGTCTAAATAGGGGTAAATTTGAATCCCCTGGAGTCTGCAATAAGCCACTACTGGTGCCAGGCACTTGGTAAAGACTCTGGGCGCAGTAGATAAACCAAAGGGCAGTACAGAGAATTGAAAGTGTCTCGATCCTGCCTTGAACCTGAGGAATTTCCTGCGTTCCTGCCTGATGGGAATGTGTAAATAAGCTTCCTTTAGGTCCAATGTCACCATCCAGGCGTCCTGAGAGAGCATTGGAATCAGCTGCTGCAGAGTAAGCATCTTGAATTTTGGAATTTCCAAAAGGTGTTTAACACAGAAAGGTCCAGAATAGGTCTCCATGAGCTTTGTTTTCTTGGAACCAGAAACAGTCTCGAATAAAACCTTTTCCCATCTCTGAGAGTGGAACAGGCTCTATGGCTCTCATGGCCAGAAGAGCATCCACTTGATTTAAGGCCTCTGACCATTGAAGTTTTGGCAGATCTGGCCAACCGAAAGCCCTTGGCAAGGTATGAAAGTGGAATTTGTAGCCTTTAAAATCACGTCCAATACCCATTTGTCCTGGGTAATATGAGTCCAATTTCTGTAAAAAAGAGAAAGTTTTCCTCCGAGAGGGGCATCCAGGTAAAGAGGTCCTGTAGCCCAACCGAGAGAGTCATTGAGTTTGCTTTCTTTGAGATTGGGATCTGTCTTCTCCCCTTCTAGGTGAAGAAGCAGTCCATTGCCTCAATCTGTAGGAGGCCTGAGCTTGGCCACGACCTCTGGAGCGTCTATATCTTCCCCTTTGAGGCCTGTCAGACGTGGGAAAGGACCAATTCTTGGAGGGCCAATTCCTAGAAAATCTAGGAGGCTGAATTTGCAAGATATCTTTCACAGTTTGCATAGATTTTGCCTTTTCTTCCATCTTTTTAATAACCTCTTCAGCCTTAGATCCAAAAAGAACATCATGCTGAACAGGGGCATCTAATAATTTAGCCTTAACCTGTTCAGGTAAACTTTGCTCACGAAGCCAAGCATGTCTCCTGATAACAGTACCAGAGGCTGCGGCCCTGCAAGAAGCATCCAAAGCATCAAAACCACAATGCAAGCTATGTTTGTTAAGTTGTTCAGTTGCATGCAATACATCCTGTAGTTCCTTATCTTCTGCACATGCAGGAAGGGAAGCAAGCTTTTGCTTTAAAACAGACAAAAGAAATTGCTGATATTTAAACATATGAAACTGGCAATTTAAAGCCCTAACAGAAATGGTAGCAGAAGTATATACCTTTTTGCCCCACCTGTCTAAAGCACGAGAATCCTTCTCAGAGGGAATAGGATTCTTAGAAGTAGCAACTTTAGCAGCCTTAGAACCCTGATATATAGTTTCAGGATCTGCAGAAGGATTCTTAAATAAGAACAAATGAGACTCAGGAACCCTATAAAACCTATCGGGCTTAGAGGGAGCAGGAGGCAAGGAATCCGGATTCAAATTAGCCTCGGAAAAAGCATCATCCACAATGTCAAGAACAGGAGGGATAGTCAAAGGCCTATGTTGAGGAAGAAGAAAAAATTCTCTAAGCCTCTTCTTGGAAGCAGAATAATCCTGACCTGCCCAATGAAAATGTTCCCTCATCTCATGTAAGGTTTCCCCAAAAGAAAAATCTTCAGGCGGAGAGGCAGAGGGCAAGGAGTCCTCAGCATCCGAATCCTCATAAGGAGGAAAAGAATATTCCTGATCAGAGGAAGAGACAGAAGATATAGAAGCCTGGTCAGAGGAATCCATAGGAACATCCTGTCAAGGCCTTTTCTCGGGGGGGGGGGGGTGAGAACCCCTAATCATTGTAAGCAAATCTTCAGCCATCCTTAACAATTGCTTCTGTGTCCTGGGAGTAGATTCAGAAGAAGCTTGAGCAGGAGCTTTAGACTTAACAGGAGTCTTTGTCTTTGCCTTTGCCTTTGAAATAGTGATGCGAGTAGGCCTGAATACCCCCTCAGAAGCCGGTACCTGCACAGCGGTTCCGGACCCATCCGAGGGAGTGACGTCCGAAGGTCCTGCAGCAGATAAAATAGAAGGCCTTGATGGCTCCCCATGGGAGTCCGTATCGGCCATCGGTTCAGAAGTGGCGGACGACAGGGGCTGCAAAAGCGCCTCACTGACGACAGCCGAACCGGACGCCGGCTCCAGCTGCAACGAGTCCTGTTTGGACCTCGGAGGCCTGTCCTTGTCTTTGCGCTTCTTTTGAATTCCGGTAGTGTCCAACGACATTCTGTAATTGAAGCATCTGCCAAAGTAATTCAGAGCCCAGTTGTACCTGCGTTTGATAGTACGAGAATTAAACCTGGCACAGAACCGACAACAAGAAACGTCGTGGTCAGGGCCTAAGCAAGGTAGACAGTAAGAGTGAAAATCTTTATGAGGTATTTGTTTTCCACATGTAATACAATTATTAACTTTTTCTGACATTGGAGGAACAAGAAAAAGATTCCCCAATGGGGTACTTAGCTTTGAGAAGAGAAGTAAGAACTTTGGACTGACAATAACCAAAAACGCTGTCCGAAAATCGCCAACCAACGACTTGCGAGTTGCTTTCCACCGCACGGCAAGAAAGACTGGAGAAGATGGCGTCGGCTGAGGGCTATGTACCAGAGCGTACTGACGTCAGGGTACTGGCTTGTACAGCCGACGCCGGACCCAGACTTTGGGATTCTGGCCGACCTCGGGCTGCCTGCCGGCAGGAGCACCCTACAGTTATGACTGCAACAGTGAAACATGATGAACATCTGGAAGTGACTGGCTCCTAGGCGGAAGTGTAAATGGACCCTGGACGCTCTGTTTATCTTGATGTGATAGTAAGCGTCCTTGAGGTCGATGGAGCACATCCATACTCCTTTTTCCAGCAATGGGAAAATGGATTGTAATGTGACCATCCGGAACTTGGACTTTTTTACGAAGCGGTTTAGGTGGCTGAGGTCCAGGATGGGTCTCAAATCCCCTGTTCTTTTGGGCACCAAAAATAACCTTGAGTAAGTTCCTAATCCAGTCTGGCCTGCGGGGACTGGCTGGATGACTCCCTTTTCGAGCAGCTTTGCGACCTCTACAGCTGCTTGATCCCGTTGACTGGGTGGCACGTCCGGGATTTTCCTTGACTGTGGTGGGGGACGGATAAAAGGAATGGTGTAACCTCCAACGATGATACGAAGCACCCACTGATCCTGGGTGATGGAACCCCAGTCCCTAGGATGCTCCGAAAATCAACCCTCGACTGGCTCTGGAGATGCACAGTCGGGCAGTCCCCTCAGGGGCGCTGGAAGGAGGAACCACAAAAGGATTTGCAGTCTCCTGTGTTGCGGGGGCCTCCGCCGCCTCTAGGGCGACGTCTTCCAGAATAATTCCCCCCTCCTCTGCCTCTGGAAGGGGGGGTCACTCTGATGGGCAGGGAAAGACTTTTGGGACTTTCTGAACCACATCTTTCCTCCCCTCTGCGCCTTGGGATAAGGTCTCGAAGGGAGCGAAAAACAGGCCCCAACGGCAGACAGTCTTACCCTCCTGCTCGCATCTAGTGAGTGCGTCTTTCACCTTGGGTCCAAAGAGAGAGGACCCGTCGAATGGAGAGTCTGTGAAAGAAGACTTGAAAGCCTCTGCAAAGTGACACAAGCGCATCCAGGCTTTCCTCCTAAGGGCTACGCCCAAACTCGCTGCCCTACTCGCCCCTTTGGCTGCATACGATATGAGCCTTATGGACGAGTTAACAATCGACGAAAGGGTAGACAGCTGGGCATTGACAGACTGCGTCAACGCCTCAGGCACGTTGACAGGGTATCTCCCAACTCCTTCATGAGATCCCTTTGGAGCCTCGTAAAATGACACAAATAAATCAGCGACCGTAGAGTAAAGGTCGCTGAAGTCAGGGTACGCTTCCTGTACCTATCCATGCTCCTGAACTCCTTGTTAGGAGGATGGATAGACGTAGATGCCTCTGCCACATCATGCTGGGTGGCAGACGCCACCACCATAGCATCCACTGGATCTCCCTTGGTTATAAACTCCTTGCCAGGGGGTGCGGATAAAACTTTGTTGGGGCGAGAAGGTACTGGCTCCACAGAATCAGGGTGCTCCCACACCCTTCAACAAATAAGGTCCAGTAATTCATCGAAGGGTGGAGACACCCATGAGGCGGAGTATTGGGCTCCGAAGGCCTTGAGGAAGACAGACTCCTCCGCAGAAGGGATGGCCAGTCGCCCCTCTGTCTCAAGATCTCCAGGACATCGGAGAACGAGACATCGTCAGAGGAAGACTTCGGGGACCCCTTCCGCATCATCAAAGTCAGTGTCCGATGGTGACAGACTCATCTGGGGAGTCTATGTGCTTCCTCTTGCACAACTTTTTCCTGGGGGGGATCTTCAGGCAAAGACTCTGAAGGCTCCTCGGAAAAAAGGGGGACCGCACATGGAGGAATCCTCAGGCCTTGGAGCTGCGCTGTCCGAAGACAGGGGGGCACCAGAAGCTCTAGTCGCCGTGTCTAGGGAAGGAGTCGCAGATTCCAGTGAAGTCACTAGAGACTTGTCTAGCGCACTCCTCATAGCCTCGAAGGCGGGTCCACCAGAATCTGAAGAAAGGCCCGCCTGCGAGACCATGACCGGTGTCGGGGTCGCCCTAGCCGAGGCGCCAAGTGGGAGACTCGGGGCTGAAACCAGAAGCCCCGACAAATCCCCCTCGGGCTCGGCCGAGGACACCCGAGAACCGAAACCCCTGGAAGGAACAGAAAAGGTTGGAGCTGAAGACGGTGCTGACAGACTAGCAGTGGGTCTCGGAACCGACTCAGGAACCTCACCCGACTCTGCGAACTCCGTCTCCGACGACACCAGGGTTGTCGGAGGAGGAAGAAATGGAATCGAAATGGTTGGCTCCGGCCCCTGGGCTGGAGCTGAAAATAATTTAGATAAGACAGGTGACTGGAGGAGCCTCTGGACCACCCTATCTAAATCCGAATCTGAAAGCCTGGAGGACCTGGAGGAAACAGACGGGGGGCGAGAAACTCTTTCTACCGGCTCCGAGGCAATGCTGGAATGTCGACTCCTAATCGGCTCCAGAAGGATCGGAGCCGAGGAAGACTCGACTAAAACCGAGACCCCATTTGGCGCCGACGAAACCGACCCTGGAGCCGAAACACTCACCTGCGGCTCCGAGACCAATGGAGCAGAGGAAGGAGACAGAGGCTTAGATCTTCTCTCCTGCGGCTCCCAGACCAATGGAGCCGAGGAAGAAGACCCAGACATAGATCCTCCATCCTGCGGCTCTGAGATCAGTGGAGCCGAGGAAGAGGACAAAGATTTAGTTCTTTTTTCAGGTGGTTCCGATGGACTTGTCGGAGCCGAAGACTTCTTTTTCTTCGATTTCGAAGAGGGAGAAGAAAATATAGCTTCCTCACAGGCTGGTTTTATTAAACCTTTCAGGATCAACTTATTTTTTCTCTCCTGTAGTACACGAGAGGAGAAGGCATGGCAAACACTGCAAGATTCTTGCAAGAGTTTAGCCCCTAAGCAATAAACACAGATGGCATGGCCATCTGTTAACGATATTTTATAGCCACATTTCATACATTTTTTAAAGCCCGACGGCTTATGCTCTTTTTCTCTGCCAGACGCACTCGAAACACAAGGAGGGAAGGGAGGGAAGAGCTGTAACTGAAACGCTCGACAAGAAATAGGGCAAAGGCCCTCTAACTTAAACGGGCCTAGCCCGCCAACAGAAGGAATTACACAACAACCAAAAACAAACACAGCCAATCACAGGGTAGTACAGAAGAAGATAGCTATTAAAATAGCTGTTTGGTTATAAAATTTCTAAGCTAAGAGCAAAAATGACCCAAAAAGGCCAAAAAAGGAAGGGTACTTAGCCACAGCCAAGTCGAGACCACGTCGTTACTTCAAAAGCGGCAAACGAGATCTGGGGGTTTGGGCGTGGTGCATCCTGGGATAAGGGGGTGGCCCAGCCAATGAGAGGCTTCGTGCTTTTGTATCGGCCGAGTCGGAGCCGATTCTCGGCTCCGAGCCCATCAGTCAAGAATGTAGGCGAGATAGGATCGCATTACATCAATCATTTTCTACTTGCACTGTGGTATCATTCTGGGTGATGGTAGGATGCTGCTCAGGGCTAGGATCATACCCACCTGGGCTACATAATCCGACAGCTCCTCTATGTCTCTTTTCATGTAGTCCAGGAAGGTACGTCTCAGGTCATTCACACTCACATGTACAATGACAGAGTCATATTTGTACCTGTTGTTGAGAGACCTGAGTGCGTGCATTATGTGGCGGATACTGGCACCTGACAGGCAGCTGACAGTTTTCTCCTTATTCAATCTAGTGAGTGGGACATCAGTGTGCCTCACTATCGAGTCACTAATGACTAGTGTGTTGGGCATGCTGTTTTGCCTTAGGGGCTTTGGTTGAGTGGTACACTATTTAGGAGAGTTATGTGACTTGTGATTAGTGTAGTGTTGTGGTGGTTGAGTGTATTTCTGCCTTGGTGGTCTCTGCTGTTTGGGTAGATTTTTATTGAGCACCTCTGCGAAGGTGGGTGTGTGGTTTGTGTTTTTATGTGAAGGCAGTGCTGGTGTGTGTTCTGGAGGGCTATGTGGTGTGTGTTCTGGAGGGCTACATGTTCCATGTGGTGTGGTGCAAGTGTTGTGACCTTCTCCTCTTGACCAGGTAATTCCGGTCTTGGCTGGAGAGTGTGTGGCTTCCAATTTGGATACATAAGTGCATCTCTCGCAAGTCCGAGTGTTGGAAGGTAAGAGGAGAGGGTTGTCGATTTACATGAGGTAGTTGCTACATTGCCGTAGGATGCCCAAGTTCACCGGGTTAATAGGAGAAAGCACAGGGAACTGACCTTTAGACATGCCTGGAGGGGTGGGCATTAATAATAAGTACCGGATCTGTTTTTTTGTAGAACGTTTAGTGCTGGTAGCACGTTTGTGTGCTACAATAACTGCTACAAGAAGTCTGTTAAAGTGCTAGACTAATAAGCTAGAAAAAGTGCAGGAGAGGAGAGAAAGTACAGTTGTGTACCTACCATAAATGTAGATGTTCGAGTGTATTCTCTGTTGCAGTTATTACACTTGGGTTATCCTGCTGGCAGGCTACCCGCAGTCGGCCTGAATTCCAAAGTCCTGGTCCGGCGTCGGTTGCTGTCGCCTCTTCCCTGACGTCAGAGCGCCAGGGGTATAGAAGATGCAGCCGACGCCATTTTCTTCAGTTTTTCTTGCCCCAGATGTCAGGTGCCCCCAAGAAGGTAGGCAATACATATTGCTTATAAAAACATACAGTAAAATAAAACCAATACCTTCATCTACAAGCAAATACACCACATAGGTTGTATAGGATAGAGAAGTATAGATAAGTCCCAGCAAAGAAAGGGGGGTGGAGGGTGGGTAACCTGGACTGCAACAGTGAATACACTCAAACATCTACATTTATGGTAGGTACCCAACTGAACTATGTTCATCGTATTTCACTGTTGCAGTCATTACACTTGGGTTGAATCCCAAAGCAGAGGTAGGGCGGCTGGGTCTAAATAGGATTAGGAGTGGCTATGAGGCCCTGTAGAACTGCAGTGGCAAAGCCTGCTCTGGATTTAGAATAAAGAGGCAAGTGATAGTGCTTGGTAAAGGTGTGCACTGAATTCTAAGTTTCAGCCTCCAAACTTAATTTCCTTGGTTGGTACTCCTCTGAGAAAGGCTGCTGAAGTGGCTGCTGCCCTGGTAGAATGTGGCCTAATATTCTTAGGCACTGACTTGCCATGCTGTGCATAGCAGAAACTAATACAGTGTCCTATCCATTTTGAAACAGTCTGCTTTGAGAAAGCCTTTCCTTGTGATCCTGCAGCATATGCTACAAAACAGTTGCTCAGTTTTTCTGAAAGCTTTTGTTTTGTCCAAGTAGAAGTGTAGCTGCCTGTGTATGTCCAAAGAGTGCAGAAGTCTCTCCCCTTTATTCTGGGGATTTGGATAAAATGTTGGCAAATGAATGGTTTGGTTAAGAGCCACACTGGATACTACCTTTGGCATAAATGTTGGGTTTGTCCTTACAGAAATCCTGTCCGGATGAAAAATGATAAAAGGTTCCACTGCCATTAATGCCTGTAACTCTGAGATTCTTCTTGCTGAAGTTATTGCTAGGAGCAGAGCAGTTTTCCACGATAATTTTAGATCAGCTGTATTGGCTGGCTGAAAAGGAGGCATTGTGAGCTTTTCCAAAACAAAGTTGAGGTCACATGTAGGTATCGGTGCTCTCCTTGGGGGTCTTATGTTTTTTGCCCCTCTGAGGTACTGTCTTAGCAGTGGATGAGAGAAAATAGGAGGTTCCATTGTGAGGAAAATGTATAACTGCAATGCAATATGTAGGCTTAGTGTATTAAAATGTACAACTGCAATATGCAAGTTTAGTGTATTAAGGGTTAAAAGGAGTTAATACATTTATTCTGCTTATTCTGTGTGAAAATATGCAGCTGCTAGAAGCTCTGAAGAGAAATTATTCTGCTTATTCTGTGTGAAAATATGCAGTTGCTAGAAGCTCTGAAGAGAGAACAATGGATGCCTGTAAATCCACCATGGTCAGCAGAAAGTGTATTGAGGCCAGGACTGTACCTTGAATGTATCATATCAGAACTAGAGAAAAAATTGTGAGAAACTAAGGGAAGCTGAAACAAACTCAAGGCCAGGTTGTTTTTCTCAAAAAACATGTTTTTGCAAGACAGCAATTATTTGACCATGT
The DNA here is from genome assembly GCF_019279795.1 of Protopterus annectens. NCBI lineage: Eukaryota > Metazoa > Chordata > Ceratodontiformes > Protopteridae > Protopterus > Protopterus annectens. Next base: position 405,796,254 of record NC_056746.1, read on the forward strand.
CAGCAGCAAATCTAATAATAGCATCTTTCTGTGAACTTGTAGAAAACTGTATAAAAACTGTAGGCTGAACTATGGAAAATCAGACAAACCTTGTACCTACATGCTTTGTCTCCTTGCTGCAAGTAATAAAGGGTGCCTTGCTTGAACCTAACGTGCATTGATCTTTGTGTTTTCCTTTACAGATTGGTCCTTCGGACCGGAATCCCTCTCTTCACCTCGGATCAGACGGCCAGGTGGCTGAAACCGTACGGGGAAGAAACCAAATCGGTTCTTCTTATATGTAAAGTCCTCCGACTGAATTGTCATCAAAAGAGGCCAGCCACTTTCTGATCTGTGACTGAAGGACGGGTTTTCCGCGAATCGGTGATCAATCATGTGGGCTCAGGTAAGGTGAATCTACTTTTTTTCTGTTTTAGGATCAGGGACTAGATGTGTATTGTTTTTTGTCAGATTGTATTTTTCTTACAGTCAGGGATAAGAAAGGTACTGTCTTGTCATAGATCAGGAGATGCAGAATAAGTAGACTTTAGGTAGTCATTCTGAATAGACTAACAAAATCCGTGGTACACGTTAAAAAGTACAGTTTTGTACCTACCATAAATGTAGATGTTCGAGTGTACACCCTGCTGCAGTCATCACACTTGGGTTATCCTGTCGTCAGGCGGTCCATGATCGGCCGGAATTCCAAAGTCTTGGTCCGGCGTCAGTTGCTGTCGCTTTTTCCCTGACGTCAGTGCACCAGGGGTATATATAATGCATCTGACGCCATTTTCTTCAGTTTTTCTTGCCCCAGATGTCAGGTGCCCCCAAAAAGGTGGTCAGTAATTAGTACCAAATTAAGTAATTTTTGCACAAACACAAAATCCCTCCAGCTATAAGCAAATACATCAGGAAGGTATTGTAGAGATTTAGCCAGTTAGATCAGAGGGGATGGAGGGAGGGTAACCTGGACTGCAGCAGGGTGTACACTCGAACATCTACATTTATGGTAGGTACAAAGCTGTACTATGTTTTATTTTTTATTTATTTAACATTTGTTGACCGGGAATGTCCGACTAGGTTCCACAGAGCCTGTTTTCAGCGGAGGCCCGGGGAGAAATGCTCCAGATATGTGTCTATGGAATGGGGAGGAACCCGAGTGCCCCCGACAAAGGAGAACAACACAGGAGAACATGCAACCACACACCAGAAGGCAAGACAGCCGAGAACTCTTGCGAACCTCTTGCTGTGAGCGGCGCTAACACGCCGCGCCACTGTGCCGCCCATCGTGTTACCCTGCTGCAGTCATCACACTTGGGTAGAATCTCAAAGCTATGGAAGGGTGGAGGAGTTAGAGGGTTAGAGGAGGCTAGAAGGCCTTGCAGAACTGCAGTGGCGAAGCCAGCCCTAGTCTTAGAGTAAAGTGGTAAGTGATAGTGTTTGGTAAAAGTGTGTACTGAACTCCAAGTTGCAGCTTCCAAAATCTCCTTGGTTGGTACCCCCCTGAGGAAGGCTGTAGATGTAGCTGTTGCCCTGGTAGAGTGGGGCCTAATGGTAGCAGGAACTGGTTTTCCATAATGGGTATAGCAAAAACGAACGCAATGTCCTATCCATTTGAAAATGGTTTGTTTTGATATAGCCTTCCCTTGTGAAGCTGTAGCACAGGATACAAAGAGCTGGTCAGATTTTCTGAAAGCCTTAGTTTTATCCAAGTAGTAGCGAAGTTGCCTGTGAATGTCCAAGGAATGCAGGAGCCTTTCTCCTTTGTTCTGTGGGTTTGGGAAGAAGGTGGGTAAGTGAATGGTTTGATTTAAAGATGCACTGGAAACCACCTTAGGCATGAAGGAAGGATCAGTTCATAGAGAAACTCTGTCTGGATGGAAAATGAGGAAAGGTTCCACTGCCATTAGTGCCTGCAGCTCTGAGACTCTTCTAGCTGAAGTTATTGCTAGCAGCAGGGCAGTCTTCCATGATAGGAACTGTAGATCTGCAGAGAAAGCTGGTTCAAAGGGAGGTAGCATAAGTTTTTCCAGAACAAAATTGAGGTCCCATGTTGGTGTAGGTGCTCTCCTGGGGGGCCTAATGTTTTTTGCCCCTCTGAGGAACTGCCTTAGAAGTGGATGCAAAAATAAGGGTGGTTCTGTGTTGTAGTGGGCTGAAATAGCTGATGCATGGATTTTAATGGAAGAAAAAGAAAGTCCTTTGTGCAATATCTCAGTTAAATACTGTAGAATCTGAGGCAGGTGAGGCTGAAGTGTGCTTTGGCCTTTAGTTTGGTTCCAAGCACAAAACCTTTTCCATTTGTCCGCATAGGCCTTCCTGGTGCTGGGCCTCCTAACGTCTAGAATAACATACATAACTGCTTGGGAAAGAGGAGCTGGCTGGATGTTTAGGAGATTTTCCATGCAGCCAGATTTAAGGTTTTTAGGTGGCTGTGAAGAATCTGATTGTTTTGCTGTGTGAGCAAATGGGCAGTTTGTGGTAAAATCCAAGGTGGGCCCTGGGCCGTATTCCTCAATAGTGGGTACCAGTGCTGGCGTGGCCAGTCATGGTCTCTCCTTTCTGACTTTCAGAAGCACCTTTGTGAGGACAGGCAATGGAGGGAAGGCACATACTGTCAGTTTTTTCCAGCTGAATGAGAGTGCGTCCACTTTCCAAGCTTGATGGTGACGTGTCCTTGTACAAAATATTGTTAGTTGATAGTTTTGAGGACTGGCAAACAGGTCTATGTGTGGAAGGCCCCATTTTTGAGTTATCATTGCAAATACTTGTGGATCCAGTTTCCACTCGTGGGGATCCATGATGTTTCTGCTGAGGTTGTCTGCCAATGTGTTCTTTTGTCCTGGCAGGAATTTAGCTTGTAAGTGAACTTGGTAAGCCAGAGCTGTGTTCCACAAGGTTATTGCTTGCCTGCATAGAGGGTAGGAGTGTGTACCCCCTTGTTTGTTTATGTACCACATTACTGTGGTGTTGTCCGTCCTTATTGTAAGTTGTCCTGGATGTAATAGATTCTTGAAGGCTGTCAGAGCATTCTGTACAGCTAGCATCTCTTTTTGATTGATGTGCAGATTCCTTTGATCTGCAGACCATACACCTTGAACGCACTGTCCTGCCATGTGTGCCCCCCCCAGGCGTAGTCCGATGCATCTGTTGTCACAGTTTGCTTGGCTGGGGGTAAGGTGAATTGGCTGACCCTTGTTGAGGTGACATGCCAGTGACCACCATAGAAACTCCTGTTGTAGGCAGGGAATGAGAGATATCATTGTGTCCAAGCTGTGGCTGTGTTGAGACCATACGCTTTTTAGGTACCACTGTAATTTCCTCATATGCAGCTTTGCAAATGGTATTAGTAGTATGCAAGATGCCATGAAGCCCAAGGCCTGTAGAATTTTTCTTGCGGGTAGTTGGGTCTTTGTTGCCATTATTTTGAAATATTGAGTCAGTTGTAGTTCTTTGTCTGGCGTCAGATAAGCCTTCTGGGCCGTTGTATTCAAGCTGGCACCCAGGAATGTCATATTTTGTGAGGGTACTAGTTTTGATTTCTTTTCATTTACTGTGTACCCCAGACAACTTAGAAGATGTTTTACAAAAGCCAGATGTTGTAAGAGGATGTCCTTGCTTTCTGCTTGGATGAGGCAGTCGTACAGGTATGGGTATATTTTAAGTCCTCTTTGTCTGCAGTATGCAATTACTGGTGCCAGGCATTTTGTGAAGACCCTGGGCGCAGTAGATTAGCCAAAGGGTAGTGCAGAGAATTGGTAATGGGTTGAACCTGCAATGAAACGGCGGTATCTTCTGCAACTTTGTCTGATAGGGACATGCAGGTATGCCTCCTTGAGGTCCAACGCTACTAGCCATGCATGGGAAGAAGCTGCTGTAGTGTTAGCATCTTGAATTTGGGTACTTGTAAGAAGGTGTTTAGAACTGAAAGGTCCAGAATTGGTCTCCAGGCATTGTCCTTTCTGGGAACTAGAAAGAGTCTTGAGTAAAATCCTTGGCCTTGCTCTCGAGTAGGTACCAGTTGAATGGCTCTCATGTCCATGAGAGCTGTAATTTGTCTTTGTGCCTCTGCCCATTGATTTTGTGGCAGGTTTGGCATTCCTCTTTTCACTGGCAAGATGTGAAAATGGAATCTGTATCCTCTTGAAATTATGTCTAGGACCTATTTGTCCTTTGTGACAATGTGCCAGTTGTCTGAAAAAAGTGAGTTTTCTCCTCCCAAGGGGGCTGCCAAGAGAGTGTTGCTTGGCCAGATGAGGTGCAAGTCATTGAGTTTGCCTTCTGGTAGTTTGGGACTTGTCTTCTCCTCCCTTCTGTGCTGTAGTGCCCCATTGTCAAGGTTTGTACTGGACTTGTGGTTGTCCTCTGCCTCCTGGACGTCTGTATTTACCCCTCTGAGGCCTGTCAGTAGCTGGAAAGGACCAATTTTTTGTTGGCCAATTTCTGCTGAAGTGAGGGGGCTGTACCTGTAGGAAATCTTTGACTGTCTGCATAGATTTTGCCTTATCCTCCATTTTCTTTAAGACGACTTCTGCTTTAACTCCAAAAAGAACATCCTGCTGTAAGGGAGCATCTAGAAGCTTTGCTTTAACATGAACAGGCAGAGTTTGTTCCTTTAACCAAGCATGCCTACGTATAACTGACCCAGTGACAGCTGCTCTGCAGGAAGCCTCCAAAGAGTCAAACCCACATTGTAAAGTATGTTTGCCCACCTGTTCAGTTGCATGCAACAGATCCTGCATTTCTTTCAATTCAGACTGTTGAGGGAGTGTGCTCATTTTTTGTTTTAACTGAGACATTAGAAATTGCTGGTATTTTAGCATGTGAAATTGGCAATTTAGTGCCCTCATAGCTAGAGTGGCTGAGGTATAAACCTTTTTCCCCCACCTGCCTAGTGCTCTGGAGTCCCTTTCAGAGGGTACAGGATTTTTAGCCATAGAAGCCTTAGCCCCTTTGGGACCCTGGGAGATGTCTCTGGATCAGCAACAGGACTTTTGTAAAGAAATTTGTGGGAATCAGGCACTCTATAGTATCTGTCAGGTTTGGCCGGAGCAGGAGGCAGAGAGTCTGGGTTCTTGGATTCTAAATGAACATCATCCACAATGTCTAAAACTGGGGGGAAGGCAAGTGGTCTGTGCCGGGGGAGTAAAAGAAACTCTCTGAGCCTTTTCTTTGAGTCAGAGTAGTCCTGATCTTCCCAGTGAAAATGTTCCTTCATAGTGTGTAAAGTTTCCCCAAAGGAGTAGTCTTCAGGGGGAGAAGCTGAGGGAATGGAATCCTCAGTATCAGCATCAGAATCTTCACAAGGGGAGAAGGAGTACTTCTTGGTCCACAAAGGAGCCTGAGGAAATAGACACTTGTTCAGAGGATGCATAATCTTCCTCTTGTCTAGGCCTTTTGTCGGGAGGGGGTTGGGAACCCCTGATTAAAGAGATCAAATCCTTCAGCTATTTTGAGCATCTGTTTCTTAGGCATGGGGCCTTGAACAGGGGACTGACGTACAGTCTTTTTAGGTTTAATAAGAGTCTTCGTCTTAGGATACGTTTTAATGGTGAGCATCGTCGGTCTGAAGACGCCTTCAGAAACCAAAGGTGTTTCTGCAGCACCAACATCTTTTTCAGCAGTGTCGTCGGTAGGGGCTAAACAAAATGGCTGCGTCAGCCTGGTACTTCCGCCAAAAGTTCCGAAGCGGTCTCGGGTTCCAGATGTGCGGTAGTCGGGCTGCGTCAGAGCCTCACTGAAGACCGGACCAGCCGAGGCCTCGGAGTCTGGCTTGGGTCTAGGCTGCCTGTCCTTATCCTTGTGTTTTTTGTGCACGCCGGTAGTCAGCTGCTCTGACGACATAGTGTAGTTAAATTTTCTACGGAAGTAGTGTCGTGCGAAATCAAAGCATCTTTTTATAGTACGCTTATTAAACCTAGCACAAAAACGACAACTAGTGACGTCGTGGTCTGGGCCTAGGCAAGGTATGCAGTAAGAATGAAAATCCTTATGAAGTATTTGCTTCCCACAAGAAATACAATTGTTAACTTTTTTTGACATCGGTCTGAGGCAAGAAAAGTTTCCCCAACGGGGTACTTAGCTTTATTGAAGACTTCGAATCTGAAATTAGACTTCGAAAATCTCAGGAGTCGGCCGACCGGCACTTGCGAACTGCTTCTGCTTCGGGCACCGCGTGGCAAGAAAGATTGGAGAAAATGGCGTCAGATGCATTATATATACCCCTGGCGCACTGACGTCAGTGAAGAAGCGACAGCAACCGACGCTGGACCAAGACTTTGGAATTCCGGCCGACTGCGGGACTGCCTGACAACAGGATAACCCAAGTGTAATGACTGCAGCAGGGCAACACGATGAACATCTAGAGAATCAAGGTGAAGTTACATAACAATCAAAAGTAAGGGAAAATGGGTAATAACTGTGCAAAAATACCCCGAGACCCACCGTTAACGGAAGATGCAAAATATATGCAGTCACAGCGCGCAGACAATGTCAGATACTTTTCAAAATGGGTTATTAAATACGAATTTGACGGAAAATTGGAAAAATCCTCACTCATCAACCTTATTAAACAACTTAAAACTCATTCTAAGGGTCAGGTAAAAAAGCAATGACAGTTAGGAATTCCCCAGGCACACAGGTGGCTGGAGGAAGTAAACCGTAGGGACCAAAAGAACAAGGATTCAAAAACAATGTTTTTAGATAGGGAGGATAACAACCTAGTAATAGCAACAGCACCTCCGCCTCCCCCTCCCTTACCAGAATATGGAGCGAGTAGACAGGTAGATCCACCTCCGCTATATCCTGTGGTCACTGAGGATAGGGACACTATAAAACTAGCTAAAATAAGGGATCCCATTGGAACTAGGTCCCGAACAAAAGCAGGTAATTGAGAGTCATGGCAGAAATTTAATGACACACAACCTGCAGGAGAAGAAGAAGAGGAAATATGTCCACTCATAGAAGTACCGAACCCTCAGGCTGGGCAGGATAATCTGGATCCAACCATCTTAGTATACAGACCCTGGACTCCGGAAGATATCCGGAAAGCTACAGAAGGGATTCCCCATCCGAAAATTAATTTTAGAAAATTTGCAGACGATTTACAATGAATGAGGCTAAGTTATCATTTAAACGGGGAAAAAAATAGAAAGGGTAGTTCGACAAATTGTACGGCCAGACTGGTACATGATTTGTGGCAATTGGAATCCTCGTGATGCTGAACAAAAACCCCTTCCTCATAGCAGTGCATATTTAGATGCTAGAGTAAAAGGACTTACAGACCGCATCTCTGAAAAATGGAAACCTAGGGCAGACTGGACGCGCATTAATCAATTCATCCAACAGGAGGGTGAGACAGTTGACCAATATTTCGCTAGGCTACTGGAATGTTTTAATAACCACTGTGGGATGCAGATCCCCGAAGACCAAAAACAAGATTCCCCATATGAACAGCAGTTGAAAAATGCATTTTTGAAAGGTAGTAGTGCACCTATAAGCAGTTTTATTACAAAACATGTGGTTGATCATCGAACTGGCAGGCTACATCACTACTCGAATATGCTAGGCATGCTGAAAGGCATTTCAATAGCAAAAAGAAAATGAAGGCTCCAAGTATTTTCTGTAGAGGATGGAGCATGTAGTACACCCCGGAAAGAAGGGCAGGAAAAATGCACAGGGAGGTAGGCAGTCTGATCAACGATCAGAAGACTTTGAAGGACGCAAGAAAAGGGGTGAATGTTTCAAATGTGGTAAAAAGGGACATTTGGCAAGGGATTGGAAGAAAAATAAGAAAGCAACTACGGAAGACAAGGAAGGTGAAGACTGACTATATGACAGTCAGGAATCATTAGAAGGGGCTAGTGCAGAAAGGACAAATGAGAATGTGAAAATAGAGGAAGTACAGGGAATTGAACTGATCCTGTTTCGGGATTGACACAGAAAAGTAAGATTGTAGTTTCTGCAATGTGCCCAGTGAATCTCTTGGGCAAGGATCTCATGCAATTATTTGGTATAGCAGTAGTCCCAACCATGCAGGGAATGGAAGCACAGCGACAAACTGACACCTTTACGGTGCAATCGGGGGGTGAAATATTTTATTGGTATAGTCAGGACTTGGGTCACAACTGGTCCGGGGGCTGTGACCAAGGAGCTGATGTACGTAGCTATCAGTAAGTTTCCCTCCCTCGACATTGATAAACAACACCTATTACATTGTACCCTATATTTTTGTAACACACCAGGACCCGATAAGGAATATGAAGAAAAATTATTTAAGAATCATACAAATAGATTGGTACTGCGTAACCTGTACTGGGACACAGAAGGGAATAGTGTAGTCAGCTATTCGCTGCCTCAGGAATTTTTAACACATTATAAATCTAATTGATTACCACATGTTAGCCTGACCAAGAGTAAAAATATACAGTGGGCAGACCTAGGGGAGAAAGCCACAAAATGGGAGAAACAAATGGGAGAAACAAACAGAACTGGAACTATCAGGACAGGGAATACAAGTACAAAAATTGAACTGGGTTACACAGACCAACCCAGCTGTGCACCTGCATTCTCTCGAAGACAGCTGATGGACACTCCTACTGAAGGAGGAAGAAAACGCCTTGTGAGATGTACCAGAGACTCTCTGGTCAACAGGGAAATCAGATGTAGGACTTATCCGTACAGCACGGCCAGTTAATATCACACCAAAATCAGCATTTAGACCACAGAAAAGACAATACCCCCTTAAGGAAAGATGCAGAGGCAGGGATAAAACCTATCATAGCAGCATTACTTAAGGGAGGGGTACTAGTGGAATCTCCCGATTCTCTGTGTAATACACCTTTATTTCCAGTTAAAAAAGCCAATGGAGAATGGTGTATGGTCCAGGATTTGCAAGCTGTGAATGACGCAGTAATACCAAGGGCACCCATAGTGCCAGATCCACACACTCTGTTAAATGACTTAAAACCTCAACAAAAGTATTTCTCTGTGGTGGATATTAGTAACGCATTATTTTCAATACTGATACACCCAGATAGCCAGTATTGGTTTGCATTCACATTTCAGGGAAAAAGATGCACATATACGTGACTACCACAGGGATATTGTGAGAGCCCTACGATATTTTCACAGGAAATGTCAAGTAACTTGGCAAGGTTTAATCCACCGAAGGGTAGTCAGATTTTACTTTATGTTGATGACATTTTGTTAGCGGCCCCCACCCTGCAGGATTGTAGGGAAGATACAGTAGCACTTCTACGATTTTTAGCCGCTGAGGGACATAAAGTAAACAAAGACAAACTGCAGCTCTGGAAAAAACAGGTGAAGTACCTAGGATATGTGATATCCAAGGAAGGTAGAACATTAGATGAGGACAGAAAAGTGGCAATCTTGCAGGCACCAAAGCCTACCACCAAGAAGGAAATTATGTCCTTCTTGGGAACGACTAATTTTTGTCGAAGCTGGATTCCAAACTATGCCTTTGAATCTGCACCCTTAACTGATCTTATATACAAGACACCCATGGCAGCGCAAGATTTGTTACAATGGACATCAGAAGCAGAATCGGCTTTTTGTAAACTGAAACAATTAATAGCATCCTCTCTAGTTCTGGGATTACCAAATTATCATAAATGTTTTTTCCAGACTGTAGATTGCAAGCAGGGTTATATGACATCAGTACTAACACAACAACATGGGGATAAGCAACGTCCCATTGCTTATCTTTCATCACAGCTGGACCCAGTGGCACAGTCACTACCCCACTGTGTCCAGGCAGTTGTTGCAGCTGCAATGGCGGTACAAGCATCAGCTTCAGTAGTTTTGTTCCACCCCCTCACTTTGAGGGTACCCCATGCAGTCGCGATTATCTTGTTGCAAGAAAAGGTGGCATTTCTTTCCCCTGCTAGGCATCTCTCCTGCATGACTATATTATTGAGCCAACCTCATATGACAATTGAACGATGCACGACTTTGAACCCTTCTACTCTGCTACCAACCCCTGCAGACGGCACTGCTGCCTGCAAGTAATTGAGCAAAAGACACTACCTAGAAAAGACCTCACAGATGTCCCCTTGGATAATGCTGAGGTGACATACTACATGGATGGCTCGTGCAAAAGGGGCCCTGCAGGACAGAACCTAGTAGGATATGCAGTGGTCTCAGATACTGAAGTTATAGAAGCAAAATCTTTACCGCACCATTTATCTGCACAGGCAGCAGAATTGATTGCCCTGACACGGGCATGTACTTTAGCAAAGGGTAAATGTGTAAACATTTTTACTGATAGCCAGTACGCTTTCTCCACTGTACATGTTGTTTGCACAACAGTGGAAAAACTGGGGAATGATAACATCTACTGGCAAACCTATAAATCATGCGCAGTTTATTTTAGATCTTTTAGAATCTATTCAGTTACCACAGAAGGTGACCATTTGCAAATGTGCAGCTCACACCAAGCAACAAGATAGGATTTCAAAAGGTAATGCAAGAGCTGATACAGCTGCAAAACAAGCATCTACAGAGGTATTTCTTTTAAATGAGGAATTACAACCCTCTGAAATTTTGAATCTGGATATGTTAAAAACAATGCAGACACTTACTACGCAAATTGAAAAACAGCAATGGATAAAACGAGGATCAGACCTCGAAAATGGGCTATACATCTCTAACGAAGGGGAAACCAATACTACCTTCTAGTTTGTTCCGCTATGCGGCATTGTTGAGCCATGGGCAGTGCCATGTCTCAACAGGGGGGGATGATACAGCTGGTGAACCAAGTGTTCACAACGTACGGATTTACAAACTATTCTAAAAAAATTTGTTTAATGTGTCAGATTTGTACTAAACACCATGCACAGGGGGCGATAAAGCCCAAGCAAGGGAGTTTTCCAACACCACCATATCCGTTTCACACTATCTGTATGGATTTCATAGAATTGAACAAATGTGAAAATAAGAAGTATTGCCTTGTCATTATAGATATGTTTTCCAGATGGGTGGAAGGCTTTCCAATCAAAAACCCAGATGCAGCTACACTGGCAAAAGTAATTGTCAAGGAAATTATTCCTAGGTTCGGCATTCCGGAGAGAATCTATAGTGACAATGATACGCACTTTGTAAATTAAACCATACAGCAGCTGAGTAAGTTTTTTGGTATTTCTTTAAAAAATCATTGTGCATATAATCCGCAGTCTGCAGGGCTGGTTGAAAGACAATGGTATACTGAAAAGCAAACTGAGGAAACTGATAGCCGAGACAGGGAAAACCTGGCTGTACTGTTTACCCCTGGCACTGTTGAACATGAGAAGCGCCCCTACAGCAAAAGGACCAACTCCTTTTGAGAAGCTGTATGGGAGGGCTTATTACACACCCCAGTGGAAACCTCTCATGTCATCAGACCAGGAAGCTGATTTTACGTTAGCTGAATATATGAAAAAGTTGTTGAGTTCTAAACATCTGTTGCAGTTTAATTCTGTTTCAGGTCAAAAACAAACAGAAACATCGGAAGTGGCAGTGACACCAGGAGACTGGGTGTGGATTAAAATCGTGAAGCGAAAGAACTGGGCATCGCCAAAGTAGGAAGGTCCTTACCAGGTGCTTCTTTCAACACCTACTGCAGTCAAAAGAGCAGAGCGAGCTTCGTGGATACATCTGATGCACTGCAAGTTGGTGAAGAACTTCAAGCTGGACAAAGACCTTACCTCTCCATCGGGACCCTAAGCACAAAAGTCTGGCTACAAAGGGGGGTCAGATCAATAGGAACTGATCCGTCTCAAACCCAGTGAAGCAATCATCGGTGCTGGGGTCCTATAGGGCAGAGTGTAAGATCACGTGTCCTGGGCGAAGATGACGGAAGCAAGAAAGATCCAAATGCATCCTGAAAGAGCCGGAGAAAACAGGAATGTAGAACAACCATTTCCGCAGAAATATTGCATGACCATCCTGTTGACTGTATTAGTAATAATCTTTTTATTGTGGCAATTTCTCTTCTCAGCCATACAAGTAGAACAAAGTAAACGTGCAAAGTGGCACCCAAATTTCAATACTTATCAGGTTATTAAGCACGCTTATGCAGACACCCTCAATATCTCCAATTGCTGGGTCTGTGCAGCTATTCCTACTGCACATGGAGGAGTACCCTTAATACAGATTCCCTTAAATATTTATCAAACCTGGCAAGCACTACTGAAGGCTGCAGTGAATGTGACATTGATTAAAAGAGTGACCCTATTTTTACCCAAGGCAAAAAGAGGAACAGTATGCTTTCAAAACTACGGGAAAACAGAAGTTGGAAATAGCACCTGTAATATGACAGTGATACATCACTGTACCGGGAATTCCTGCACCACGACAAACGAAGGCCAGCAATTACAGGTTGGCAATAGCAATGACTTTACTGAAAGGAAGAAAACGGTTGATGAAAATCAAATCGTGTATAGTAAAATGTTCTGGGCTATGACCCAACAAAAGCCCGGTAACTATAAAATCAGCAACATTTCAGTCGCAACTCCTGACTGAGACTTCATGTGTGGTGATAGAGCATATAAATGGCTACCAGGAAACTGGTCTGGAAGCTGTTTTCTGGCATATCTGATTCCAGCAATACGACATGTATCAACACTACCCCAAAATTCGAAATGTTCGAGAAATCAAGAAACCCGCTAATCCGGTGGGACAAGTTGATGCATCCTGGATATATCACCATGATCTAGCCCATGTGAGTGATAAAGGACTGTCACACATGGATCTGGGCGATGACAAACTTCTTGAGACAATGAGTAATGCGACTTTTTCCACCCTAGAATTGGTGACTGATGAACTCACAGGAGGACAGTGGTGCTTCAAAATCGCATGGCTCTCGACTTCACCCTAGCGGCGAAAGGAGGGTTATGCACTTTAATCCAGGAGGAGTGCTGTGCATTTATTCCTGACAACAAACATGAAATAGACAGCCATCTCGAAATAATTCAGCAAGTGTCGGCCATGACCAAACCAGGACCAAATCCATTAACAGACTTTTTCCAAAAATGGTTTGGGGGTTGGGGCAGAATCTTGATGAACATTCTGATTGCCATCTGTGTAGGGGCAGCCTTACTGATGGTGTGTGGATGCTGCTGCATCCCCTGTATAAAAGGACTAGTTGAAAATTTCATAGAAGCTTCAATTTCAAAGATGTTATATCAGAATGTTGAGTTAGAGGTACTGATTAAAAGTTGAAGAAATACTTTCACAAGCTTGAACTGAATGACTCTCTAACTGCAAATCCTGAGTGGGAAATGGTTAAGGGAAGAAAAACTGTTTATGCTTGTTTTGAAAGTCGAATAAAGTATTAAAAGGGGGGAAATGTTAGGAAAATGTATAACTGCAATGCAATATGTAGGCTTAGTGTATTAAAATGTACAACTGCAATATGCAGGTTTAGTGTAGTAAGGGTTAAAAGGAGTTAATACATTTATTGTGTGAAAATATGCAGCTGCTAGAAGCTCTGAAGAGAAATTATTCTGCTTATTCTGTGTGAAAATATGCAGCTGCTAGAAGCCCTGAAGAGAGAACAACGGATGCCTGTAAATCCACTATAGTCAGCAGAAAGTGTATTTAGGCCAGGACTGTACCTTGAATGTATCATATCAGAACTAGAGAAAGAATTGAGAGAAACTAAGGGAAGCTGAAACAAACTCACGGCCAGGTTATTTTTCTCAAAAAACATGTTTTTGCAAGACAGCAATTATTTGACCATGTCAGCAGCAAATCTAATAATAGCATCTTTCTGTGAACTTGTAGAAAACTGTATAAAAACTGTAGGCTGAACTATGGAAAATCAGACAAACCTTGTACCTACATGCTTTGTCTCCTTGCTGCAAGTAATAAAGGGTGCCTTGCTTGAACCTAACGTGCATTGATCTTTGTGTTTTCCTTTACATCCGTATTGTAATGATCTGAAATGGCAGAGGCATGGATCTTAATTGATGAGAAAGATGGGCCTTTGTCCAGCACCTCAGTTAAGTATTGTAAAATCTGAGGAATATTTGGAACAAGTGGTTTAAGTCCTTGTGCCTGGTTCCAAGCACAGAATCTCTTCCATTTTTCTGCAGAAGATTTCCTGGTGTTGGGCCTCCTGGCTTCCAAAATGACATCCATAACAGCTCTAGAGAGAGGTGTGTTCTGAGTGGCTATATTACTTGCCATGCAGCCAGATTTAAGGTTCTGAGATGGCTGTGCAGGATCGGACTGTTTTGTTGAGACAGAAGATGAGGAATTTGAGGTAAAGTCCAGGCTGGGCCTTGAGAGAAGCTCTTTAGGATTGGGTACCAGTGCTGGCGTGGCCAGTCTGGGGCAATCAGAATCATTTTTGGCTTCTCTTGTCTGACTTTTATGAGTGCCTTGGGAAGGAGAGGCAGTGGTGGAAAGGCATAAACTCTTAGGGTTTTCCAGCTGAATGACAGAGCATCCACTTTCCATGCTTGTGAGTGATAAGTCCTTGTGCAGAATCTCTGTAGTTGGCAGTTGTGAGGGGAGGCAAAAAGATCTATGCCTGGGCATCCCCATTTCCTTGTTATCAAGCTGAAGACCTGTGGATCTAGTTTCCACTCGTGAGGGTCCATGAGGTTTCTGCTTAGTTCGTCTGCCAGAGAATTTTTCTTTCCTTGCAGGAATTGTGCCTGTAGATGTACTTGATAGGTCAGTGCTGTGTTCCACAAAGTCATGGCTTGCCTGCAGAGGGGGTAGGAATGTACGCCCCCTTGCTTGTTTATGTACCACATAACTGTTGTATCGTCAGTCTTTAGTAATAGTTGTCCTGGATGTAGTAGATCCTTGAAGGCTGTCAAGGCATTCTGTACAGCTAGCATCTCTTTTTGATTGATATGAAGATGCATTTGGTCCGTGGGCCGCGTGCCCTGAATACATTTTCCTGCCATGTGTGCCCCCCCAAGGCATAATCCGATGCATCTGTTGTTAGTGTCTGCCTGACTGTGGGTAAAGTGAAAGGCTGTCCCTTGTTGTGGTGACAGGCCAGTGCCCACCATTGAAACTCCTGTTGCAGGCAGGGAATAAGAGTTATTATTGTTTCCAGGCTGTGGCAATGTTGAATCCAAACACTTTTTAGATACCATTGTAGCTTCCTCATATGCAGTCTTGTATATGGAATTAGTAGGATGCAGGATGCCACAAAGCCCAAAGCCTGCAGAATTTTTCTTGCAGGTAGCTGAGTCTTTGTTGCCATCATTTGAAAGTAATGAGTCAGTTGCCTTTGCTTGTCTGGTGTGAGATAAGTCATCTGGGCAGTTATATTTAAGCTTGCACCCAGGAATATTATCTCTTGTGAGGGCACTAGTTTTGATTTCTTTTCGTTTACTGTGTACCCTAGGCAAATTAGTAATCTTTTTACAAACGCCAGATGCTTTCGTAGAATGTCCTTGCTCTCTGCTTGAATAAGGCAGTCGTCCAAGTAGGGATATATTTGAATTCCTTTTTGTCTGCAAAATGCAATTACTGGTGCCAGGCATTTTGTGAAGACCCTGGGTGCAGCAGATAAGCCAAAGGGCAGTGCAGAGAATTGGTAATGCATCGAGCCAGCTATGAATCTGAGGTACCTTCTGCAAGATTGTCTGATTGGGACATGCAGGTATGCCTCTTTGAGGTCCAAAGTAACTAGCCAAGCCTTCTTGCCCAGCATGGGTGGAAGTTGCTGCAGTGTCAACATTTTGAATTTTGGAACATCCAGGAAAGTGTTTAGAATAGACAGGTCCAGTATTGGTCTCCAGGCTTTGTCCTTTCTAGGTACCAAGAAAAGTCTTGAGTAAAATCCTTGCCCCTGTTCTTGCTGTGGTACTTTTTGGATAGCCCTCATGTCCATGAGAGCAGAAATTTGTTTTTGTGCCTCTGCCCATTGATTTTGTGGCAGGTCTGGCATACCTTTGGACCTTGGTAGGGTGTGAAAGTGGAACCTGTAACCCTGAGAAACAATATTCAGTACCCATTTGTCCTGGGTGATCATGTGCCAATTTTGTGAGAAAAGTGCTAGTTTTCCCCCTAAGGGTGCTGCCAAAAGGTAAGTGCTTGGCATTTGTAGAGGAAAGTCATTGGGACGGTTTCCTACAAGGTTGTGATTTGTCTTCTCCGCCTTTGGAGGCTGAAGCACCCCATTGTTTAGGTCTGTATGAGCCTTGGGGCTGAGATCTGCCTCTTGGGAGTCTGTATCTGCCTCTTTGTGGCCTGTCTGACACTGGAAAGGACCAATTTTTAGAAGGGCAGTTCCTGCTAAATCTAGGTGGCTGAACCTGTAAGAAATCCTTTACTGTCTGCATTGACTTTGCTTTATCCTCCATTTTCTTTAACACCTCTTTTGCCTTAACACCAAACAAAGTATCATGCTGTAATGGAGCATCCAATAATTTTGCTTTAACATGATCAGGTAAACTTTTAACCAAGCATGCCTTCGAATAACAGAACCTGTAACTGCGGCTCTGCAAGATGCCTCTAATGAATCAAACCACATTGCAAAGTATGCTTTCCCACTTATTCAGCTGCATGCAATAAATCCTGCATTTCCTTGTTCTCAGGACATTCAGAGCTTGTAAGCATTTTCAGTTTTAGCAAAGACATTAGGTATTGTTGATATTTAAGCATATGAAACTGGCAGTTTAAAGCCCTTAGAGCTAAAGCAGCAGAGGTGTAAACTTTTTTCCCCCATCTGTCCAGTGCTCTAGAATCCCTATCAGAGGGAACAGGGTTTTTTGCAGTGGAAGTCTTGACCCCTTTGGGACCCTCAGAAATAGTTTCTGGATCAGCAGCAGGGTTTTTATAAATAAATTTATGAGAATCTGGTACCCTGTAGTACCTATCTGGCTTAACTGGTGCAGGGGGGTAAAGAATCAGGAGTCAAAACTGGATTCAGAGAAAACATCATCAACAATATCTAGTACAGGGGGGATAGCAAGAGGCCTGTGCTGAGGCAATAAAAGAAAGTCTCTGAGCCTTTTCTTGGATACTGAATAAGCCTGGCTCTCCCAATGGAAATGTTCCTTCATGGTGTGCAGGGTTTCTCCAAAAGAGTAGTCCTCAGGAGGAGAGCCTGAAGGGATAGATTCTTCAGCATCAGAGTCCTCATAGGGAAGAAGACAATATCTCTGTTCTGAAGAGGAATCAGAAGAAATAGAGATCTGATCAGAGGAGTCATAGTCAGTGTCTTGCCTAGGCCTTTTATCAGGAGGGGGATGGGAGCCCCTGATCAAAGTAATTAGGTCCTCGGCCATTTTGAGCATCTGTTTCTTTGGCATGGAAGACTGTCCAGGAGAATGCTGTACTTGTTTCTTTGTCTTTAAAGCTGTTTTAGACTTTGCCTTGGCTGCTGAAGAGGTCTTGATAGTAAGCTGTGTAGGTCTGAAAACACCCTCAGAAGCCGATGCCTGCTCAGTGGCTCCGGACCCATCTCAGGGAATTGTTTCCATAGGCCCAATACCTTGAGTTTCCAGAGGCCTAGCTGTCTCCACGTGGGAGTCGGAGGCAGCCTGTGGCTATGAGGTAGCGGGTGACAGGGGCTGCGAAATTGCCTCATTGAAAACCAACGACAGGCCTAGAATAGGCTTCGTCGGTTTTGGACCTCGGATGCCTGTCTTTTTCTTTGTCCTTGTGCTTTTTATGGACTCCGGTCAGCGGTTGTTCCGACGCCATTATATAGTTAAACCTTCGGCCAAAGTAATGAAAAGCAAAATCGAACCGAAGCTTAATAGTGCGTTGGTTGAATCGAGCACAAAACCGACAACTAGCAACGTCGTGGTCAGGGCCTAGGCAAGGAATACAGTAAGAATGAAAATCCTTATGAGGTATTTGCTTCCCACAAGAAATACAATTGTTAACTTTTACTGACATCGGACTGGAGAAAGAAAAAGTTTCCCCAACGGGGTACTTAGCTTTATTGAAGACTTTGGATCTGAAATTCAAATTCAAAAATCTCAGGAGTCAGCCGACCGGCACTTGCGAACTGCTTTTGCTTCGGGCACCGCGCAGCAAGAAAGACTGAAGAAAATGGCGTTGGCTGCATTTTATATACCTCTGGCGCTCTGACGTCAGGGAAGAGGTGATAGCAACCGACGCCGGACCAGGACTTTGGAATTCAGGCTGACTGCGGGTAGCCTGCCAGCAGGATAACCCAAGTGTAATGACTGCAACAGTGAAACACGATGAACATCTAGTAGATCTAAGGGAAAAACTGAAGAGCAGACTTTGGAACCGCTCAGAAGCTTACAAACAGTCCTAGATACAAGAAAGTCTGTATCTGGACTAGACTAGTTACAGGAAAGGCAGGAAACAAGTGCAAATGCAGGCTTTGAAAACCAGAAAGTTGACAGAAATGGAAAAACTGCCAAAATGGCCAATAAACTACAATTTCTGGGCCAGAAACCACTCCTCTTGTGGTAGATAGGCTATCTAGTGCTTACCACTCCCACTGATAAGCTAGAAGGCTTCCCTCCAATACAGTAAGGCTTTGGGGGCTCAGAAGCTTGCATACAGTTATAAATCTGATGCTGTTCTTTTCATTCTTCCTCACTTATGGGACAGAGTCCCCAACTATGTTCACCTTGGGTGGCCATCATGGAAGGATATTCTTGGAGTACTGCCAATCCAATGGTGGCTCTATTTCTAGATATGATGTCCAATTTGTAACATAAAACCAAGGTATGAGCCTTGGACCATGTAACTGCCAAACAAATGTCATCAATAGATGTTTTGATCAAAAAGCCGATGATGCAGCCATAGATCTAGTGAGCTCGGGGAGGTTTTGGCCATGTCATACCCTTCTGAGATACAGTCCATAATCCATTAGCTAGGGTGACTTTAGAAACTGACTGGGCTAAGCGATTTGGAGAGAAATATACAAAAAGCTGGTCCAACTTTCTAAACTGTTTTGTCCTGTGGAGGTAAAAATGTAATTGTCTGTGCATGTCAAACAGGTGTAGCATGTACTCTCCTTTATTTGTAAAATTTGGAAAGAAAACTGGCAAGTGAATGGATTGGTTAATGTTATTTTCAGAAGCTACTTTAGGTAAAAAAAAAAAGAAGCGTTAGTCCGCAGAGAAACTTTGGGGAAAACAATGCAAGTTTTTTTGCCAAAAGAGCCCGGAGTTCAGAAATTCTTTTAGTTGAAGTAATAGCTACCAAGAAAGCTGCCTTCAATATCAGACATTTTAGGTAAGACTTGTCTGAAAATTCAAAGGGCTTTTGTGTTAAGCCTTCAAGTAATATCATAAAAGCTTTACATAATCTAGAGAAAGCTAAGGAAAAAGACTTATCCCATGTATAGAAATTTGAAATTGAATAGTGGAATGGGTTTGAATAGACTTGGGATGAGTTTCCCATGTAATCTGTAGAAGAACTGGATACAGTGTGATATCCATTTGGAAATTAGCTTCCCCTCTGCCCCTGGGGCAAAGCTGACAAGTAGTTGGTCTGATTTCCTGAAGGGTTTAGTATGGTCCAGATAGTATCTGAGCTGTCTGTGCACATCTAGTGAGTACAGAATTGTTTCCCCCTTGTTTTGAGGATTAGGAAAGAAGGTGGGTAGATGTATGGCCTGGTTGAAAGTTACATTAGATACCACCTTGGACATAAATGAGGGATTGGTCCTCAGGGAGACCTTGTCTGCATGGAAGATGATGAAGGGCTCAATGTCCATCAGTGCCTGAAGTTCTGAATCCCTTCTGGCTGAGGTGGTAGCTAGGAGAAAAACAGTCTTCCAGGAGCAGTATCTTGGTTTTGCTGAACAGCAGGTTTGAAGGGTGATGAAGTTAGTTTTTCCAAAACATAATTCAGGTCCCAGGCTGGAGTGGGTGGCCTTCTGGGAGGTCTGATATTAGAAGCCCCTCTGAGGAACTGTTTAATCAAAGGATGGGAGAACAGGGGCTGTTCTGTATCAAAATTAGCTGAAATGGCTGAGGTGTGGATTTTAATAGAGGAGAAGGAGAGGCCACTATTAAGTAGCTCCGCTAGGTAGTCCAGGATAAGATGGATGGAAGGTTGTAAGGTATTGTCCCCTCTGGACTGGCTCCAGGAGCAGAATCTTTTCCATTTTCCTGCATAAGATTTTCTGGTGCTGGGCCTTCTGGCCTCTATGATAATGTCTAGGACCTGTTTTCTTAACAGTGGCCCCTTGTTTGCCTTTAGAGTATTAGCCATGCTGATAGTTTGAGAGACTGCAAGTCTAGGTGCAGCATTTCTCCCCACCGGAGTTAAGAGGTCTGAGATCAGGGGAAGCTGCCTGGGAGGCTGTAATGTCAGGCTGCGCAGTAAGAGGTACCAGTGTTGTCTGGGCTAATCTGGAGCAATGAAGATGGTCTTTGGTCTCTCCTCCCTTATTTTGATCAGTACCTTGGGAATAAGAGACAGAGAAAAGAATGCGTACACAAAGAGGGTGTTCTAGGGGAAGGTCAAGGCATCCACCTTCCATGCTAGGTGGTGATACTTCCTAGTACAGAATTTTTTCAGCTGATGGTTGAAATGTGAAGCAAAGAAATCCACCTCCGGAGTCCCCCATGCCAGACTGATTTGTAAAAAGATTTTTTTTGCGGAGTTGCCATTCGTGGGGGTCTAGTAAGTTTCTGCTTAAGTGGTCTGCCAGGGTGTTGTTGATCCCTGGTAGGTATTGGGCTATCAGGTGTAGTCCCATGGAAGAGGCTGTCAGCCAGAAGTTTATGGCTAGCCTGCACAGAGGGTAAGATTGGGTCCCTCCCTGTTTGTTGATGTACCACATTACTGTGGTGTTGTCTGTTTTGATAAGGAGAACCTCTGGCTTGAGATGGGGTTTGAAGGATGTCAGAGCCTTTTGTACAGTCATCATTTCCTTCTGGTTGATGTGTAAGGAAAGGTGATGGGCATCTCAAAGACCTTGGGTGCACCTGCCTTCTAGGTGAGCGCCCCAAGCTATGTCTGAGGCGTCGGTGGTAATGGTCTGCCCGGTTGGGCAGAGGGTGAGGGAAAGATCCTTGTTCTAGGCACAGGCCCCTGCCCACCAGAGAAACTGAGCCCTTATACAGGAGATCAGAGATAGAGAGGTCTCTAGAGGTTGCGGGTGCTGACACCAAAGGTTCTTTAAGTATCACTGAAGTTTTCTAATGTGAAACCTGGCCAGAGGAATTAGAAGGATGCAAGATGCCATGTACCCCAAGGCTTGAAGTAACTTCCTTGCAGCGAGGTGACTTCTGGAAGCCAGCTGGGCAAAATAGAGAGGCAGGAAGCTCTGCATTTCCGGGGATAGGAAGGCCACTTGGGGTGCTGTGTCCAGCAGTGCTCCCAAAAAAATGATCTTCCTGGAGGGTGTTTGCCTTGATTTCTTCTCATTGATGGTGTACCCTAAGGAGGTTAGGAGGGTTTTGACAAACAGGAGAACCTTGAGGAGCATTTACTTGCAATCTGCCTGAATGAAGCAGTCATCCAGATAAGGGTAAATTTGTATACTTTTCTGTCTGCAAAATGCTATGGCCGTGGCTAAGCATTTGGTGAATACCCTGGGAGCAGTAGATAAGCCAAAGGGTAGCGTAGAGAACTGAAATTAGTCTGAGCCTGCTCTTAAAGGACTCTCTTATGGGGATGTGGAGGTAGGCAACTTTTAGATCTAGGGTAACTAACCAGGCATTTTTTGTCAGCATAGGCAGCAGCTGCTGCAAAGTTAGCATTTTGAATTTGGGGACCACCAGGAAGGTGTTCAGAATGAATAAAACAGGGTGCCAAATGCCCTCTTTTCTAGGAAGAAAGAGCAGCCTGGAATAAAAGCCTTTGCCTATTTGATCTGAGGGGACAGGTTCTACTGCCCCTTGGGAGACTTTGGACTTATTTCAATGCCTCTGCTCACTGATTTGGAGGTAAGTGTGGGTACCCTCATGGAATTGGGAGTTTGTTGGAGGAGAATTTGTATCCCTGAAAAATTATCTTTAAGACCCATTGGTCCTTTTTTTACAAAAAGCCAAGTTTCTTTGCAGAGGGAGAGCCTGCCTCCTAGTTTTTGGTGAGTGAAAAGAGGGCAGAGGGGGGAGAGGGTGTCATTGAGAGTTTTTGCCATAGAGGGATGGCTTAGAACTCCCTGCCTTTGGAGTGGAAGAGGTCCACTCTTTGGTTCTCTGCTGTCCTTGGGATAGCAGTCTAGGTGGTCTGTCCTTGTGGGGCTTACATTGCCCCTGTCTGCTAGGTGCAGGAAAGGACCAGTGTTTTGAGGGAAAATTCCTGCTGAACCTAGGAGGTTGTACCTGAAGGAAATATTTTACTGTTTGCATATATTTTGCTTTGTCTTCCATCTGTTTAAGCATCTGTTCTGCTTTTACTCCATACAAGCGGTCCTTATGCAAGGGTGCATCAAGTAATTTAGATATGACATGATCAGGGAGAGGTTGTCCCTTCAAACATGCATGCCTCCTAATGACAGACCCTGACACTGCTGCCCTGCTTGAGACTTCTAGGGCATCATACCCGCAGTGTAATAAGTGTTTAGCCACTTGACAAGTAGAGTGTAGTAAATCTGCTAACTCTTTCGAATTGGCACAGTCAGGAAAGGTTGAAATCTTTTGTTTTAATAGTTCCAAAGTGTGTTGTTGATATTTTAATATGTGGAACTGACAGTTGAGTGCTCTGATAGCTAAGGTTGCAGAGGTGTATATTTTTTTACCCCATCTGTCGAGAGCTCTGGAGTCCTTATCAGAGGGAATAGGATTCTTTGCAGAACTAGCCTTAGCTCCTTTTGGTCCTGTGTAATGACCTCCGGGTCTGCAGCAGGATTTCTGTATAGGTATTTGTGAGAATCCGGTACTCTGTAATACCTGTCAGGTTTTCTGGGAGCAGGTGGGAGGGCGTCAGGAGTTAAGCTGGATTCATGGAAGACATCATCAACCACCTCTAAGACTGGATGGATGGTCAAGGGTCTGTGCAGGGGTAGGTCTATAAACTCTCTTGGTCTTTTCTTAGACTGAGGGAAGTCCTGGAATTCCCAGTGGAAATGTTCCCTGAGGGTGTGAAGGGTTTCCCCAAAGGAAAGATCTTCTGGTGGGGAGGTAGAAGGAATAGATTCCTCTGCTTTTGAATCCTCAAAATCAGTCAGAGGTTGTTGTTCCTCTTCAGAATCTGAATAATCAGACTCCTCAGAATCCTGTTCTGTCAGTATTTCAGGAGAAAGGTGTATTTTCCTTTTCCCAGTCTTTTTCTGGGCCGAACTTTTGTTGTTCTGAACTCAATAGCCACAGTGACCACAGACGCTTCTAATCTGGGGTGGGAGTGGATCATTTCTTGTGAAGAACTGTCCAAGGCATGTGGTCCCCCAAGTTTGCATATCAATGTCCTAGAAGTGAGAGCAGTCCTTTGCATTGCAGGCATTTCAAGATGCTCTTCCCTTGGGGACTGTTGCAGTTCAGACTGACAACATGTCTGTAAGTCTGATATATCAATAAATAAAAAGGAACCCAATCTTACCCCCTTTGCAGAGAGTTCATTGAGGGTTTGGGAATGGGCGATCTCATCAGACCGCTTTCTTATTGCAACGCATGTCCCACGGAAAACCAACATACTTGCAGACAAACTAAGCAGATCCATTCTGATGCCTTACAAGTGATCAGTCGGTAGTGAATATGATTTTCCAGTATTTGGACCATCCTTGCTGTGACCTGTTTGCCACTCCTCTCAACAACAAGTGCTTCGCTCTGATCCCCCCTCAGGGGTAGTCATCAAGAGATGCTCTTCTTCACACTTGGCCCTCAGATTTCCTTTATGCTTATCCTCCTCTTCCCCGATTCCATAATTTTTGCAGAAAGCAAGCAGGCTGCGAGCTGAGTAATCCTCATTGTCCCCTTCTGGCCGCGGCAAGTGTGGATGTTCTTCATGTTTCACTCTTGTAGTCATCACCTGTGGGTTATCCCTGCTGTGGTAGCCCTCGGCCGGCCCAAATACCAGAGTCAGTGTTTTTCTGCATCGGCTGCTGTCGCTTGCTGCCAGACGTCAGGTCAGCAGTGCTATAAAGGAAGGCAGCAGACACCATTACATCAGTCTTTCTTGCAGTGTAACCCATAGCAGAAGCGGTTTGCAAGTGTGCCGGTCAGTCGCTACCAGAGTTTGAATTACAGCTGAAAACATCTAAAGATAAGTACACCATTGGGATCCTTTTTTCTTGCACTAACAGATGTCTGAAAAAGTTAACAGTTGTCTCGCCTATGGAAAGCAAATACCACACTGAGACTTCCATTCATACTGTGTCACTTGTTTAGGCCCAGACCATGACGTCCCCTGTTGCCGGTTCTGTGCCCTCTTTAACATGAGAACCATTTGTCATAGAGCTCTTATTGTAGCCAGGTATTTTCGTCTTCCGTCTTCGCATTCTGAAATGGCATCCTTCAGCCAACAATCCTTAGAGATTTCGAAAAACATAAGGATAAATATAGACACAGACCACACAAGGCTAAGGCTTCCGACGACTCTACCGCTAAGCAGGTCGTCAGTTCCCCGGAATTCAGCGAGGCACCTTCACAGCCCCTGATGCCCGGTTCGATACCTTTGCAGGCCTCTACCGAGACCCTTTCACAGTCTGATATGTTGCAGAAATCCGCTTCATCTTCTGAGCCTTTGGTTATCTCTACCTTGGTCAGGTCCAGAGCTGCGACGTGGGCACCAGCTTCTGAGGAGGTTTTTTTCACACCACCGAATTTAGACAAAAACAGATGTCTTCTCCACCGACTACCGTTTCTCTCCGGCCGATGGAAAGTCACATAGTCACATCTAGGCATGTCTCCTTATGGCTATGCCTGAACTGGCTGCTTATGAGATACCTTCAGCTGTGTGAGATTAACCTCATTGAAGCGTCTGATATGGATAGAAGAGTGGCCAGATGACAGGCTGTTCTTTTGAAATCCTCAGCACACATGGACTGCAAGAGAGTATTTGAAAGTTCCTTAGTCAAAACTATCTGAAGTCTAGTAAAATGCACCAGGTAGTTAAGTGACCTCAGTGCGAAGGTAGCTGAGGCAAATACTTGCCTTCCAAATCTGTATGACGCTCTATACGCTCTGTTAGGTGGACAGACAGCTCTGTTCTGCTAGCTCTTTCATAGTGGCTGCTGCCACCACCACAGCATCAACTGGGACTCCTTTGCTCCAGTGGGGTCTGCCTGCAAGTGGTGCCAAAACTTTGTCAGAGCACTTGAGAATGGGCTTGACAGTATCCGGCTCCTTCGATGTCCAGCAGAAAACCAAGTCAATTAGTTCATCCACTGGAGGAGTGACCCAAGAAGTAGATGGGCAAGAACCAAAAGCCTCCAAGAGCAATGATTCTTCAGGAGAAGGAGTTTGGGATGACCAACCACCTTTCTGCTTAAAAATCTCAAGAACATCTGCAAAGGAGATGTCATTCGGCAATGATCTGGGGGATCTTCTCCACCATAAATGGTGTCTTCCGTGAGAGACTCCAAGGGGGGAAATCTGTGTCTCTCCATTTACTTGTTCTCTTATGGGGGGACCTCTTCTATGGGATGTTCTGGAAAGGTATCAGAAGAGAGGGAAAGTTACTCTACTGGATCTGTCTGGAGGCCCGTTGGAACTGGCTGTCCCTGTGGAATAGGCTTGATTGACTGAGAGCTCGGAGCCAATGGATGTAATGTGGTAGGATCTGAAATAAGAGAGGATGGTACTCTGGAGAGAAAAAGCCCTTTCTACCTCTTTGAAGGCTCATAAGAAACCCCGACCCACCCTCTTCAGAGGAAAAGCTTCCAAAGAAAGTAGATCACGGCCACCCCCATATCTGAGCCACGAGGGGAGAATCAGACCTGAAATGTCTAGGGCAGAGGCTCAATGAGGAAGGGATGGATCAGACAATGCCTGAGCTGAACCCACCCTCTCGGACTCGACACCAACACTTTGGCTCCAAAACGCATTCTGATCCGAGGGTATCAGACCAGAACCTGTCAGGGAAACAGTCAGACTGGAGGAGGAAACCTTCCTCAGATCAGATTGTCTAACCTTTCAAGAATTTCAGATCCTGAGGCTCCAAAACCATGGGTCAGATTAGAGAACAATACAGAATGGACTCAGAGAGTACACTCATGGATCTAATAGGGAACAAAGCTGGCAAGACCCCCATCTGGATCTGAGCCCTGAAACACTTTTTCATCATCCTATCCACATCTGCCTCTGAAATAAACGTCTGGAGGACCTAGAAGACGCTGGGGAAGGGGGCCTGAAATGTTTTTTAGGAGTCTGAAACAATTGTGCAGGCAAGGAGGGCAAAACGACTTTACTGTATACTCAGGAGTTCTGCTCCTAGGAGATGTACTTGGCTTCAGATCCAAAGAATTAGGATCCAGCAAGGAAGTAATTGGAGAAGGAGAGATAACTATTGGAACCAAAACCTTCGGATCTGATGGTAGGCTAAGAGATCTCAGATCAGAAGATGCCAGATCCAAAACCTTTCTGACTTTTTCCTTAGGATCCAATTAAGACTGGGGAGATTTCGGCAGAGACCTTTTCTTGAGCTCTGAAGAAGCTACTTTGCTAGATTTTGAAGGGGTTTGAGCACTGGAAGATGAAGCAGTACATCATAATCCTTTCAAAATAAGCTTTTTACACCTGTCAGCCAAAGCTCTAGGGTTAAAAGTAGATTAGAATATGTACAGCCTGTATTTAGACAGTCTGGACCAAGGCAATAAACACACTCCTTGTGGGCATCTGAGTTTGGCATCTTATGCATACAAGAACCTCTAACCACTCTACCTTCAAAAAGTCTCTTTTCTTATATCTAGCATCACAGTGGGAATGCTCTTGCTCCCACCCTACATAACTAACTCGACCTAATTTCTTTCAGTATCACACCCTACTTTTATTTAGTTACTATGTTTGTTCTCTAATCTGTACTGCTATTCACATTTGTTCTATTACTAGCATGTTTCTTTCAATGTATTAACTGTTATTATTGCTATTCTGTATTTGATAAGTTGTATTTTTATTACTGCCTACATAGTATTAATATCTCTCTGTACCTACATTGTCACTGTCAAATGTTGAATGTACATTTTGTCTTGGAGCTTTTCTCCCCAGGACTCCATTGAAAACGGGTTCTTTTTGGCCCAATGGACTATCCTGGTAAACCAACTGCAATAAATAAATAAATAAATAAATAAAATAAATAAGAAGTGCATTTTTTAAAAATCCGTAGGCTTGTCAGACATTATGGTTATGGAAAAAAAAAAACTAGCAAATAAAAAAAGAATAACTATAAAGTTTTTTTTTTTTTTGTAAACACCAAAGAATAAAGCGAGGTAAAACTACCAACTATGGTATTTAAAGGAGACCCTTTAAAACTAGGTAAAGGAAAATAACAATGGTAAAAGTTCAGTAGAGAAAGGTTAACAGAAAGGGTCAAAAGTTCCTAACTTCAGCGACAGCTAAGAGGGACGTTGTAAAAAAAAAAAAAAATCTAATGTTTAAAGTAGAAGAGTGAGAGAAATTTCAGTACTAAATATCAGAAAAATTTGCTTACAAAAGCTCGAGACCAGAACCTGTCTAACCACAATGGCAACAAACAAGATCTGAGGTAATGGGGATGGTGCAGGGCATTATAAGTAGAAGGAGGAGCCTGAGAGTTGGATCCGAAGTCTGTAGTATGTGGCAGAGTTGGATCAGTAACCCATAAGTGAAGGACATCAGATCTCACATTTATGGAAAATGCATCTGGCCACAGGAAGATTAAGTGCACTTTTGGGCTGTTTTCAAACCATGGGCCCCCCTGCACATATTTTTAAGACCACTCATACATGCATGTGTTCTTTCACTTTCCTGACTGTATTAAATTATATTCCTTGTTTAATACAATATCACTTGTTAAATTGCTTGCAATTTGTAGTTTTGAACACTTTTCCAGGAAGCAATGAAACAAAGTACAGTTGTGCAATCAAACTTACCACAGCAGTAGATGTTTGAATGAACACTGCTTCAGTAGGATTAGCTACATGAGTTATATCCTGCCAAGGATATAACAGCTGGCCAGCTTCAAAAGCTTCAGTGTACCTTCCACATGCCCAAACCGCCAGGCAACTCAAGCTGAGCTGACTAAAAGACAAGTGCGGCAGCCAGCATTTCAGAACGTTCATGCCAACAAAGAAAGGGAGGCTGAGCACTGAAAGGCCACTGCTAGGAAGAACAAAAAATAAATAACCACATGCTGGCATAAACAACACAGCAAAACACAAGGAGGATGGACGGGAAACAAAAACCAAGGGGGATGGAGGGAGCAGTCACTGCAGCAGTGATCATTCAGATATCACTGCTATGTGTAAGATTACTTGAACAACTGTACTATTTTCATTATATTGATCACTGCGAGAGTAAACCTGGCTATATGGGTAGATTACTCTAGCTTACTACATTTTGGAGGTGGAAGGAGAAGAGTCCAGGAGTCCCTAGAGAATGGTCCTAGTAATGTCTGAACTAGAGACTTAGAGAAGGAATCAAGCTTATTGCACTTTGTAAAAGTATTTACAGTAGACCAAGTTGTAGCTTCCAGAATACTTCTGGAATCTGATCCTTTCCAAAAAACATAGAAAAGCCAAGGTCCTGGTAAAATGGGCCTTCACCCTGCCAGGAATAGTTTTGTTGTGGCGAGTATAACAAAAGTTAAGAGGCTTACACAACCATTGGAAATAGTTTGTTTTGACATATGCTGTCTCTTCTATTTACCTTCACAAAAAATGAACAATTGATCCAAAGATCTGAAAGATTTAATGTTGTCAAGACAGTAGTGGCATTGTCTGTGGATATCCAAGTTATGGCGTATCCGTTATCCTCCAGTTTTGGGTTCAGGGAAGAAAACAAGGAGATGGATGTTTAACTTAAAGTAAACTCAGATACCCACTGTCAGCATTAAAGAAGGATTATTTCTCAAAAAAAAAAAAATTCCCTATGGAAAATGAGATAAGGCTGACTTACAAGAGCTTGTAACTCAGATACCATTCTTGCAGAGGTCACAGCAAAACTGTTTCATATGTTACAAACCTCAAGTCAGCCAAGTTATATGGTTCAAATGCAAGTTAAGTTTCTCTTAACACAAAATTAAGGATCCCAAGGAGGGGCCACTCTTTTTTGAAGCCTCATACAAAATACCTTTCAAAAACATTTTGACAAGAGAATGCAGTGAAAGTGGGGGATCCTTGGGCATACATGCTGAGATGGCTGAGAATTGAACCTTGAAGGACTACGAAAGGCCATAGGATAGTAACTCACAAATGTTGCAAAGCCACAGAACTAGTCCTGAATGGGTGTGAGTTATGTTCTTAGCACCAACTAGAAAACCTTTTCCATTTGCCAATATATAGTTTTCTAGTAGCAACCTTTCATGCTTCCATTAGTACCTGCTGCACATCCTCAGTAATCAGGTGCCTCAAAGGAATTAGGACCATATCATCCAGGCAGTCAGTTGAAGTTGATTGGTGGTGAGGTGTATCAAACACCCCTGTTCTTGTGTAAGTAAATTCAGTCTGTTTGGAAGCTTATGGTAATTGTACCTGGCCATTTCCAAAAGAAGGGAGTACCATGCTTACTTGGGCAAGAAGGGAGTCACCACAATGATCTTCAAGGATTCCTTTTGAATCTACAGAAGCATCCTAAATATTAGTGGAAAGGCTAGAATTGCATACAGGAACATTCCTGTCCAAAGAAAAGAAAGTGCATCTGTTTCCCAGGCCTTCCAGCACAGAGTCCTGAAGCTAAATCTAGCCAGCTGATTGTTCAGAGAGGAGGCAAAGGGGGGTCTATTTGAGGAACTCCCCACAAGAGGGGATCAAATCTTACAAAAACCCTGATCTAGTTTCCATTCACGAAAGTTCTGCCCTTGTCCTGCTCAGCTTGTCTGCTACACAGTTTTGCTCTGATGGAATGTAAGATGCCTACAGAGTGATATTGTGCCGTTGCTGTGAAGCTATATACCAAGCTAGCATGCCTAGTCCCTATGGGGGTACGATCATCCCATTTGCTTGTTGCTATACCAAATGATAATTGTATTATCTGTAATGACTAGAAGAGGTCCTAGGCACCAAAGATGATTCACAGAATTGAGTGCCTTGATCAGTGCAAGCACCTCTTTTACATTTATGTACTTGTGTCGGTCCTTGGTTTCCCACACACCAAGTTTCTTAAATAGTCAATCTGACTCATTCTACTGTCTTTGGTTTGGGGAATTTCTAGAATTTTTCTTGGTAGCCCCTTGTCATTGCTTCTTAAAACATCTGTTTACCTGAATTTTTTTGCTGAGACTGTATTTTGTTTCTTACCAAAATTGGAGGAGACAAATTTGGAAAAGGAGGGCTGAAAATCATCTTATCAGCTTAACCCTTTCATCACAATTTTTGATCATCTCTGCGGCAGAGGAGCCAAAAATTAAATCTCTATCCAAAGGAGAATTTAAAATCTAATTTTTATCAGCACCTGGGAGGATTTGAGAACACAGCCATGCAAACCTCCTCAAAACAGTACCAGTAGCCATAGCCCTTGAAGCATCAACAGTCATACAGACACTATATACAATGTGCAGTAACTTGAATAATAGAAGACATTAAATTATTTAAAGCAGATTTTTCCTCAAGGAGAAACTACAGAAAAAAAAAAATTCATACTTTCACAATTAGTCAGGACAAATCTTAGGATATGAGCCTGATAATTAAAAATTCTGAAAACCAAAGTTGCAGAAATATAGACTTCTTTTCCCCATACTTAATCTTCATATCCTTGTCAGAAACAGTAGGACTGTAATTAACTGTTTAGCAGCAAAAGGATTAAGTAAAGGTATAGCTGCTGGATCAGGTTTGTGAAGAGTGTAAAAAAAAAAAAAAACCTGAGGAACGTTACACATCATTTTGAGTTTTTAGGGAAAATTGCAGGTGGTAACACGCACATATCCTTCAAAGCTGACAGAAATGGAGAAATGGGTGCAGGTTCTGGAAACTCCTTCTGTAACAGCTCATAATATTTTCTTAGGGATTGAGAAACTCCGGTGTTTTCCCATTTAAAACACTGGCACATTCTAGAAATAGTCTCAGAGAAAAAGACCCCACTGGAAGAGTCATAAACTGAGCTATCCTCAGAGTCTGATAAGAAATCTAAGTAGAAAATCCATACCTATCCCTTCATCTTCCTGTCGAGATTCAGAATCTTGAATCTCTTCAGGACAGGCAGTATCCTTTTTTCTTTTACCAGAAACTACATTACAAGAAGGATGAATAGCCGGAATTTAATTCTGAGCTAGATCCAGTACACTATTCTTCTACTCCTACTATTTTAAGAGTAGATACATGTTTATTTTTTTTTTGTTTCTTTTTGACAGAAAAAAATGGGACCAACAGTGTTGATCATGACAGCAACAGCTTTGCCAGGGATTAGTACAATATTCTGAACAGGGAAGCCTTCCCTATTCAGTCTCCTAAGACCAACAAAAGTGACTCTCTTGCTCACTGAGGGAACACCAATAGCCATAGTGGTAGTGGCTGTAGGTGCTAGGCCATAAGCATCCAGGTTAAAAGAAGAGTGGAACAACTAATGGCCAGCACACAATTACCCACCTGTGGTTGGGGCAAATTGCTAGCCTGCTGTGATGGCAAAGGTGGTTTGCTTAACTTTTCTTTTTGTGGCTAGGAGGACAACCTTGGGACCAACACACTGTTCCGATGGTCAAGTTGAAAATGGTGCCCCTTTCCTGGGGAAAACAAATAGCAAATGCCAGTAAAAACAAAAAGTCTTTGGAAGTCACTTTTGTCACAGATGAACACAAGCACTTTAAAACCCTTTGCAGTCCCACAAAGTAAAAAAAAAAAAAACAATCTTCCACAGAAAAAAATAGTTTGGAGCTAAACAACTTTTAAACTGACAAGAAAAAAAAAGCACTCCTATTTATAAGTACAGTAAATTCGCATGACGGTCCACTAAAATACAAACTCCTTGTTTTAAAATAACTTTCCTGAAGAGGAAAGTATCAATAATTAGCAAAAATACTAAATGGAAATTTTTTACCCAAAGGGAACTTATCTACCCAGCAAAGGAATCAATCCTCAAAAGCCTCAGAAGAGTGCACTCTTCAGCGGCAGTAAAGCTCTGATAGGCTTGGTACCTAAACTTATCTTTTAGTCAGCTCAGCTCAAAGCTGCCTGACCGTTTGGGTGTATGGAAAGTGCCCTGAACCTTTGGAAGCTGACTGACTGTGACATCCTTGCCAGGATATAACCAATGTAGCCAAGCTACTGCAGCAGTGATCAATACGATGAACATCGTATGAACTAGTAAAGACAAAACTACCCATTTCAGAACATTTCAGCCATAAAGGTCACTCAATCTGCTGTCATTATAATCCACCAATATCCGTCAATATGTACAATCTATGCATACGTAAAAGTCATCTGAGTAATTCCACACTGAAGAGAACTGTAACCAATACTAACGAAAAGGTTGCTGCTGGCAAACAACTTTGCATTTCAGTGTTTCATCTACAAAAAGTGTCTGCTGCCCTTGAAGAATAAATTCTTTATATTAAATTTAAAAAAAAAAACGGTGTGCTGGAGATCTGTAATAGGGATTGACTGGCAAACTGACAACAGGTTCAGAGTTACAAGGCATCACATCAAAAGGAGGACATACTTAGAAATGCAGCACCCCAACCTGCCCTTATGCTGCACAACAATGTCAACAATTGATCTACCTAGTGTAGGAAGAGAACTCAGCCTTCTGCACCAAAAGCAAGCATGCTTGCTATTGCACCACTGACAGTGAAGTCAGCTTAATACTCATTGATCTACAAAAAGTAAAACAATATTAAATTAAAGGAGGCCTGGTAGTTGGTGTGGAAGCTTAAGGTACTTACTTACCTTAATTATTAAGATTCAGGCTTTGACCCTGAGCAAAGTCATTCAACTAGACAGTGCCTTTAACTGGGGTATTTTACACACACACACACACACACACACACACACACACACACACACACACACACACACACACACACACACACACACACACACACACACACACACAGACACACACACAGACACACACACAGACACACAGACACAGACACACACACACAGACACAGACACACACACACACAGACACACACACACACACACACACACACACACACACACAGACACACACACAGACACACACACAGACACACACACAGACACACACAGACACACAGACACACACACAGACACACACAGACACACACAGACACACACAGACACACACACACACACAGACACACACACACACACACAGACACACACAGACACACACAGACACACACACACTCTATGCTTCATTTGCTCTTGCTTGCATACTTCCCATTCCGACAGACCCTCAGACATTGCTAACGTGGGAGATTTAAATGAAAGATGGCAAAGATGAAGTTAGGATATTATTGTTGTCCTAATGCTCAGAAGTTCCATACAGGTCACAATGATGTGGCTTGCTTTTTTTTCCCTTATTGTTTTTTTTTAATTTACAGATTATTATTTTTTTTATAGAGAAACCTGACCCCCCACCCCCAGCCAACACTGGGCCTTGGCAGCTGCATAGGTCACCTTCTGCAGGATCCAGCTCTGCTTAGAACTATAACACAAAAAAGTCCACTAGACCATGTATTTAACTTGCTGAAAATGCAATAATTGCTCATACGCATGCCTGCCACATCCCTGTTACTCAAGACTACAAAAGGGGCATTTGCCAGTTGAAGTTCAAGTAGAAGGAATGAAGCTTAATTTGAAACTCCTGGTTAAGATGCCTATGGCATTCGGGGACTCACTCCCATTACGACTAATCTAGTTTCTTCACTGTCCATGCCTACTACCTGAATCCAATTCCAGACCGGCTGGAGGTGTAATCGTAATTTTTCTCTCTCTCTGTATAATGCAGCCATCACCTGAGTGATGAGGGAATAAGGGAAAGCCAAAACTATACAATCTAGGATTAAAAACAGAGAAGCTGAATAATCTGAGATTGCATCACCTTTGGGCACAGATGCAGCTATCAAGATAAAATTACAAATGCACTACAAATCTTGGAAGGAAGGAATGCTCTTGCTCAGCATTCCTCCTAGGCTGTGTTTCATGAAGACCATGGGGGAGGGGAAGTGCTGCAAATAAATGACCAAAACTCATATCAAACAACAGGTAATACTGCACTTGTTCCCAAGCCATTTCACCAGGATACCCTCCTCTTCCAGTACAAAAAATAGGAATCTCAAAGCAAGCAATTTAATTTCCAAGTAATTGTACTGCACTGCTGCACCATAAGAATTAAACGCATGTGTGTGCTTTATGCACAGCACAGTGAGTGAAACCAGTAAAAACAAACTATGCAAGCCATGCCAAATGTAAGTATTGGGGTGACATGCATGCTTGCAAATATCGTAAAGCTGCTTCTGCAGTACAAGAGCTGAGACACTGCACTCTGCAAAGGGCAATAGACAACGAGACTTCAAAAGGCTTGCCTCTTCAGTAAAAGCCTGACCGGTATAACAATGACTGTGTTATTCTCACTGATGACTGTAAACTTATATGCATAAAAGTTGAGCCTCGCTAAATAAAATTAGGTCCTACCAGTTAATCCATTGTTACAGTAGCCTAGTAGCATTTCTGTTATGTATGTAGAGTACGGCTTCCCTACATATGCTTAAGGTGAAATTGCTCGAGTGTTAGTGGCCAGCCCAGCCCCCCCCCAAAAAAGGAGAGAGACGAACGGCATAACTTTTTTCCGTTGTGAGGAAAATCGCAAGTGTAATTTCTAACTGTGTGCCAGCAATGATTCACTTCTTTAAGGAGACTTTTTGTTTCTTTGAGTTGGTATGACTGTAGAATTGGTATATATGAGTCCCGAGGTGTGGGTATGCAAAAAGCAAGAAAAAATTAGTTTTTCACCCATACGGATTTTGTGCATTTTTTCCCCCACTCTTTTGGAAAATCAACTTTCAGGAAGCTGGCATTTCATAGTAGAACTGCAGATTATTATTCACCTATATGGAAATGCAAAAGGGAAACATTTGCAGATGAAATCAGTAGCCCACTACAATTTTCACACTCAAATAAATGTTAGTTATTACAGATCTTTCACAGTGTCAAAAGGTATGGAAACACACAAGTCTCCTAGATAACTGTACGACAAAGTTGTGTCCACATACACCACACAGCTCATGTTCATAGATATAATTCTTCACAGAGTATGCTGGTAGTATTGTTCTACCAATGCAGATGGAGTATATACAAATACTGCAAACTTCTATAATACTGATATGTGAATGCAAATGTTGTCCTGCTCTTTAAACTGACATAAAATAAGTTAAATACTTTGGCTGTGGCAACACACACAGAAAATAGTATTCCTGCTTTCATGCAAATGTCCTTCAGCAATAAACAAAGCACACAAATAGTTAAATTCAATTTACATGTTGAGTTTTTCCAAGGTTGTCTGCTACAGCATCTGAACACTTAGCCATTTGTTTTATCTGTTTTGTGTCAAGTACAAGGTGGTGGATAGATAGACGGCAGTGAATACAGGGGGAAGAGAAGACAGTGTAAATGCACTTACATGACTTGATAGGTAAGAAAGGCAAGTTACATTGGTGGTGGTGTACAGTCCATTGAATTAAGCGGAAAAGCTATTACTGCCATTTGCAGAATGTTCAGTAATCAGCCACTGGCAGAAAATTATACAATCACCTTACTTCTGAAATAGAACTTACTCAATATACATTTGCAGCAGAAGGTAAAGATAGCATCATGGACATTTCATCAAATTTAAACATCTCAAGAAGACAGAGTAGAAAGTACACACCATCACAAAACAAATACATATTTACATACAAGTACACAAGTGAAAAACACCACAACAGCTACTTTTGGCAGACAGACATATT
Source organism: Protopterus annectens (assembly GCF_019279795.1). Taxonomy (NCBI): domain Eukaryota; kingdom Metazoa; phylum Chordata; order Ceratodontiformes; family Protopteridae; genus Protopterus; species Protopterus annectens. The sequence goes on from NC_056746.1 coordinate 405,832,144, forward strand.
GGAGAAAAACCATACAAACATATGCCCAAGCTCAATTGCTAATCAAAGGTCACAAATGGGAATATTGCATAGCTCAAGCTAATTTAAGTGATTTTGGTCAACAAAAAAGCCCAGAACAATTAAATATTAATGAAGATACTGTGGCAACCAATTACAGGCTATTCTTACAATGTTAATGAGAATTAAATGGAAAAGCTCATAAAGGAATACTGTTTTATAATGAAGAAATCTAGGATGTCCAAGGTGCTAAAGTGAGGAAAAGACTTTTATTAGGACATTTGAGAAAGTAAGAATGAAAAAGGTAAGACAAAGAATCAAGGCATAACAGAAACCTGGTAAGATGCAGATGACACAGAAGAAAAAAATGGCAGCTTTGCTAAGCTTCTGCATATGGGGATCCATCTCATCCTAACAACTGACAGGAAACACAAAAGAAGTAATCAAAACAAACTCACTTGAGATAGGTACTGAACACCCTGAGAACCATGCAAGTACACAAACCACACGGTACAAGTAAAATGCACCATGGAGTTCAGGAAAGAACTCAGACGTCCTAAGCAAGCCACTGGTAGATTTCAATATAACACTGAAACATTACTGCAGACTTTCAGATTGCAGGATGGTAACCTGCACTGTCCAGCAAAAAGATAGTGCCCTAGAATGTTGTGTCTTTCAGCTTATCCCAGTTAGGGGTCGCCACACCGGAACTCCGGTCCGCTAATGTCTGGTAGTGGATATTTACGTGCCGAGTTACCAGCCCTGACGCACAGCCTTCAACGAAGGCATGCCCATTCACGTATGCCTCCACACAGAAGATGCTCTAGCTGAGAATCAAACAGGACAATGTCTTGCTGTGGTAGTGCCCTAGAATAACTTAGAAAATTGCAGCGGAGTCCATCTCCTATCCATCTGGGGCATATCACTGCTTATATTATTACTTATGTTTCTTAGCCAGGGAAGTCCTACTGACAAGATACCATAAAAGCTCCAATACAAAGCTACATTTAGAACGTTTATATTCAAAGTAATAATAAAACAACAAAAAAAGACAATAACACACATTACAAAAGATATAGACAAGTACAGTCAACATTTTGTAAGGCACAGTGTAAATATGAGCTATGGAATCCATGAAGGTCCAGAATTCAATAAATGAGGTACACACTGTGTGTTTGTGTGGGTGAGAATAAAAGAGAATAGCACCTTGCATAAATTGTGACTGTTACGGTTTTTGGAAAACTTACCTGCAGGGTTTGAAAATGGCCAGATATTAAAACAATTAATCTTTGCTAATTATAAAATGATGCAGGATGGTAAGGCTCAGGGAAAAAGCAACATATGGAGAGAAGAATATACAGTTATGAGAAAAGTATGTCCTTTGCTAGACAAAATCATAAGTTTATCTCTGGAAGATTCTGTTGGAATGAATTCACAAAAGTTTATCTCTGGAAGATTCTGTTGGAATGAATTCACAAAACTTATCAGTATGAGGACAATGCCAGACAAGAGCTAAGCACTGCGCCAACTACCTAGACAGCGTGACATTTTATTCAGCTCCACATACTAACAGAAAAACTAAGAAAATATGAAGCAAATGGCTACCATGGAGGACAGGCAGTATTTGGAAGAAGAGAGCAAAGGCTGATGGTAGATGAATCCACCTCTAACAGTACAACAGTAACTGAGTTGCTTAAATCCTCCTATAACTAGATCCACAGACTTGACGCTGATTAAAAAAAAATGCTCAAAGACTCCCGACTCAAGATAAACCCGCTGGATACTGTGCTACTGAAAACTGCACATATGCGCGCGCACACACACACACACACACACACACACACACAAACTCCAAGATTGCTGAACCATGGGGGTAAGAAGAAAAGTTCCTTCGCCTATGGCAAATCTTGCCCTTGTCAATCTTCTTTACTCAACTACTCCTGTAAAAAAAGCACTTATTTTAACATCACTAATGCATTTCAACTTAACGTTTGTCTGTTTACATCGGTGAACTGGGATGACAAAACAAAAATTGTCCTAAAGTCGTTTCCCCTGACATCATATGGGAAAATTTAAGAAATGTAAAATTCAGACACAACATTTGGAAGACAGTCAATACTATTTGGCCCTGATCCTCAAGATAAAGCTAATAGCAGCTTCTGCCACATACGCACTATGGAAACTTGTAGGAGTAAATAACAGCAGAACTTTTGTTCAAGTTGAGGTTAATGTCGTTAATCCAACATGCCTCTTTCAATCAGCACAATGTAATATCAATTACATAAACAGGTTCATAGGTTCATACTAGGCTATCTGCCCTAGGGCATTTATAAGCCTAGCCAGAGTGTGTTTGGCTTTCACCACCCACTTTAAATTAATTTTGCTATGCCCTTTTTCGAGGTTAGTATACTGTGCCTCTGTCTAACAGTGACACAGAAGTGATACCCGGGGTAAACCTACGATCTCCGATCCACTCATCAAGATTCCTCTTGAAGAGAGTCAATGAGGGACTCTGCCTAACCTGGACTGGGACTTTATTCCAGAGTGAAGGGAGCCTCTGGGTTATGAATCTGCCCCTCCAGCATGTCCTATTTATTTCAGTGCTGAGGTTCAAGTCTCCTGAGTGCGTAGCTCAATGGGATTTGGATTTTCTGAGGTGCAGCATGTCCATTAATTCCAGGTTGGGCATGGCTTTATACGTCAGGCACAGATCGCCTCTGAGCAGGCGGTATGCCACTGAGTAGAGCTGGAGTTTCTTTAACCGGGCAGCATATGGCATCTGTTTGAGCCCTTTGATCCTCTTGGTGAGGTACTTTTGGGGTCTTTCCAGTTGCTGCAGGTGTCTGGTAAGGTACATCCAAAAAGGGGCATTGTACTCAATTATGGGCCTGATGAGGGATGAGTAAAGAGGCACGATGATCTCCCCTGATCTAGATGTGAATCCCTTCATGATTAGGTGGGCTATATAAAATGTTTTTCTAACCACTTTGGCCACGTGGTTGTCAAATGTGAGATTGCCATCAACTTGGGTCCCCAGGTCCCTAATTACTTCTTCTGTACTTAATGGATTACCACCTATGTGGTAATTTGTGGGCACTTTGTTTTTGCCAAAGGGGATGACTATACACTTTTTGGCGTTTAGCTTGAGGCCATGGCTCTGGCACCAATTGTCTGTTTCTATGAGGCCCTTTTGGAGGATGCTTGTGTCGGCTGGAGAGTCAATTATGGTGCCCAGTTTGCAGTCATCTGCGAACTTGGTCAGCCACAGTCCTTCCATGTTGGCCTGTACCTCCGAGAAATATATACCGAACAAGAGAGGTCCCACGACTGAGCCTTGTGGGATGCCACTTGTAACTGGTTTGGAGTCTGACATGGCTCCAGCAATTCTAACCATGTGGGTTCTGTCCTTGAGCCAGTTTGCAACCCATCTAGTGACATAGGGGTTTATATTTAAGCTGGTGAGCTTATCTATAATGCCCGAGTGGGGTACTGTATCGAAGGCTTTTGCGAGGTCCAGGTAGGCTGTGTGGACCACCTTCCCCTCGTCAATGGCCTTGGTGACCGTTTCAAAAAAATCGACCAGGTTTAAGAGGCAGGATCTGCCCTTAACAAAGCCAAACTAGGTAGGATCCAGTGTCTGTAGGTCCCCAATTTCTTTATGAGGTCCATAATGATCCTTTCCATAGCTTTGCAGACCAAGCTAGTCAGGCTTATGGGGCGATAGTTTCCAGGATCTGTTGAGGCACCGCCTTTGTGGAGAGGGACCACTGTTGCTGTATGCCACTCTTTGGGTACATATCCTGTAGTAAGGCTGAGATTGAACAGTAGTTTTATGTCTGGGTTTAGCTCTTCTTGGAGTTCATGTAGGACGCAGCCCGGGACACCGTCTGGTCCCATTGATGCTGTGTTTTTTGCTTTGGAGAGGGCGGCTCTTACCTGAGTGTCTGAGATGTCAGGGGGGGCAGCACTCTGCTGGGATAGATATTTGCCCTTTTGGTGGGGGGGGGGGGTTTGCACTGAACCGTCAGCTAGGATGTTGGCAATGTCTGTGGGTTCGGTGTACTTTTTGTTATTTTGGACTAATTCTGAGCATATCTGGGAATTCCCACCCAGGTTCCTAACATAATTAAAGAAAGCCTTGTGATTATCCTTAGTGTCCTGTGCAATTTTTCTCTAGTAGCTGGCCTTAGACGATTTTATGAGTGCCCGTAGTTTTTGCTAATACTGATCAGAGATGCCTTCCCTTTTTGGGATTTTGCTCCATCATGTAGAAGCTTCCTCCTTCTATTGTATAGTTTGTTTATGGCTGGGGTCCACCAGACAGGACGTCTGTCTTTGGAGGATTGGGTCTTGGTTTTATTTGGGATTGCATGATCCATGCATTCCTGAAGGTGTTCATAGAATGCATTTATAAAGGATTCTGCGGTCTGGGCCGTATTTTCCACAGGCCCGGGGGCTTTGAAGGATTCCATCTCTGTTTTGAGGAGTGTGAAATTTGCTTTACAGAAGTTTTTCACTGTGGATTTCTGGGCAGGGGGTGGGGTCGGGATGTGAATATCCAGTGAGATTAGTTTATGGTCTGATCTTACCAGTGAGGGATACACTTCTGGTCTGGAGCACAGAGTCCCCATGTTGGTGATGATCAGGTCCAGTATGTTTTCTCCTCTTGTGGGAGTGGTAACAAGTTGTTCCATAGCATTGAGTTGATAAATTCTAGGAACCTTTGGGCTAGGGTGTTGGAGCTGGAGTAATGCTCCCAGTCTATGTTTGGGTAGTTGAAGTTGCCCAATATAATGGTGTTTGGAGAGACCTTCATATATTCCAGTGTTCTCAGGAAGGCCAAGTGGGGTTCCTGGGTTTGGGAGGGTGGTCTGTAGCAGGCTATAAACTGGAAGGCAGTAAACAGTACTCCCTTACCTCTAAGATGCCTACAGCCACAGGATCTGTGTTAGGTTTGTATCTCTTCAAAAAGGGTAAGCAAAAAGCTATGCATTTCCTGAAAATTGCATATACTTGCTGCCAGCTATTCACCTTACTCTAGGGACAAACTCATTCAATCAGCTGTGAACTATAACCTCATAAAGACAGGAACCCACCATTTTTTAAAGATATTCATCTGATGTGGACAAACAGGATCAAGCACTGTTTACAGTTTCTGCTCTCAAATTATATGTTTTTGTGGGGTCTTTATTATATGTGCCAAGTCCACAAGTGCAAAGCTTACACAATAGAGCCTGGATTATCGAACACCTGGAAGCATGAACGATCATTGTGTAGGATCGCACTACAATGGGGGATTGTAGTTTTGCTACTTTACCTACTGTAGTGCAATCTCAAAGTTTGTATGTGTATATATAAAATTAGCAGAGGGTGCGGGTGGCTTGCCCACTGCAAAAAATCAGGTGTTGTGTTTGTTGCCCAGCTTCCAGGTTTTTGACATTCCCGAATCGATCTTGTAAGGTTTGCGCTTGTGGGACTTCAAGTTTATAATAGGGATCTGTTTTAGGTTACATACACAGAGATCTCCTCGGAACTTCTAGTAATGATCTCTTCACTTTGATTAAGCCCATCACCCCCCTGTGAGAACCTGTCTTAACGTATACTACTACTACTAGAACTTATTAGGTCAGGTCACTTTTCAGTGAATGCCTACTGCAAACAGGCTCCGGCATGCAAATGCTATAACTTACTTAAGTCTGTCCACTTTCAGAGTTGGCTATATTTACAAGGAGGTAGAAAGCTTGCCCCAATATAAAATGTATTTGTAGTTGTAAGCCCATTCCACAGAGCAGGCTTACAGGACAACGGTTCAATAAACAGTGACATGATGATATGTCCCACAACTACATTTAATACTTGTACTTCCTTTCTCAAGGGTCAGTGGATCAGCCATCCAATGAATACATGATTTATCTCTATCAAAACTGCTGTACTCATGCAGGTTTTCATATACAGCCTTGTCTCAGGACTTCCGATCTTTCAAATAAAACATAGCTCTTCCCTTAAGTCTGAATGTGGCCTCCACCGGTAGCTGCCAATTTAGGTGTCCCTCAGACAGCATTCCCAGTATCCTCCAGAACTACTTTGGTAAGACATCTTCACTAATGTGTGTAGAGCAAAATGCTCATATTGTATCTAAGCAGACTGCATCCATGCTGACCACTGTCAAGTTGTTGGGTATTATAAAATATGAACACAGGAATGATGCTGGCATTCCTTCCAGACATTTTTCTTTAACTTGTGAACAAAAATAGAATTTATATACTCACCATAACATTCCATGTTTGTTGTCCAGTACCTCGCCTTCATTCTTGCTGGTTGGGTTCGGAGCAGAATCTCGGCTCCGACTCGGCCATATACCAAAGCTCAAGAGCTTCTACTGGCTCAAGGCTATAACCTATTCCATGATGCTTAGTGGCTGTTCCCCAGATCTCATTTGAGGGAGAGAACTCCCTATGATATGATTAACATACAGAAAGAGAAAATATATGAAATATATTGGTCATAAAGGTAAAAGGAAGGCAAGATGGGAATCAGACCATATTTGCCAATTGTAAAATTTCCTCTAGATTCTCCAGGAGGGGGTGGCTGGGTGGGATGCAAGAATGAAGGCAAGATACTGGACAACAAACATGTAATGTTATGGTGAGTACATATCTTTATGTGATGTCCTATCTCGCCTTCATTCTTGCTGGTTGGAAGAGAGTCCCCAGCATCTTTCTCTTGGGTGGCTCAAGGGAATAAATTCTTCAGGACAGTGGAACCAAAGGATGCCCTGTTCAAGGAGGCCACATCTACTTTGTAATGAGAGATAAAGGTGTGAGGACTGACCCATGTAGCAGCAGCACAAATTGAATCCAATGGAAGTCTGGATTGAAAGGCAATGGAAGTAGACACCACTCTAGTTGTATGTCCTTTCACTTTCCCTGGCAGTTCTTTATTACGAGATAGATAAACATATTTGATAGTCTCAGTAAGCCATTTGGACAAAGTAACTTTTGAGACTGCCCGGCCTTTTTTTGTTTCTAAACAGGACACAAACAATTGATCTGATTTTCTGAAAACTTTCGTCCTGTGTAAATAAAAACGCAGTTGTCTATGTACATCCAGTTGGTGAAGCTTATATTCTGCCTTGTTGCTATAATTAGTCAAAAACACAGTCAATTCTATAGATTGGTTTAAATTGGTTTCAGAACAGACTTTTGGTAAAAAGGAGGGTTTTGCTCCAAGGGAAACTCTATCGTTGTGGAAGATCAAATAGGGAGGACGGACAGATAAGGTCTGCAACTCTCAAACCCTCTTAGCTGAGGTAACTGCTGTTAGAAAGAGAGTTTTCCAGGATAAAAATTTTAAAGAACAAGAGGGTGCTGGTTCGAAGAGGGGAAGAATCAATGCTGATAATACTAAATTTAGATCCCATGGGGGAGGAGGTTCTCTTACAGGAGGTCTTAACAGGAAAGTACCCCTGAGGAAGGCCTTGCATAACTTGTGGGACATTACACTGGATCCGAGTTCCCCCACATGATAATTAGATATAGCAGCTAGTTTTTACTCGAATAATGGCCGCCGCTGCTCCTGGATTAAAAATTTCTATCAGAAATTCCAAAATTGCAGGTATAGAGGCTCTTAAAAGGCTCTATGTGTTTTTTGTCCCCCCAACATGAGAACCTCTTCCATTTGCTTGCGTAGTTTCCTAGTTGTCTTTTTGTGCGAGGACACCAAAATGTGGCATACTGCAGGGCATAATTCTGGAAGCTTGGCTAAGATTGGAAGTGGAAAAACCAAGCTGTCAGCTTGAGGTTCTGAAGGGGAGGATAGAGCGTTCCTGACTGATGCGTCAGAAGATCCGGCACTGGGTCCAGGAACCATGGGTCCTCTTGAAGGTGGGGCCACAAGAAAGGGAACCAAATCTGATGAGGCCAGTATGGAGCAATGAGGCTTAACCTGCGACTCAACGACTTGGCTTTCTGAATAAATTTTGGAATCAAAGGAAATTGGGGAAAAGCATAAAGAAGTCCCGGGGGTCCAATCGTGGAGGAGTGCATCCCTCTGTGACTCTTCCAGAGGGGAAAAGAGGGCAAAGTAGTTGCTGCATTTGGCATTGAAGGGAGTGGCAAAAAGGTCGCAGCAAGGCTGACCCCCATTTGCGAAAAATTCGATTCGCAACTTCCAGATTCAGGGACCACTCGTGAGGCATGAGAATAGCTCTGCTTAGCCTGTCTATGACGCTGGATTTCACCGGGATGTGAGTTGCCATCAGAAAGCATTGGGAAGATATCGCCAATTGCCAAACTCTCTGGGCCTCTCAACATAGGGGATAGGTCCTGGTTTCCCGCTGTTTGTTGATGTACCATACCACCGACATATTGTTGGTCTGAATTGCAATAGTGCCCATGGGAAGAGAGTTTTGAAATGCTTGCAACGCCAGAAGCACCGCCCTCATTTCTAGGACATTGATGTGCAAATGGTACTTGTGATCTTTCCAAACCCCTTGGACCGTCTGTCCCAGATAATCCCCCCCCCCCCCAATCTGGGATGCGTCCATGGTTACTGTAGCAACAGGATAGGGAAGTACAAACAGTCTGCTCATTTTTACCTGAGTGGACTGGATCCAACAAAGCAGATCCCTCTTGCAGGAGTCTGTAATGACAATCTCGTGAGACATGGGTAACTCCTGTATGGACCATTGAGTGAAGAGTAGACACTAATATTTGCATGTGAAGTCATGCCAGGGGAATTAGAGTTATTGTCGCTGCCATAGAGCCTAGGACCTTGAGGACAAATCTTGCCTGTACTTTTTTCTTGTTGAGCAAGATAAGCACTTGACTGCGTAAGGTTTGAGTCCTTTCTTGAGGCAGTTTTGCCAACATGTCGTTTGTATTTAAATCTGCACCTATAAAGGTAATAAGCTGTGATGGCAACAAGGCAGATTTTTCTGCATTTATAGTAATGCCTAGTTTTGAGAATAGATGGACGGTGTAGTCCTTGGCTTTGATTAGTAGCTGCTTGGTGGTGGCAGTTAGAAGCCAGTCTATGTATGGAAACACCTGGAATCCTTGACATCTCAGATGAGTCGTGACTACTGTCATGCATTTGGTAAACACTCTGGGGGCTGTGGTGAGACCAAAGGGCAGAGCTCTGAACCGGTAATGACTGGCTCCCAGCCGGAAGCGTAGAAATCTTCTGGAGCGCCTGTCCATCTTTATGTGGTAGTACGCTTCCTGAAGATCTAAAGAGCACATACAATTGTCTTGTCCCAGAAAAGGGAGTATGGACTGCAGTGTTACCATCTGGAACTTTGACTTCTTCACCGACTTGTTTAGTCTGCTAAGATCCAATATGGGTCTCCAGTCCCCTGTCTTTTTTGGAACTAAAAAGAACCTTGAGTAAATTCCAGATCCTAGCTGGTCTGTGGGGACTTCTTGGATGACTCTTTTTCTAGCAACGTATGAATTTCTAGTGTTGCTTGATCCTTTTGACTGGGTGGAATGTCTGGGATAAACTTTGACGGATGAGGTGAACAGTGAAAGGGAATGTTGTAACCCCGGGATATAATGGAATGTATCCCATTTGTCTTGAGTCAAATTCAGCCAGGCTTCTGGGAACAGTGATCGCCTCTGGAGGCAGTCAAGGGGGGAGGCTGACAGTTGGGCCTCCTTTCAGGAGCACTGGAAGAGCCGACCAGCGAAAGTATCTGGTGCCCTGGTTCTGCAGACCCCCTCTACCATGTGGACAGAGTCTTCCATTGTTATTTCCCCTCTGCCCCTGGGTGAAGGATCACCACAAGTGTCAGATAAGGCTCCTTTGGATTTCTGGAACCACATCTTTCCACTCTTCTGACCTTTACAGTAGGGTCTGGTAGGGGCGGAAAAATGGACTCCAATGGCAGACAGAGTCTTACCATCTTGTTGGCTCCTGGTGAGTGTATCTTTCACTTTTGGCCTGAACAAGGACGAGCCATCAAAGGGGGCATCAATGAAGAAAGATGTGAAGGGTTCAGCAAACTCACAAAGGTGCATCCAGGAATGTCTCCGAAGAGCTATTCCTGTGCCTGCTGCCCTGCTCGCTCCATCGGCTGCATAGGAAATGAGGCACATGGAGGAGTTTGTGATGGAGGTTAAGGTTGCAAGCTGATAATTAATCTTATCCGATAAATCCTGGGCTGTAGCACCTTGTAGGGTATCTCCCAGCTCTTTTAGGAGATCCCACTGAAGTCGGGTGAAATGTGATAAATAATTCAGCGACTGTAAGTTAAAGGCTGCTGGACAGAAAGTATACTTCCCATACCTGTCCATTGTTTGAGACTCCTTATTTGGTGGATGGACAGATGCAGACGTTTCAGCTAATTCCTTCTTTGTGGCCATATCCACCACCATCGCATCTACTGGAACTCCCTTAGCTAGATACTGTCTGTCCTCTGGGGCTGTAATAAATTTATTTGGCCTCCATGGAATGGGGTCCACTGATTCTTGAAAGTCCCACACCTTTTGACTCACTACACCCAGCAGAGGGTCGAAAGGTGGAGACACCCAAGAGCTGGAGGGGCGAGAGCCAAATGCCTCCAGGTATACAGACTCGTCTTCAGAAGGGGAAAGGGACTTCCAGCCACCCCTCTGCTTAAGGATCTCCAGGATGTCTGAAAAAGAGACATCCTCAGAGGGGAACATGGGGATCCTTCTGAATTTTCCAAGTCAGTATCAGAAGTGACAGACTCAGGGGAGCCAATGTGCTTCCTCTTACACTGTCTCTTCCAAGGGACCTCCTCAGGAGGATGTTCCGCGGAGGTATCGGAAGAGGAGGTTCCACCCATTGGGGTTTCCTGGGGCACTGACTCTCTATTCTGGGGGTGATGGAGGGATGATGGAGGTGGGCACTGGCCCTTTTTGGGAAAGAAAGGGTGGAGCCAAAGGTGATGCAGACTCAATGAAGAGCACACTCCGCATCACCTCAAAGACACTGCAATCCTGGGTCAACAGAGACTCCGGTCCCGAGGGGCTGGGAGATCTCTCTGGCACCAAGGATGGTGGCTCTGAGGATGATGAGGGAGCCAAACTCACCCGAGCTGAAGTGCCGAGTGGGAGAGTCGGTTCCAACATGGGTCCGACTTGACTACCCCCCCCCCTCCACCCAGTGCCGACTCCCAGATCCCTCGATGGAAGACGAGATCGGAGCAGATGCTGAAGCAGAGATATCAGGAGTGATTACTGGCTTCGCCGGTTCCAGCAGAATGACTTCCATACTCTCTGGCTTTGAACACGTCCAAGTTGGAGGAGGAATCAACGTTATCTGAGGTACAGTTGTTGGCTCCATGATCCGATGGGCTGGGCTTGAGAGAATTTCTGCTAGGCCCGGATCCAGAGCAACCTCTTCATGACCCACTCCACATCATCGTCTGATAATCTGGAGGATCAAGAGGAATGGCTTGACGATTTGTGGTTACCTGCCACAGACTGTAACAAAGAAGATTGCGGCACCGAATGAACAGGTTCCAAGGATGGTGACCGACTCCTTTTTCGGCTCCGCAATGGTTCCAATGAGACAGATGGAACCGAGGGAGGACCAGATTTGTTGGAACTGATAACTTTCGGATCCAAGGATGCTGGATCTTTAAAACTGCTTGACGGCTTAGACACAGGGGCCGACGAAGCAGCCTTTTTAGACTTATCCAGTTTTGAGGTCTGATTTCCTTCTTCAACTTTCAACAAGCCCCTTAAAATGAGCTTATTTTTCCTCTCCTGTAAGACCCTTGCACTGATACTATAACAAAATGGAGCAGGATTCTTGGAGATGGACTGGTTCTAGACAGTAGACATAACTTGTGTGTCGTCTGTTATAGACATTTTCTGAGTGCATGAATCACACTTTTTAAATCTAGATTGTTTGTGCTCGTTAACACAACAGTAAATTTTAACTACTATAAAAGGTAGAAGCTAGATAGAAAAGGCTTTTTTTTTCTTTTTTTTTTATCAAGAAAAAATGGAAAGGATAGGGAGGAAGAGAAATCTCTAAATTAAACGACAATCTCCTCCAACCCGAGGAGACGCCTCTACTTTAAATGGTGACTCCTTAAGGGAGGAAAGAAGGTGAAAGAATCCTCTAACTGAAATGGATTATTTAACTAGATAAGGGGAAGAGAGAAATAACAAGGCCCAAAAAGACAGCTGCAAGGAAAAAGTACAGTTTTGTACCTACCATAAATGTAGATGTCCGAAAAGGATAGCATCTGCAGTCCTTACAAATGGGTTGTCCTGTCGTCAGGCAGCCCTTCGGTCGGCCGGATTCCAAAGTCTGGGTCTGGCCTCGGCTGGTGTCGCACTTCACCCGACGTCATCTCTGCTGGTCTTCGGGTATAAAGGCATCAGCCGACGCCATTTTCCTCAGTGTTTCTTGCCCCAGATGCCAGTTGCCCTCTTGGTAAGCTAAATTTTTGGATAAATGCCAATGTTTCCAAAAAAAATAGAAGGCAAACACAAAAAATAAGCATGTATGTACATATATACAAACAAATACACCATAAGAGATCCCCCCCCAGCTAGCTATTAGGTGGGTAAATACCCTAGGAGTACCACAGAGGGGAAGGAGGGAGGGTAATCCTGACTGCAGATGCTATCCTGTTCGGACATCTACATTTATGGTAGGTACAAAACTGTACTATGTCCTTCAAGGATGCATCTGCAGTCCTTACAAATGGGTAGAATACCATAGCCAAACTAGGGGAGGAGGAAGAAGAATTATGGTGTAGTTAGGATCCCTTGCAAAACAGCAGTGGCAAACCCTGCTCGGGATCTAGAGTATAGAGGTAAATTATAATGCTTGGCAAATGTATGCACGGAGGTCCAAGTAGCAGCTTCAATAATGTCCTTGGTAGCCACTCGTGAAGAAAGCTGTGGTAGTGGCTGTAGCCCTTGTAGAATGAGGCCTTATGTTCTGTGGAATTTGCTTTCCATGGTAGGAGTAACAGAATCTTATGCAATTTCCTATCCACTTGGAGATTGTCTGTTTGGAAATTGCTTTTCCTTCCCTTCCTGTTGCATAAGCTACTAGAAGCTGGTCAGTTTTTCTATTGCCCTTGGTTCTGTCCAGGTAGTAGCGCAACTGTCTGTGTACATCCAAGGTATGCAGCAGTCTTTCCCCCCTGTTCTGTGGATTGGGGAAGAAGGTAGGTAGGTGGATTGCCTGGTTTAGAGACACTCTGGATACCACCTTAGGCATAAATGTAGGATTAGTTCTCATGGACACTCTATCTTGATGGAAGATTAGGAAGGGTTGTACTGCCATTAAGGCCTGTAGTTCCGAAACCCTTCTTGCTGAAGTAATTGCCAGTAGGAACGCAGTTTTCCAGGATAGATGTTGAAGATCTGCTGTTGCTGCTGGTTCGAATGGAGGGAGTGTCAATTTTTCTAGCACGAAGTTAAGTCCCATGTTGGTAATGGTGGTTTCCTAGGAGGTTTTACATTCTTGATTCCTCTGAGGAACTGCCTGAGTAGAGGATGTGAGAAGACAGGGGGATCGAAGCTGTATTCTGCAGAAATAGCTGATGCATGTATCTTGATGGAGGAATAAGACAGGCCTGTATGGAGAAGCTCTGCCAAATACTCCAGGATGTTGGCAATATCTATCTTTGACACATCTTTCCCTCTTTCAGTACTCCAGATGACAAACCTTTTCCATTTTCCTGCATAGTTCCTTCTTGTTGAAGGTCTGCGGGCCTCAAGGATAATGTCTTTAACCCTTTGGGATAAATCTGGGTTAGATGTTCCTATGTAATGTTCCAGGCAGTCAGTTGCAGAGTTTTCAGGTTTGGATGCAGGATGTTGTAGTCGCTCTGAGTTAACATCAACGGAATCAGGGGTAGTGTCCACGTTCCCCCCCGGGACATGCTCCTCAGCAATGGATACCAATGTTGTCTTGGCCAATTTGGAGCTATCAGAATTATCCTTGACGCCTCTTTGATTTTCAGTAGTACCTTGTGCATCAAAGGGAGAGGTGGAAATGCATATGCTGTCAGGCCTTTCCAACTGAAGGATAGAGAGTCCACCTTCCAAGCAAGTGGGTGGTATGTCCTTGTGCAGAATTTCTTGAGCTGGTGATTGGGTGGGGATGTGAATAAGTCTACTTGTGGCATTCCCCATTTCTTTGTGATGGCCTTGAAGATGTCCGGGTGTAGCATCCATTCGTGAGCATCCGAGGTAGTTCTGCTTAACATGTCTGCTAGGATGTTTTCTTTTCCCGGTACAAATATTGCCTGTAACTGAATGTTGTAGCTCAGAGCCATATTCCATTGGTCCAGAGTCATTCGACATAGGGGGTATGAATGAGTGCCTCCCTGTTTGTTGATGTACCACATGACTGTGGTGTTGTCTGTCCTTATCATCAGTTGGCCTTCTTTGAGGAATGGTCTGAAATTCTGGATTGCTAGTTTTACTGCCAGCATTTCTTTTTGATTTATGTGCAGGTGCAGCTGGTCTGGAGTCCATAAGCCTTGAATGCATTTGTCCAACATGTGGGCCCCCCAAACCTAGGTCTGAGGCGTCCGTTGTGATGGTTTGGCTTGCTTGAATGTTGTGGAAGGACAAACCTGGGTTTGCCTGGCATGCTTGAGCCCACCATAGGAATTCTTGTTTCAGGCATGGGATTAGTGGTATTTCGGTTTCTAAGCTGTGCCTGTGTTGAGACCATAAATTCTTTAGGTACCACTGTAGCTTTCTCATATGCAGTCTGGCATGGGGGACCAGGATTATGCAGGATGCCATGAAGCCCAAGGCCTGCAGTACTTTCCTTGCTGTTAGTTTGTTCTGGTTTGTTAATGCCAAGAAGTAAAGAGGAAGTTGTTCTTGTTTTTCTGCAGTTAGGAATGCCATCTGTTTTACTGTGTCCAATTCTGCACCCAAGAATGTTCTTGTTTGGGATGGTATCAGTCTTGACTTTTTTAAATTGACTGTGTATCCCAGGGCTTGTAGTAAGTAAATGACTCTTTGTAAGTCTTGTGTCAGCTTGCTTTTGTTGTCCGCTTGTATCAGGCAGTCGTCCAGGTATGGGTAAATTTGGATTCCTTGTAGCCTGCAATGAGCGACTACTGATGCCAGGCATTTCGTGAACACTCTGGGCACAGTAGATAAGCCAAAGGGCAATGCTGAGAATTGATAATGCTCTGATCCTGCAAGAAATCTGAGGTATCTTCTGCAATTTGGTCGTATGGGGACGTGCAGGTATGCCTCCTTGAGATCTAGAGTTACCAGCCAATACTCCTTGCCCAGCATGGGAAGAAGTTGCTGTAGGGTCAGCATTTTGAATTTTGGAACAATGATGAATGTGTTTAAAGCGGACAGGTCGAGAATAGGTCTCCAATTTTTCTCTTTTCTTGGTACTAGGAAAAGTCTGGAGTAAAATCCTTTGCCCTGTTCTGTAGGTGGTACCCTTTCCACAGCTCTCATCTTTGTTAATTGAGCTATTTGTTTTAGGGCTTCTGTCTTTTGATTTGGTGGTAGGTTTGGCATTCCACTTTTTACTGGTAAGGTGTGGAAATGGAACCTGTAGCCTTGGTCTATAGTTTGCAAAATCCACTTGTCTCTTGTGATATAGTGCCAGTTTTTTGAAAATAAGGCTAACTTTCCGCCTAAAGGTGCTGCTATTTGTTCCCTGGTAGGCGGTGTCAGAACCAAGTCACTGTGATTGCCCTGTTGCAGTGGTAGAGGTTGTGTCTGTGCCTCGTTGGTTATTGCCTTGCCACTGACGTCCGCTGTAGGCACCTCCTCTGGATTGATTTCTGCCTCTGGAACGTCTATTTCTGCCTCTCTGAGATTTAGAGGAGTCTGGAAAGGACCAATTTTGGGAAGGCCAGTTCCTACTAAACCTTGGGGGCTGAACCTGTAAGAAATCTTTAACTGTTTGTACAGATTTTGCCTTCTCTTCCATTTTCTTCATTACTTGTTGGGCAGGAGGACCAAATAGACTGACCTTATCCATAGGAGCATCTAATAGCTTTGTTTTAACATGATCCGGCAAGACCTGCTCTTTCAGCCATGCATGCCTTCTTATAACTGTGCCAGTCATGGCTGATCTAAATGAAGCCTCCAGTGCATCATAGCCACATTTTAAAGAATGGTTACTAACCTGCTGAATGTTATTCACCATTTCTAAAACATATTTCTTATCTAAGGAATCATCAGAGGACAGTTTCTTAGTTAACTGATCAAGCATAAACTCTTGGTATTGGATCATATGAAACTGACAGTTCAGAGCTCTAGCTGAGAGAGTAGCAGAGGTGTATACTTTTACCCCATCTCTAAGGACCTGGATTCCCTTTCAGAAGGAGAGGGTTTTCGCTGAGGTCGAGGCTACTGCCTTAGGCCCCTGGGAGATAGTCTCAGGATCTGCAAGAGGAGCCTTGTATAAGTGGTGATGAGTGTCCGCACCCTGTAAAACCTATCGGGCTTGGCAGGCGCTGGAGGTAAAGTATCAGGAGCAGTGCAAGCATCATTGAATGCATCATCCACAACAGGAAGAACTGGAGGTATAGCTAAGGGCCTATGTTGCGGTAAGTGTAGAAAGGTCCTAAGCCTTTTTCTTGAATCTGAGAAATCTTGTCCCTGCCATTGGAATTGCTCTCTCATGGCATGTAAGGTTTCCCAAAGGAAAATTCCTCCGGTGGAGAGGCAGAAGGTATAGATTCTTCAGCATCGGAATCTTCATAAGTTGAAAAAGGAGCCTCTGGATGGTCTGTATTGTCTGAATCATCAGAAGAGTCATCTGAGGACACTGGCTCAGGGGCTCTGCTCTAGGTCTCTTTTCTGGAGGTTGAGAGGCCCTGTCTGGGTGAGATTGGGATCCCCTTATTAAAGAGATGAGATCCTCTGCCAGAGTTAGCATTTGGGAACTGGAACTGGGCCTGTGAGGGGGCTTAACAGGCACAGACTTAGCAGTTTTGGCTGCTTTAGCCCTGGCAAAGGCCTTTATAGACATGGCTGCAGGAGGCCTAGCAGCACCACGTGCTGGGGTAGAGACATCCAAAGGGATGGTGTCCGATAATTCTAGAGGAACCACATTAGTAGGCAAAACTTCAGAGGCCGATTCAACTAGGGTAGCAGGGGCCTCGGTAGTAGTCATGGATTCGCTGAAGATTGACCGTTTTCCTGGGTTTCGGCCGAAACCGAGACACTCGCGGTTTGCTTAACCGTGGTTTCGGCTGAAACCGCGGACCGCGAGTGTCAGTCTTTTTCTTTGCGTTTCTTAACAATTTGAGAAGTCGGAGGATCCGACGGCATAATGTACGCAAAATCTGAGCCGAAAAACTGTTCAGCAAACTCCGACCGGCGCCTAAGCCGTTCGCCGGTTGAAGGAAGCACAGGCTAAACAGGCTGCTACGTCGTGGTCTGGGCCTAAACAAGGTAAGCAGTAAGAGTGGAAATCTTTATGAGGTATTTGTTTCCCACAGGTTAAACAGTTATTCACTTTTTCTGACATCGGCTGAGGCAAGAAAGAGTCCCCAACGGGGTACTTAGCTTTTTAGAAGTCTTCGAAGTAGTATTCGGTAGTAGTAATCTCTGGATCTGACCGACCGCACTTGCGAACAGCTTCTGCTTCGCACCACGCCGCAAGAAAGACTGAGGAAATGGCGTCGGCTGATGCCTTTATACCCGAAGACCAGCAGAGATGACGCCGGGTGAAGTGCGACACCAGCCGAGGCCAGACCCAGACTTTGGAATCCGGCCGACCGAAGGGCTGCCTGACGACAGGACAACCCATTTGTAAGGACTGCAGATGCATCCCTGAAGGACATCATAGTCAAGAACACTAGAAACACACAAAAAGGCACTATGCTGTAACTGGGAAAGGTAATCTATGAAGCAGTAGTAAGTTTTAGGAAAGTTATCCAAAAAACAGAGTATAATTCTAAATTTTAGTAGCCTGAGTTAGCTAAGACAATCCCGAAGCTTCAAGTGGCAAGCGAGATCTGGGGAACAGCCGCTAAGTACCATGGGACAGGTTATAGCCTCAAGCCAGTTGAAGCTCTCCAGCTTTGGTATACGGCCGAGTCGGAATCGAGATTCGGCTAAAAACCCAACCAGCATGAATGAAGGCGAGATAGGACAACACAACATCATAAGGTTCTAAATATACAGTTACTTAGAACGGATAGCAGTCACCATGGGCTCTATAAAATGTCAGCTTACACTACATTCCACCTAACAAACTGATATCAGCCCTAACTGGACTTCCATCACTCCTGAGAAGGTGTTAGGAAAGTAAACAAGGTTTGTCAAACACAGATTTTCCTCATGCTCTGCAGGGCACCCAGTGCCCCAAAAAAGATACCAGGGTATAATCTCAGAGAATAACTCCAGGAATAATCTAGAATTTTAATGGATTCCCACTTTTTGTCAAAACTTCTCAGTGAAATAAACAAGAATGAGGAAAAGTGATTCCTTACACCCCAAGGATGCTCAGTCTCAGACTTTTCATGTTTAAATTCAAATTAAGTGCTTACAAGCCTACTCACTGACAAAAAAAGAATCTCAGAATGCAAGATATGTCATCAAAGAACACATAAAAGTATACAATGCAATGCTGGAGTAAGTGACACACACATTTGTGCCAGATCTAAAGGCTATGACTTCAGATATTGCTTAAACACAATGTTACAATGCTATACTAAACTAGCCTAAAACCTGAAATGAGGTTATCAAAGCCTGTAACCCACACAGTACAGTTTGTAAAGCATGTACTCAAACCACTGGGCCAAGTGATATTTCAAGTTGTTAGGGTGTGTAGCTTGTTTGTCTCAATGGCAACTGATTACACAGAAAAAAAAACATTATTTTTCAGAAATAATTTTTCAAAGATGCATTACATTTTGTCACTGTCAATAAAAAGTTACAACTCCTAGCTGAATGAGAATAAAAAGTAAAATTTAATGCAGATGTAAATAACTAGTCTTTACAGCATTTTTACACAAAATTGAAATCACTGATTAATAATCTGTAGTACAGAGAGAGGAGACAAATGGGAATCCATTCAAAAAGTTCTGAATGGATTGTGGAAATTTTCCTTATGTAACATCTGTGGAATCTTTCTAACTTGCGAATGTCCCCTATGCTGTAGATACAAAAAGCTGCACAATACTCAACATGACACTAAATCAAAGACTTCAGTAATGGTAATGGGACACAAGACTGCCACAAAGACACTATTCAAATAAAGTGCTGGAGTATCTTCAGATTATCACCTGGGAGTTTGTATAAAACAAAAGCTGCTGCTACTTCTTTGAGGATTCCCGGTTAGGGGTTGCCACAGTGGATCATCTGTCCGCTCACGATTGGCAGTTGAGTTTTACGGTGTCGAGTTGCCAGGCCAGCACCCAACCTTCCACAGAAGGCACACACACGTATGCACTCACACCTAGGGCCAATTTGGAGTGTCCAATCTACCTACAGCATGTTTCTGGAATGTAGGAGGAAACCGGAGCACCCAGAGAAAACCCACGTGACCACAGGGAGGATCTGCAGACTTCGCACAGAAGGCACCCCAGCTAAGGATCAAACCGAAGAGCCTCTTGCTGTGAGGCAGCAACCCTAACCGCTGCAAATAAAAGCTACTACCAGCAATAAAGCCCAAGTCTTTGATAGGGTTCATGTTGGGCAAGACATAATTATACTCTGAATAAGTATATTCATTACTGTTAGCATGGCATAAATATTTATTTATATATATATATATATATATATATATATATATATATATATATATATATATATATATATATATAGGTTCATAGATAGGTACTAGGCTATCAGCCCCAGGGCCCATACAAGCCTAGCCAAAAAATGTACCCTGGCTTTCGCCACCCAAGAAAATTATTTTCCTGTGCCCCTGTCGAGCAGAGCCACAGAAGTGATCCCCGGGGTGAATTTCCCATTTCCCATCCAATCATCAAGATTTTTCTTGAAGAGTGCTAATGAGGAGCTCTGTTTGACATAGATAGGTAGTCTGTTCCAGAGTATGGGAAGTCTCTGGGACAGGAATCTATCCCCTCCAGCATGTTCTGTTTATTGTGGTGACAAGGTTAAGGTCCCTAGAGCGTGTAGCTCGGAGGGATTGGGACTTCTTTAAGTGGAGCATGTCCAACAGCTCTGGGTTTGACATAGCTTTGTATGTTAGGCAGAGATCGCCCCTGACTAGGCGATATGCGATGGAGTAAAGCTGTAGTTTTTTGAGACGGTCTGCATAGGGCATCTGTTTGAGGCCAGTAATCCTCTTTGGGAGGTATTTCTGTGGTCTTTCCAGTTGTTGTAGATGTCTTGTGAGGTACATACCAAAAGGGGCATTGTACTCTATAATGGGTCTAATGAGGGATGAGTAGAGGGGAACAATGACCTCTTTTTTTCTGGATGAGAATCCTTTTATGATGAGATGAGCCACGTAGAAGGATTTCCTGACCACTGTGGCAATGTGATTATTAAAGGAGAGACTACTGTCCACCTGTGTCCCAAGGTCTCATCACATTTTCGGCATTAAGTAGACTACCAGCTATGTGGTAGTTCATGGGTACAGAGTTTTTACCAAAGGGGATGAAAATACACTTTTTGGCATTGAGCTTCACGCCATGGCTTTGACACCAAGTATCTGTCTCAGTGAGGCCCTTTTGTAGTTTGTCCACATAGTTAGCAGTTTCGATTATAGCTCCTAGATTGCAGTCATCTGCAAACTTTGTTAGCCAAAGACCTTCTGTGTTGGTCTGCACTTCAGAGAAGTAGATACCAAACAGGAGAGGACCCAGGACTGAACCCTGTGGTCCTCCACTTGTCACTGGTCTGATGTCGGATTTGGAATCCGCTACTTTCACAGTGTATACACACACACATATATATATATATATATATATATATATATATATATATATATATATATATATATACACACACACACACACACACATATATTATATATATATATATATATATATATATATACACACACATATACATACATATATATATATATATACACACACATATACATATATATATATATATACACACACATATACATATATATATATACACACACATATACATATATATATATATATATATATATATATATATATATATATATATATATATATATATACACACACACACACACACACACACACACATATATATATATATATATATATATATATACACAAACATATATATACACACACACATATATATATATATATATATATATATATACATATATACATATAGGTTCATAGGTATATATATATATATATATATATATATACATATATATATATATACATATAGGTTCATAGGTTCATACTAGGCTATCTGCCCTAGAGCAATATAGGCCTAGCCAGAGTGTGTTTGGCTTTCGCCAGCCATTTTAAATTAATTATGCTATGCCCTTTTTTTGAGGTTAGTAGACTGTGCCTCTGTCTAACAGTGACACAGAAGTGATACCAGGGGTAAACCCCTGATCTCCCATCCACTCATCAAGATTCCTCTTGAAGAGAGTCAATGAGGGACTCTGCCTAACCTGGACTGGGATTTTATTCCAGAGTGAAGGGAGCCTCTGGGTTAAGAATCTGTCCCTCCAGCATGTCCTATTTATTTCAGTGCTGAGGTTCAAGTCTCTCGGCAGTAGCTCGATGGGATTTGGATTTTCTGAGTGCAGCATGTCCATTAATTCTGGGTTGGACATGGCTTTATCGTCAGGCACAGATCGCCTCTGAGCAGGCGGTATGCCACTGAGTAGAGCTGGAGTTTCTTTAACAGGGCAGCATATGGCATCTGTTTGAGCCCTTTGATCCTCTTGGTGAGGTACTTTTGGGGTCTTTCCAGTTGCTGCCGGTGTCTCGTGAGGTACATCCCAAAAGCGGCACTATACTCAATTATGGGCCTGATGAGGGATGAGTAAAGGAAAGACGATGACCTCCCTGATCTAGATTTGAATCCCTTCATGATTAGGTGGGCTATATAAATGTTTTTCTAACCACTTTGTACGTGGTTGTCAAATGAGAGACTGCTATCAACTTGGGTCCCCAGGTCCCTAATTACTTCTTCTGTGCCAATGGATTACCACCTATATGTGGTAATTTGTGCACTGTTTTTTGCCAAAGGGGATGACTATACACTTTTGCGTTTAGCTTGAGGCCATGGCTCTGGCACCAATTGTCTGTTTCTATGAGGCCCTTTTGGAGGATGCTTGCTCGCTGGAGAGTCGATTATGGCGCCCAGTTTGCAGTCATCTGCAAACTTGGTCAGCCACAGTCCTTCCGTGTTGGCCTGTACCTCCGAGAAATATATACCGAACAAGAGAAGTCCCAGGACTGAGCCTTGTGGGACGCCACTTAACTGTTTGGAGTCTGACATGGCTCCAGCAATTCTAACCATGTGGGTTCTGTCCTTGAGCCAGTTTGCAACCCATCTAGTGACATAGGGGTTTATATTTAAGCTGGTGAGCTTATCTATAATGCCCGAGTGGGGTATTGTATCGAAGGCTTTTGCGAGGTCCAGGTAGGCTGTGTGGACCACCTTCCCCTTGTCAATGGCCTTGTTGACCGTTTCAAAGAAATCAACTAGGTTTAAGAGGCAGGATCTGCCCTTAAAGCCGAACTGGGTAGGATCCAGTGTCTGTAGGTCCTCAATATCTTTATTTACGAGGTCCGTGATGATCCTTTCCATAGCTTTGCAGACCAAGCTAGTCAGGCTTATGGGGCAATAGTTTGTAGGATTCGTTGAGGCACCACCTTTGCGGAGAGGGACCACTGTTGCTGTACACCACTCTTTGGGTACATATCCTGTAGT